>NC_091996.1:50532681-50835055 GCF_044704955.1 Pristiophorus japonicus
TTTCAAATACTGAACTAAGCCTCATTCTGTTACACACCTGCTGAATTATTGATAAAGCGTATGTTGAGGACATGTCTCAGTTTATTGCAGCCGAAGGCACAATCGGTGCACACAGGTCATTATCATTCCGGTACTAAAGTGCGGTGCTTTCAGAAATGTGATCGGGTCAGAGTTCTCAGTCCATCAAAAAGGGCAAGACCATGCAAATGGGACATTGGTACAATTATTTGGGTATGTGGTACCAAGCAGTACTTTGTCAAAATTGGTGAATACTTCAGGAAGGTTCATGTGGATCAAATATTTCTAGCGAGTGATGCACCGTTGGTACCACGAGTAGATAATTATGAGCCTGAATTGGATGATTATCAGAATGAATTGGCAGATCCAAGTACTTCAACGGACACAATGGTCACAATGTCCATATCCCCACCAACTCAGATGCAGCCAACTGAAGGCGGTTCTGAGGGAATGGGACAATCTCGCAGAAACTCTATCTTGGGTGGGGGGGCGGGGCAGCAGCGGAGGTGGAGTTGGGATTCAGTTGAGAAGATCAACGAGGAAATGCAAACCAACTAGATAGGATATTGATAACTGCAGATATCAAGATCTTAGGAAGAAAGCTAACTAAAGAAAGGGTTCCAAGGAAACTCCAGAGGGCACAGGAAGATAGAGGTCAGGAATCCTGGGCTACACGCCCTGAAAACAGAAATTCCCCAAGACGATCTTCGGATTCAATTAAGAATATAGAAAATAGGCATAGCCAGCCAACTGAATGGAGGTCAGATACTCAGGCTCAGCAGTCGAATTTGTAAAATTGTAATCATGATAAGTCATCTTTTGAAATATTGTATAAATACCTTGCTTCTAAAAAAAAGCTATGTATCTGTGAGTATGCTCACAGGTTTGTAGAGCTGTTGAGTTGGGAGTGGTCATAGCAGTCATGTGCTGTTCACAAGACTCAATAAAACCCCAGCCAGTTGAGTTCAGGGGATCCACGATGAGTAAGGTGGTTGTGAGCATGGTGGATGAACTGGTAATGTGTACTGTGATTGTTAAACCTTTGCTAATAAACCAACTAGTTCTTAAGCAAAGAATCCATGAAGCAAATACATTACACTGGTCTTTTCTCTGTCCTCCTGTCTCCTCTGCTCTGGTTACCATGCTGCTCTGCAGAAGCTAAAGTAGGCTTCCATTTCTGGTTTTATTCGTGGCCTGGGTCTCTTCTGGAAATGTCATCATGTGTAGGTTGATCAACAGTTCAGCAACTTTAGGTTCATAAAGAAAGCACAACCTGATGAAACCTCCACGCAAAGGGTGGTAGAAGTTTGAAACTCTCTTCCGAATACAGCACATTGATGCTTGGTCAATTGTTAATTTTAAATCTGAGATTGATAGATTTCTGCTGACGAATGGTATTAAGGGATATGGAGCAAAGGTGGAGATAGGTCACAAATCAGCCATGATCTTACTGAATGGCGGAACAGGCTCGCGAGGCCACGTGCCCTACTCTTGTTCCTATGAATGGTCAGCTAGGCCTGTTTGGTGTGGAAACAAGCTCTCAGGGGTCGATCAAAGAAAGGATGCAAGACAGCATCAAAATTAAAAAGATATGGGTGGGATTGCTGGGACTGTATGACTGTCAACAGTGATAGCAACATTAAAAATGAATACTAAAAAATACTCAGCACCAGGTCAGAGGTCCAGGCTGAGTCCAAATTGTAGCCTGTCAGCAATGGTGCACCTAAGCTCTAGCAATCCAGCCCACTAAAGTCAGGTCTTTTTTGAGTTTAGATTCTTTTACTTTCTGGTTTGTTCTGTTTGAATCTTATGGGCCTGGAGGTCTGGCTGCTCTAAGCCTAAGTTACGGCGGACAAGCAGAACAACCCTGTGGCAATTCACTCCCTACATGTCGCCCCATGTTTTCCAAGTGGCCCATCTAAAGACCTAAAGATTGGAAGCTCCTGGATTGATATATACGTCAAAAGTTTTTGAAATGTTGCTTATATTCTACCATGTGAAGTGCGGAACCAAGTGCGTACTGCATACAAATGATTTTGCTCTCGCTGCTACAGACACAGAAGAAAATTATACTGTACTGAATTGACTCATAAGATGTTATCTGTGGTATGGACCCATGGGTGATCACCACCGCCCATTACCTTAATCAAATGCAGCCTTAACACTGAATGTTGGCAGGCCATTCAACTGTGGGAACCATCTCACCCGAGCCTGATCTTGTCCCATCTGATATCCACCAACATGCACTGCCAACAGGGATTGCTGCATTGTGATTGGGAGTGGGAACACTTGCTTACTTTCCTTTCATTTCCCATGAGAGCTGAGGCCAATTGTAGAATATCTACTGTCACCACTGTGAGTGATCAGCTGTCGAGCATGGATTCTTGTCTGCATGGTTCAGCTAGTCACAGGACAAACTCACTGAGACACTAAGACAATCCTCAGTGGGTAGCAGTCTTGTCTCTGAGTCAGATGTTTGTAGGTTCAAGTGCCACTCCAGAGGTGAGAGCACAAAAATCTAGGCTTATGCCCCAGTGCAGTACTGAGGGAATGCTGCACTGTCGGAGTTGCAGTCTTTCCGCGAAGCTGTTAAATCAAAGCTCTGTCTGCTGTCTCAGATAGATTATAAAAGATCCCCTGACACTATTTTGAAGAAGAGCGGGGGATCTGGTGACCTAGTCAATACTTGTCCCTCAATCAACCTCACTAAAAACAGATTAACTGTTCATTATCACATTGTTGTTTGTGGGAGCTTGCTGTGTGTTTTCGACATTAATGAATGTATTTCATTGGCTGTAAAGCAGTTTGGGACGTCCTGAGGTCATGAAAGATACTATATAAATGCAAGTCTTTCATTTCTTTTATAACTAAATTCCCAATCATCAGCTCAGCTATGACAATGGGACCGATTTCGGTTTCAGAATTACATAAGAACATAAGAAATAGGAACAGCAGTAGATCACTAGGCCTCTCGAGCTTGCTCCGCCATTTAATACGATCATGGCTGATTCGATCATGGACTCAGGTCCACTTCCTTGCCCACTCCCGATAATCCCTTATTCCCTTATCGGTTAAGGAACTGTCTGTCTCCGTCTTAAATTTATTCAATGTCCCAGCTTCCACAGCTCTCTGATGCAGTGAATTCCACAGATTTACAACCCTCTGAAAGAAGAAATTCCTCCTCATCTCAGTTTTAGATGGGCAGCCCCTTATCCTAAGATTATGACCCCTAGTTCTAGTCTCTCCTATCAGTGGAAACATCCTCTCTGCATCCACCTTGTCAAACCCCCTCATAATCCTATACGTTTCGATAAAATCGCCTCTCATTCTTCTGAACTCCAATGAGTAGTGGCCCAACTTACTCAACCTATCCTCTTAAGTCAACCCCATCATCTCTGGAATCAACCTAATGAACCTTCTCTGAACTGCCTCCAAAGCAAGTATATCCTTTCTTAAATATGGAAACCAAAACTGTATGCAGTATCCTAGGTGTGGCCTCACCAATACCCTGTATAACTGTAGCAAGATTTCCTTGCTTTTTGCTTTTATACTCCATTCTGGAATTCATCCAGTGTTCGACCATTACTGCTTGGTTACTCTCACTCAGTCCAGCATGCCAATCGAGGTAAGTTCCCTGGGAGTAGCGCTTGGTGTCACAAGGAGTGTTGGGGGAGTCATCAGGACCAAAAGCAAACAAAACCACCCTTCTGGGCATGGATGTTTGCCAGGCTCTCCTCTCCGCCCACCCCCCCACCTCCATACAGCATGAATTTTCTGGCACTTAAGAGAGAATCTGATACTTCTGCAGACTTATCGACAGGATATTGGAAATATGAGCAAAAATAATGAAGGTACAGAAAAGGAGAGAAAGATATTCTGAGATTAAATGTGTTCTTTTTTGCAAAAGAAGTAAGGGTAAAAATCCAACTGAAAAGAATTGAAGATTTTCTTGGGACTCTATGTGCAGAGATGAGTGAATGTGAGGGATGTGTTGAGCATGAGTGAAAAATACTTGTCGGTGACTAACAGGTTGAGATGCATTTGATTGGGCCAAATTTTACTCTCAGCCATGAATGAATGGCGCCAGACGTTCATTACATTTCCACTTGCCCATAGACTTTCCATGGGATTTTGCACTGGAACGTACTGTAAATTAGAGAGCCAAAATACCACGGTGCCCTCTACAGACCATCTAGGATCTTTGTGAGCAGGTCAAGTGACTGTGTATCTTCTTTGATTGTTAATGAGCAGTGCAGAGTCTGAACCAGGAAGTGTCAGTTAGAATCTTTAAATCAATGTCAAGTCAGGTACAGAAAGCAAAATAAAGAGAGGGAAAGAAAGATGGAATTAAGTGAAAGAGAGAGATAAAAGAGACTGAAAGACATTGTAAAAATAATGTCTTTTTAATTTTTTGTTTTTTTTAAAGTCCAAAAATAAATAAAATCTGAAGGAATTAAGTTACTGCTCAGTGCCTGAAAGGTTATTTGGCAGTAATTAAGACTTATCATGCCATTAAAAGAGTAATTACACTGGAATGGATAAGCCCTTTTCTGGCATGTTTAGTGGGTATGTATCGTGTATGTGTAACAACTTCATGCCATTTCATGTGTTTGAAATTCTTGGTTGAGCTTCTTGGTGAGATACCGGTATAGTGCAGCTTTTGGAGGAGCAAGATCAGCAACTTCCTGATTTCCACATTTAACTGCACATGTGTTGTCACTGGAAGTTGCTGTGCAATTTGCACTTTAATAATGGTGAACGCTGTTCGTTTCGCTGCTATTGCGACAGCAAAATCCGGCCAATATCTTTGCTTTTTTCTTCATTTCCCTTGAAATAGAATGACCTACAGGTACCCCTGGTGCAGCTAGTATGCTATAGATCCAGGCATTTGCTGAATAACTTCAATTACATTTTTTTGCATGTTTTACAATTAATCATTCTCTGATTTATCGGAATACCTCTAAGGACATGGGTACATGCCGTTATTTCCAATTTAAGGAAAAGCACATTGTTGTAACAAGTATATAATTTTTAAACCTTGCGTTTAGAACACTTTTCATTTCAGAGCCCTTTGATATTGTTCAGACTCTTGCCTGGCTTCATTACCTCAGTTACAAAGGGCATCCCAGTGCTCGCCACTGCCATGGCAATTATGCAGCTCATTTCTTTAGGTTTCTGATAATTAAAATTGGATGAAAATTTAAGCCACCGAGTTAAAAATCAAACAGTATGTGTTCATTGCAACTCGCTTATCAGAAGTAGGCAGTGCTGACATTTGGGAACAAATTTTATGACTCAACAAAAAGAACTGCATCCAATTAATTCAAATTCTGGCAGCGAGGACAGTCTTCAAGAGGTTGTTGGTTAGCAGAGCAGCAGCATTGTAGGAAAATTAGGGGGTTTCTGGACATGTTCTTTTAGCAAGATATGTCAACCTGGACACACTGCAGATAGTCTGGGTAAGCTAAAAGGGCGAATAATTGCAGTATGAGAAATCCTTGAACAAGTTTTCAATGTTTTTTTTTATTAAGACTGATGCTGGGTTCAACTACAGTCCAATTGAGACGGCAGACTAATGCAATAGGCAATGTGCTGTGGACTGTGGATAGATACGGTTAACGACTTAAAAAAAACCTTGAGCAACTGTTTTCAAAAAAGATGTCTCTTGATTAAGGTTTAGGTGCTGGGAGATGAAGAGAATACTAACTACCCAAAATCATGTCCTTCACTAAATCAATAACAATGTACCATTTATAGTTTCTGTTATATATGAATAAAGAGACTGACTGGATAATGTGAGCGCAAAGTAAAGTGTGACTGTAGTCTTTTATTGCAGGTCTCAAGAATGCCTCTCCAGCCTGTGAGGCCTCCTTAAATACCTGTGCTCCCTTGTGGGATCCCTTGGGACTCCAGGGGATGAGCCCTCTAAAAACTTGTATATATCAAGGTATATACCAGTTTACATACATAACAACACCCCCTCCCCGCAAAGTCAACAATGTAACTATTTACAAGGTGAGCTTTTCTTTCCCTGGTTGATCATCTCGGTGCAAAAGCTGGTTTTGGTGAATCGTTTGTTGGGCTCTCGCTGGGCTGCTGTGCAGCTGGCCTTGCTGGGCTGCCTGGTGTGGTGAGTCCTGCTGGGCTGCTGCGAGTGATGGGTTCTGCTTCGTGATCAACCGCGGTGACAGTTGCCACTGGTGTGTATGTTGGGGGGTCAAAGTTAGGGTCCAAGGTGGGTTGCTCAGGATAGTCCGTAAATCTCAGTTTGATTTGGTCCAAGTGTTTCTGGTGAATGAGTCCATTTGAAACTTTGACCCGAAACACCCTGCTCCCCTCTTTGGCCACAATGGTGCCGGGAAGCCACTTGGTACCTTGTCCATAATTCAATACAAATACAGGGTCATTGATTTCAATTTCGTGTGACACATTTGCGCTAGCATGATATGTACTTTGTTGAAGCCGCCTGCTCTCTACCTGTTCATGTAGATCAGGGTGAACTAACGAAAGCCTTGTCTTAAGTACCCTTTTCATGAACAGTTCAGCAGTTGGAATCCTAGTGAGCGAGTGGGGTCACGTGCGGTAGCTAAGCAGAACTCGGGATAGTTGAGTCTGCAGTGAGCCTTCAGTTTCCCTCTTCAAGCCCTGCTTGATGGTTTGCACCACTCTCTCTGCCTGACTGTTGGATGCTGGTTTGAACGGGGCAGATGTAACATGTTTGATCCCGTTACAGGTCATGAACTCATTGAACTCGGCACTGGAAATCATGGCCCGTTGTTGCTCACAAGGACATCAGGTAGTCCGTGCATGGCAAACAGAGCTCGCAGGCTTTCAGTGGTGGCTGCGGAAGTGCTTGCCATCACTATCTCACATTCAATCCATTTGGAGTACAACCACAAGGAACATTTTACCCAAAAACGGGCCTGCATAGTTGACACTGACCCTGCACCATGGTTTGAAGGGCCAAGATCATAAACTTAGTGGCACCTCCCAGGGTGCATTGCTTAACTGCATCGATACCGGGCCATCATACGTGGGATCTGGTTATTGCTTTCATCATTACGATGCCTGGGTGCGTACTGTGGAGGTCACTGATGAAAGTGTCTCTACCCTTCTTGGGGACCTCTACCTGATTGCCCCACAGAAGGTAGTCTGCCTGTACAGACATTTCATCTTTGCGCCGCTGGTATGGCTTTATCTCTTCCTGCATTTCCACTGGGACATTGGACCAGCTCCCAGGAAGCACACAATTTTTTACTAGGGACAGTAAGGGGTCCTGGCTCATCCAGGTTCTAATCTGTCGGGCGGTAACAGGTGATTGCTCACTCTCGAATACTTCCATAACCATGACTAAATCTGCGGGCTGCGCCATTTCCACCCCCGTGGTGGGCAGAGGCAGCCTACTGAGAGCATCAGCACAGTTTTCCATGCTTGGCCTGTGGCGGATGGCATAGTTGTATGTAGACAACGTGAGTGCCCATCTCTGAATGTAGGCCGATGCATTCGTATTTATCTCCTTACTCTCGGAAAACAGGGACATTAGTGGCTTATGGTCCGTTTTCAATTCAAATTTTAGCCCAAACAGATATTGATGAATTTTCTTCACCACATAGACACACGCTAACGCTTCTTTTTCAATCATGGTGTAGGTTCTCTCAGCCTTAGACAGACTTCTGGATGCATAAGCAACCAGTTGCAATTTCCCCGATTCATTAGCTTGTTGCAATACACACCCGGCCCCGTACGACGACGCACCACATGCTAGTACCAAATGCTTACATGGATCATACAACACAAGCAATTTATTTGAGCATAACAATTTTCTAGCTTTTACAAAGGCATTTTCTTGGCATTTGCCCCATACCCATTCGTCCCCTTCAGTGTTCTAACAGTGTGCTGAGACCCGGTAAGAAGTTACCAAAGTAGTTCAGGAGTCCTAGAAACGACTGCAACTCTGTCACGTTCTGTGGCCTCCGTGCGTTTTCGATTGTCTCCGTCTTCAAATCAGTGGGCCTGAAGCCATCTGCCGTGATTCTTCTCCCAAGGAACTCCACTTCAGGTGCCAGGAAAACATACTTCGAGCATTTCATCCTGAGCCCAAGTGGTTGAGTCGACTAAGAACCTCCTCCAGGTTCTGCAGATGCTCGAATGTGTCCCGACCTGTAACCAACATGTCGTCGTGGAAGACCACCGTGCGCGGGTCCGACTTCAGTAAGCTGTCCATGTTTCTTTGGAATATTACCATGGCTGATCGAATTCCAAATGGGCATCTATTATAAATGAAGAGACCTTTGTGCGTGTTGATACAAGGTGAGGCCCTTCGATGAATCCTCCAGCTCCTGCGTCATGTAGGCCGAGATCAAATCCAGCTTCACGAACGTCTTTTCTCCCGCCAGCGTAGCAAAAAGGTTGCCAGCCTTTGGTAGTGGATATTGATCCTGCAGGGAGAAATGATTGATAGTTACTTTGCAGTCACCACAGATTCTGACGGTACCGTCTCCCTTGAGGACTGGGACAATTGGTCTGGCCCACTCATTGAATTCGATCGGCGAAATGATGCCCTCTCATTGCAGCCTGTCCAGCTCAATCTCAACTGTTTCTCTCATCATTTACGGTACTGCTCTTGCCTTGTAATGAATGGGTCGTGCCCCCAGAATTAGGTGGATCTGCACTTTTGCTCCTTGGAACTTCCCGATGCCTGGTTCGAACAGCGAAGGGAACTTGTTTAAGATCTGGGCACATGAAGTGTTGTCAGCGGGCGATAGTGCTCGGACGTCATCCCAGTTCCAGCGAAACATTCCCAGCCAGCTCGTGCCAAGCAGAGTGGGACTATCGGCCAGTACCACCTAGTGTGATAGCTTGTGCACCGCTCCATTGTAGGAGACATTTACAGTAGCACTGCCGATTACGGGAATCAGTTCCTTTGTGTAAGTTCTCAGTTTCGTGCGAATGGGAGTCAAGACTGGCCTTGAGGCCTTGTTGCACCATAATTATTTGATAGTCTTTTTGCTCATAATGTACTGGCTCGTGCCAGTGTCCAGCTCCATTGACACCGGGAGTCCATTTAATTCAACCTTCAGCATTATCGGGGACACTTTGTGGTATGTGTGCACCCCATATACCTCTGCCTCCTCAGTCTGAGGCTTTGGTTCGTCGTGATCCACCGTGAATCTGTCCTCCTCTGCAACATGGTGGTTTGTAGGATTAACAGGGTTTGCAGCTCGCCTGCACATACATTGGAGGTGTTCCATTGTTCCACAGCCCTTGCAAACGTACCCTTTGAAGCAGCGTGAATGGAAATGATGATCACCCCCGCAGAGCCAACAAGGTGTTAATGGCCTTGCATTCATCACCCTTGATGGTGGACTCTGAGACATCTGCAGACGTGCAGCTACATGCAAGTGGGGCCTGCCCTGTATGTTGCGATTTGAAAACAACATCACTTTGTTCAAAGTACTTGTAGCAGCACTCGTGTGCTGAGAGATTTGCTTGGTATTGTCACTGGTGGCAATGAACGCCTGGGCTATCGCTCTGGCCTTATTCAAGGTTGGGGTCTCGACAGTCAAAAGTTTGCGAAGTATCACTTCATGGCCACTTCATGGCGAAGTACGAAAAAGTCTCTGAGCATGTGCTCCAAATGTCCTTCAAATTCGCAATGTCCTGCAAGACGTCTCAGCTTGGTGACATAACTCGCCACTTCCTGGCCTTCAGACCTTTTGTAGGTGTAGAACCTATACCTCGCCATCAGAACGCTTTCCTTTGGGTTCAGATGCTCCTGGACCAGTGTGCACAAATCATCGTACGATTTCTCTGTGGGTTTCGCTGGAGCAAGCAGATTTTTCATGAGGTCATATGTTGATGCCCCGCAGACAGTGAGGAGGATCGCCCTTCATTTGGCAGCGTTCGCTCCTCCTTCCAGCTCGTTGGCCACGAAGTATTGGTCGAGTCGCTCCACGAAGGTTTCCCAAACATCTCCCTCCAAAAATTTCTCCAGGATGCCCACTGTTCTCTGCCTCGTTGGGTTCGTCATCTGCATCTCATCGCCAGCTGTTATATATGAATAAAGAGTCTGACTGGATAGTGTGAGCTCAAAGTAAAGTGTGATCTTAGTCTTTTATTGCAGGTCTCCAGAGTGCCTCTTCAGCCTGTGAGGCCTTCTTTAGTACAGATGCTCCCAAGGGATTGTGGGATCCCTTGGGACTCCAGGGGAGTGAGCCCTCTGGTGGCAGTACAAGGTATATACAAGTTTACATACATAACAGTTTCTGATACAATTGTCCATTTGAATCACTTCATGTGATTGAATTGATCAATGTGGCTAATCATTAATCGGCGTATCCCCAAAGTGGGATTGCCCTGGTGGGGAAGAAAAGTTTTTAAGGTCATCTTCTCCCAACTCTGTTTCAACTTCTTCCACAAGATTCACAAACAGGACTATCCTGATAGACTGATGAGTTCAGTACAACATGCTGAATTAATTTTCACTCATCTTGTTCATAGAATCATTGAGAATCACAGAAAGATACAGCACAGAAGGAAGCAATTAGGCCCATTGTGCCTGTGCCAGCTGTTTGGTGGAGCTATCCAATTAGTCTCACTCCCCTGCTCTTCCACCATAGCCCTGTAAATATTTTCCTTCAAGTATTTATCCAATTCTCTTTTGAATGTTACTATTCAATCTGATTCCACCAACCTTTCAGGCACTGCATTCCAGATGACAACTTGCTGTGTAAAAACATATTTCCTCATGTCGCCTCTGTTTCTTTTGCCAATCACCTTAAATCTGTGTCCTGTGGTTACTGACCCTTCTGCCACTGGAAACAGTTTCTCCTTATTTACTCTATCAAAACAGGTCACAATTTTGAATACCTCCATCAAATCTCCTTTTCTGCTCCAAGGAGAACAATCCCATCATATTTAGTCTCCCCACGCAACTAAAGTCCCTCGTCCGTGGTACCATTCTAACAAATCTCTTCTGCATAATGGGGGTAAACGTGAGGTTATCCATTTTGGTGGCAAAAACAGGAAGACAGAATATTACCTGAATGGTCACAGATTAGGAAAAGTGGAGGTGCAACGAGACCTGGGTGTCATGGTACATCAGTCATTGAAGTTTGGCTTGCAGGTACAGCAGGCGGTGAAGAAGGCAAATGGCATGTTGGCCTTCATAGCGAGGGGATTTGAGTATAGGAGCAGGGAGGTCTTACTGCAGTTGTACAGAGCCTTGGTGAGGCCACACCTGGAATATTATGTTCAGTTTTGGTCCCCTAATCTGAGGAAGGACATTCTTGCTATTGAGGGAGTACAGAGAAGATTCACCAGTTTGATTCCTGGGATGGCAGGACTGACATATGAGGAGAAACTGGATCAACTGGGCTTGTATCCACTGGAGTTTAGAAGAATGAGAGGGGATCTCATAGAAACATATAAAATTCTGAGGGAGGTTAGAGGCAGGAAGAATGTTCCCATTGCTAGGAAGTTCCAGAACCAGGAGTCGCAGTCTAAGAATAAGAGGTAAGCCGTTTAGGACCGAGATGAGGAGAAACTTCTTCACTCAGAGAGCGGTTAACCTGTGGAATTCTCTACCACAGAAAGTTGTTGAGGCCAGTTTGTTAGATATATTAAAATGAGAGTTAGATATGGCCTTTACAACCAAAGGGATCAAGGGTTATGGAGAGAAAGCAGGAAATGGGTACTGAGGTTGAATGATCAGCCATGATCTTATTGAATGGCGGTGCAGGCTCGAAGGGCCGAATGGCTTGCTCCTGTACCTATTTTCTATGTTTCTATGCACCCTCTCCAAGGCCTTGACATCCTTCCTAAAGTTTGGTCACCAGAATTGAACACAATACTCCAGTTGAAGCCCAATCAGTATTTTGTAAAGGTTTAGCATGACTTTTTTGCTTTAGTACTCTATTCCTCTATTAATAAAGCCAACGATCCCATCTGCATTTTAACAGCATTCTCAACTTGTTCTGCCATCTTCAAAGATGTGTGTACAGATACCTACGGTCTCTCCTTTCCTGCACCCCCTTTAAAAATGTACTATTTGGTTCATATTGGCTCTCCAATTCTTCATACCAAAATCTATTACTTCACATTTCTCTGTGTTGAATTTAATCTGTCTTGTATCTGCCCATTTCACCAATCTGTCTATGTCCTCCTGAAGTCTGTTACTATCTTCCTCACTCTTTACTACATTTCCGAGTTTCATAATCATCTGCCTACTTTGAAATGATGCCCTGCATACCCAAGTCCAGGTCATTAATATATATTTAAAAAAGCAGTGATCCTAATAATCAATCCCAGGGGATCACCACTGTAAAATTCCTTCCAGTCTAAAATACAACCGCTTTCCACTTCTTTCCGCTATCTGCCCCTCAGCCAATTTTGTATCCATACTGCCACTGTCTCTTTAATGCAAGGGTTTTAATTTTGCTGACAAGTTTATAATGTAGTATTTTGTTAAATGCTTTAGGCGTTTGACAAAGTACCACATTATAAACTTGTTAATATAGACAACATCAACTGTACTTTCCTCATCAGCCCTCTCTGTTACTTCATCAGTGAACTCAATCAAATTAGCCAAAACATGATTTGCCTTTCACAAATCCATGCTGACTTTCATTTATTAGCCCATACTTTCCCAAATGCCAATTAATTTTGTCTCAGATTATTGATCTTCTTTTCCCTACCTCCCTCAAGTCTCGATTTACTTGCACCTTGACCCCTCTGATGCCCTCTGATGCCCTCTGCCACTTTAACGATTTCAGATTCTTTAGCCCCAATCATCTTCTTCTCACTATGGATGTATAAGGTCTTTATACCTCCAGTTCCCAGCAGGACCATCCTCCTTGAAAAGTGGTTCAGCATTTCCCAATCCCTCACCACTAGATTAAACTTGTTCTCATCTTTAACAACTTGTTGGTAACTCCATTAATTTCCTCCAGATATGACAAGATACTGGGTCCAGCTATACCTGTCTTTTTGTCAGCTATGTTGAAATCACTCATTTCAAACACTACTCAAACACCCTCCTGGAGCTACACATCCACTATGTTGATAACTGTGTGGATATAGCTTCTTGCTCTCCATTCTTTTTTCACCTTTACATGATCCATCTCAGATTTCTTTCTTCCTTTCTGAACTTCTTTTTCTCTACATCCACTGATTGGCTTTCCACGTACTCCCACAATTATCAAGAGTTTGCCTTTTCCCACCCCACATCCTGTAAAGACTCCATCCCATTCTCTCAGTTTCTCCAGCCACATTGGAGCCTGCACTGGTGATTCTACACCAGATCTTCTGAAATGTCCTCCTTTTTCCTCAGCTAAGCATTCCCCTCTACTATGGTCAACAGGGGGCCTTTAACCAGGTCTGTCCCATTTTCCATGCATCTGCCCCGACCTCCCCCTCCTCTCACACCTATGATAGAGTCTTTCTGGTTCTCACCTTCCACCCCACCAGCATTAACCAGACCACCTGCCAGCATTTCACCCATCTACAACTTGAGCCCACTGTCAAACACATCTTCCACTCTTACTGCCCTCTCCACGTTCTGGAGGGACTATTCCCTCTGCGACATCTGGGTCCATTGTTCCACCGCTTGCAGCTTCTTTTAACTTTAACACTGAAGTTGGAAGGTTAAAAAGATTATGGGCTAGAAATTCGTGGCCTGAGCTCCACTTCATCGTGCTTTTAAATGGTGCTAAAATACTGGCCGCCACTCTTTGACCAGCTGCTGCTGGGTCCCGCGGCAGCTGCCAATTTGGCCCTGACATTTGCACGTGCTGGACAAAATGGCGAGCAACGCTGACTTAATGTCACAAACGTAAACTTCGACCTTAGCACTGAATTCGACACTGTGTCCTAAGCACGCCAGGTCAACCTGCCATGCAAGCAGGCTGACAGTGCAATGTCAGCACCTCTTAAAGGGGCACACACATCTTTCAGTAAGTTTGTATTTAAGCTTTTGAACTGTTTTTGTTTTGATTTTATCGAAGTGGTACCTTGCTGCAATAGATGTTACAAGTGTTTTAAATGTGTAGGGAGTGCTGCTGGACATTTGCATGCCTGTGGTTGGTAAATGAAGGCCTTTGAGAAGACAGAAACTGCTGCAAATACTCAGCAGGTCAGGTAGCATCTGTGGAGAGAAAAACTGAGTTCACGTCTCAGCTGAGTATTTCCAGCATCTTATGTGGCATTTCAGATTTACAGCATTCCCTCACAGAGGGATGAGGAAGATGCAGAAGTGGAGGAAGTCGAAAAGGATGAAGCAGATTGAAGGATACATCCCTGACAGCCCCTTTGAGGCCGGGATATCCTGGATGGAAACATCCTCCTGTGGTCCCAGTGACCACAACCCTAATTCCCCTTTCAATATTAGTCCTACACCAACCTTCCATTTTACTGACCATTACAACATCCTCTTGGCCATGATGCTGAAATCAAAGCCACCACAAAGCAAACTTTCCAATCCAACTATATACATCTATCCATCCAACGTGACATCAAGAAATCTACTCATCACACATATGCATTTTCTTAGTGACTGCCTTTGCCTATCCTACTGATGTCACGTTGTGCTACCCTAGTGGCTGCAGCATGGCTGGTGGAAGGCTGCTGACTTCCAGTGGGGATCACCGCAAATATCCTTGCTGGTTGACTTTGAGGAGCTGGTGGTTGCGAGTGTCAAATCAATCTTCTTCTTCTTGTTCTTCTTCACTCTCCTCTCCTTCTCCTTGGTCGCCCACTGGATGGGTAGGCTGTATTTCTTGGGTGTTTCAAAAGAGGAAGGCACAAGGGTGGAGTTGTGCTGACGGGAGGGCATGAAACAAAGAAACATAGAAACATAGAAATTAGGTGCAGGAGCAGGCCATTTGGCCCTTCGAGCCTGCACCACCATTCAATAAGATCATGGCTGATCATTCCTGCTTTCTTGCTTTCTCTCCATACCCCTTGATCCCTTTGGCCGTAAGGGCCATATCTAACACCCTTTTGAATATATCTAATGAACTGGCCTCAACAACTTGCTGCAGTAGAGAATTCCGCAGGTTTACCACTCTCTGAATGAAGAAATTCTCCTCATTTCAGTCCTAAATGGCATCCCCTTATTCTTAGACTGTGACCCCTGGTTCTGGAACTCCCCAGCAATGGAACATTCTTCCTGCCTCTAATCTATTCAATCCCATCAGAATTTTATATGTTCCTATGAGATCCCCTCTCATTCTTCTAAACTCCAGTGGATACAAGCCCAGTTGATCCAGTCTCTCCTCATATGTCAGTCCTGCCATCCCAGGAATCAGTCTGGTGAACCTTCGCTGTATTTTCTCAATAACAAGAACGTCCTTCCTCAGATTAGGAGACCAAAACTGAACACAATATTCCAGGTGTGGCCTCACCAAGACTCTGTACAACTTCAGTAAGACTTCCCTGCTCCTATACTCAAATCCTCTAGCTATGAAGGCCAACATGCCATTTGCCTTCTTCACCGCCTGCTGTACCTTTATGCCAAACTTCAATGACTGATATACCATGACACCCAGGTCTCGTTGCACCTCCCCCTTTTCCTAATCTGTCACCATTCAGATAAAGTAAGAGGTGTGTGCCAGAAAGAGAATATGTATGAGGATACCAGCATCTTGTATTCTTTCAGCCCGTCGCTGACAAAGGGCTCAACCATGCCCCTGCCAAGAGTGTCCTGCACCGTCTCCTCCAAGGGGGGTGGGCTGAGGCTAGGAATGGGAGATGTGCCTCGTGGTTGGTGCAGATTGTTGGTAGGTGAGTGATTGAGGGTCGTGTATTGAGCAGTGTGTGAGGCTAGTGGTGCATTTGGTAAGAGACGGCTTTTTAAGATGCATTGACTGATCTTGACCAGTGGTCTGAGGTCATGAAGCCTCTTTCAGCACTAGTAGGGGTGACACTGCTGGTATTGACAGCCTAGGTGATTTAGTCCCACGCCCATCTGGAGGGCCTGCTGTCCCCCTTGGGTAGCGCTTCTGTCTTGCAATGTTGACCCCCTTCACGAAGGGGGACTTCTGCTTGCATTCTCTGGGTGACCATTCCCTGGTTTTCTGAACCATTTGTGAGTGCTGAAGCACTTGTCCCATTTTTTGAGTTTCGGAACGGAATTCAGCTTTAAGAGCTGAAAATTCATATTTGGGACTTATTTCTAATGTTAAAAAAACAATTTGAAACGCCGAAAGGGCTGAAGACTGCATTGTCTCCCTGGATTTTCATGTGTATTACTTTTGAGTGCTTGGCCCCTGTAATTCACAGGCCACTTGGGTGCCCACCTTCCTTGTGAGCTCCACAATCTCACTTCCAGAGGCTGTGCAAAGCTCGAATGCCGCATCTGGATGGGAACGTCGGGTCAGATGCCTCCACTAACACCTCGAGGACGGCGGTGCATGGAATGTAAACGCTGCGCCAACAATCTCTAGCCCCCGCCAGACAAATTTTGTCCCGCTAGCGTTGCGGCCCTTTTCAACGGCTGCGAACTCCAGTTGCTGGTGATAACGGCAGGTTTCCTGGCGAACACGAATTTCTCCCTCTACATGTTCCATCAAACAAAATGAAACTGAAAACTGAAATTGTGTAGCACCCTGTTCGGGGGCAGTAACAGCCGTGAGGCGGGATTTCCTGCACCAGGCAAGGAAGTCCCCCCCCCAACGACCTAAATTCGTGTTCCCGTGCAAAATATCATACTTCACTTGCTCTGTGGGGTGTGGGCGGGGCGGAAATAGTCAGTGAGGGTGCAACGCTACACAGTAAAGGGGAGGGCCAAGCTGCCGGCTCTGCGGGGGAGAAATGGGTCTTTACCTGGACCACTGGGGAGGGGGGTGCCGTGGCTTCATTTTTAAAAATTCATTCCGGGATATGGGCATCGCTGGCAAGGCCAGCATTTATTCCCCATCTCTAATTGTTCTTGAGACAGTGGTGGTGAACCGCATTCTTGTACCGCTGCAGTCCTTGTTGTGAATGTACTCCCACAGTGCAGTTAGGGAGGGTGTTTCAGGATTTTGACCCAACGACGATGAAGGAACGGCGATATATTTCCAAGTCAGGATGGTGTGTAACTTGGAGGGGAACGTGGAGGTGATGGTGTTCCCATGCATCTGCGGCCCTTGTCCTTCTAGGTCGCGGGTTTGGAAAGTGCTGCCAAAGAAACCATGGTGAGTTGCTACAGTGCATCTTATACATGCTACAAGGTGCATCCGGGAGGGTGTTGAGCTCTTCGAATCTCAACACCGCGAGCGGGAAGAGGTGAGGCGCAGGCAGTGGAAGGAGCGTGTGGTAAATCAGTCCCAATCCCCCTTCCCCCGACGAATGTCTGTCCCACCTGTCCCACCTGTGGCCCTCGTATTGGACTGTTCAGCAACCAAAGAACTCACTTCAGGAGTGGAAGCAAGTCTTCCTCGGTTCCGAGGGATTGCCTATGATGATGATGATACATGGTGCACATTGCAGCCACGGTACGCTGGTGGTGGAGGGAGTGAATGTTGAAGATGGTGGATGGGGTGCCAATCAAGCTTGCCTGGATGGTGTCTAACTTCTTGAGTGTTGTCTGGGGAGTCAGGAATGAGAAATTTGCCGCAGAATATCCAACCTCTGATCTGTTCTTGTTACCACAGTATTTGTGTGGCTGTTGCTGCTAAGTTTCTGGTCAATGGTGATCCCCAGGATGCTGATGGCAGGGGATTCGGCGATGGCACTGCCGTTGAATATCAAGGGGAGGTGCTTAGACACTCACTTGTTGGAGACAGTCATTGCCTGGCACTTGTGTGGCACGAATGTCACTTGCCACTTATCAGCCCAAGCCTGAATGTCGTCCAGGTCTGGCTGCATGCTTCAATTTCTGAGGAGTTGTGAATGGAATTGAACACTGTTACAATCATCAGCGAACATCCCACTTTTCCGGGGCCGTTGGAGGGAGCAGCATGCGTCGGCATACCACTGCAGGGAGCAGCGCATGCTGCTGCAGGAGGGCGACAGCTACGAAGCCAGGTCACTGATTGCAGTGCGGGCAGGCACAGCAGGAGGGGCGAAGGAGAGGCAAGAGTCCGTAGAGGGAAGTGACCGGGGCTCAGAAGAGGCATGAATCTGGGGCCCAGAAGAGGCGAGGGCCCAGGGGCAGCATGAGCCAGCACAACTGCGATATGTGTGCGCGCTCTTCTGTGCAGCAGAGCTGGTCTCCAGTTAGTCTTGGGTAATCATTGCTCTGTCAAGCCCGTGTGGTGGCTGATGTGCAACGGCCATCACACATTAAAAAAATCCAAGCACAGGCATCTTCCACCCTTCACGATGTAGATCGGGATCTGGAATATTAGGTCCTTCATTGAAACATCTGTGAACTCATCTCTTTTTGGCGTGGAAGCAAGTCATCATCACTCTGAGGGACTGCCTTTAATGATGAATTGAAGAAGCACCTGAAGATGATTGTGCCTAGGACACTGCCCTGAGGAACTCCTGCAGAGATGTCCTGAGGCTGGGATGATTGACCTCCAAGAACCACAACCATCTTCCTTTGTGCTAGGTATGACTCCAGCCCGGAATGCTGAACTGGAACATCATGGCATGAACCTTGCGATTCAACATCCAACAGTCGGCCAATTTTTTTTTTCAAATCGCCACTTCCCCTTTAAATTTCACCTGCGAGCGGTGTACAGCCCATTACGCAACTTTAGGGAGTGCTAATGAATTTTCGCTCTGGGGCGAAAATGGGTCATTGCGCACGGTGATGACATTGTCATCGCTGGCGCAGCGGAGTGGGGCATTACCGGTTACTGCTGTCGCTGCTAAACTCCCGTGGAATTTTACGGGAATCATTAGCACTAACAGGTTGCACAAACGCCACAATTTCTCCCTCTCAGTTTAATAACTGATCTGAATATAGGGAATAAGTTCATTAGAACTGTACAAAGTTTTAACAAATGTCAAGGTTAATTAAATGAGGCCCAGAAGAAGACAACTGAAGAAAGAAGACATGGACTACAGATGGCGATTCACCAAGAACATCCCAAAAGGTGAAGCCTGAAATCCCAGGGGAAAACAGAACTGACCAATTACATAGCAGATAATGACACGTTTGTGTATCGCATGCGCTTGGCATTGAAGAATAGCTGGAATTTCAGCGATGCATTAAATGCAGACTGTAAACTAAACCTTGCTAAAGCTGCACTGTAACCTTGAGATACTAAACATAACTGTGCAATCCTGTTACTAAACAAAATCAAGCTGGTGCTGGGATATTATGATATATAAAAGCTGCTTTGATTATGGCAATTTAGAGTCTGTTCATTAATTGTAAATATCCAGTTGCTTCACTGTAACCCTTAGTCGCTAAACTTTGTGATGGTTTTAATTGTATTCTCCTAAATGTTATATAAAGTCATTTTAGTCAATGCCTTTCTGTGTCTTACTTCATCTCTGATGACTCTGGCAAGTAGGAGTTACATTTCACTCAGTGACGTGCTTCAGCCCTGTTGTGACTGATGTGGTTTAGTTGACTATTGATATTATTTGACTTGGAACAAAGGCAAAATGATTTAGACATTTTATAAACCACAGACATTAATGGAAGATTCCAGTCCAATCCTTCTCTATGTATGTGTTAGAAAGAGGCATCTGATACTCTTCAACCAATATAGATTATATGTTGGAAGTAATGATAATTGGGCTGAATTTGCAGCCCCTACAGGCGCAAATGAAGTGCATATGCACCTGTAGGGACCGTGCAAGTTCCGGCTTTAGGCATGCGCTGTGCATGCGCTAAAACCGGGAACTTGTGATCTGTCAAGAATTCTCTTCTCTGATCGTACAAATCCGAAGGAAATGGGCCTCCACGGGTGCAGAGTTGGGCTATTTGCCCAACCTCTGCCCAGTGAATGCTCGTGAAATTCTTATGCTTGGTAAAAGCAAGTGTAAGGCCTGCGTTTACCAGCGTAAGAATTAAAAAAAACAGAAAAATAGAATTTTTCAAACATTTATACATTAAAAAACCTGTACAATAAGGTACATCATTGGGCCCAAGTTTGGCGAAACCTAAGTTCCGCCCAAGTACCGTCGAAAGGACTGCGAAGATCATAACGGTACTTTGGCCGGATGCTTGGTGAAAAAATGTGGGAAAAACCGCCCAGTGGAAAAAATGGGCCTTACATGCCGATTCTGGGCGTCAGCGGACGGTAGTCCCATTCTGGGTGGAAAATGCGGTCCTCGGCAAAGTACTGCCGAGGATAGAGTCGGACCCAGGGAGGGGGGAACGGCCAAAAAATAACATTCAAAACAATTTTTAAAAACTACCAGAAATCCTTCAGAGGACCCCATCAACCAAAATCCCTGCAAAAGAAATAAAGAAGACAAGTGCACTACCATTTTTTGGAGGTCTTCATACTTACCGTTCAGGTAAGACCTGCCTCTACACGACGGTCTCTTCTGCTGCTGGATCGGAGGACCGCCCGGACCAATCTCGGGAGGGAGCAGGCAGGAGGACTTTTGTGGGCGTTGCACGCCGGCGCACACCAACGGACGGTCCCCAGTGGTCTTCTCTCCCTGCCGGTGTGAAGACCTCTCCCAACTCGCTCGCAGGGGAGAGCACCCAGAAAACATCGAGACCGCTGAGAAAACCCGCCGGCAGCCAATGGAAAGTTGACCAAACTCGGGCCCATTGATTTTTAGCCCCGTTAAAACATGTAAATTTATTTTTCAAAAAATAAATATTTGCTTGAAATATTTAATTAAATGCCATTTCAATTCATTTTAAATATGTCATTTAAAAAAAATTTGATGTGTAGAGGAAATTTTTATGTGATCCCTATTCATACTTATGGAAGTTCCGTACATTTGAAATCCCATCTTTGATTGGTTGGGCAAGCCCAGGTGATCCAAGGGACACATGTCCCTCTGGGGTACATGGGCCTCTATGCAGGCCGACGCATTGAGGCCCAGGAGCACAAGTGTCCGAACCTCGTCGACCACCAGGTAAGTTTGTAGGTTTTTTGCAGGTCGGAAGGAAGTCCGCGGGATGCCTCCGATCGCAAATTCAGCCCCAATAATTCTGACAGCTGTGGAATTTTGTATTTATCTATTCTAGCATCCTGAGCCATAGCTTCAAGTTTTTGTTACATTTAACACGTTACTAAACCTTTCTAACCTTGTCTTTGGTTGGGTCTTGCCTTTGTGGAATACCGACATGGAGGAAAGAAAACACAAATTCTAAGAGGCATGAGATACCAAAGTCCCTTTTTCAGAAATCTTGTCATAAAAGATGGACCAGAATTAAAATGAGGGAGATGACTAAAGTTCAGATACTGGACTTATCCTGATAGCTCCCAACCAGGCAAGTGTTCACCAACTATGGGCCAATGATTCAGAGAGGTGAGTGCTGAGGATCAAGGCCATTGACATAATCTCTGAATATGGTGATGCAATGGTACATTGATAGACAAAAAAACCCCATGTGTAATATGATGGGTTAGGCATTTCCTTGATGTTGCTCCCACTCCAATAAATTAGCTTCACCAGAAGTGTGGTGGAAATGCCGTTTATGCATGTAAAGGGTGACAGACTCCTAATTAACCTGTATTCAGATATAAGGAACATGAAAGAGGAAAGAAGCCCTGTTGATGTTCATTTGTCTAGTATCCTAATATAAAAGCAAAATACTGTGGATGCTGGAATCTGAAATAAAAACAGAAAATGCTGGAATTCTCAGCGGGCCTGGCAGCTTCTGTGGAGAGAAAAACAGAGTTAACCTTTCGGGTTGATGACCTTTCATCAGAATTGGCGAATGTACGAAAAGAGCTCATTCTTAAGCACTGAAAGGGGGAGGGAAAGAAATAACAAAAGGGAAGGTCTGTGATAGGGTGGAAGACAGGAGAGATTAGAGAGACAAAAGGGATGATGGGCCGAACGCAAGCTCGAGGAACAGCACCTCATCTTTCGTTTAGGCACTTTGCAGCCTTCTGGACTCAACATCGAGTTCAACACTTTCAGAGCGTAACCTCTGCCCATCTTTGGCTCCCTTTTCCCCCTCGCCCCCCTCCGCGAGCTTATGTTTTTTTTCTCTTTGTCTCTAATGGCTTCTGGTCATCATTCCGCCATTTACACCCTATCCAGATTAATCTTTTTCTAACTCCTGTCATTACCATTTCAATTTGGCTCATCATCCCTTTTGACTCTCTAATCTCTCCTGCCTTCCAGCCTATCACAGACCTTCCTTTTTGTTCTTTCTTCCCCTCCCCCTTTCAGTGCTTCTTAAGAATGTGTTAGAAACATAGAAACATAGAAAATAGGTGCAGGAGTAGGCCATTCACCCCTTCTAGCCTGCACCGCCATTCAATGAGTTCATGGCTGAACATTCAACTTCAGTACCCCATTCCTGCTTTCTCGCCATACCCCTTGATCCCCCTAGCAGTAAGGACCTCATCTAACTCTTTTTTGAATATATTTAGTGAATTGGCCTCAACAACTTTCTGTGGTAGAGAATTCCACAGGTTCACCACTCTCTGGGTGAAGAAGTTCCTCCGCATCTCGGTCCTAAATGGCTTACCCCTTATCCTTAGACTGTGACCCCTGGTTCTGGACTTCCCCAACATTGGGAACATTCTTCCTGCATCTAACCTGTCTAACCCCGTCAGAATTTTATATGTTTCTATGAGGTCCCCTCTCATTCTTCTGAACTCCAGTGAATACAAGCCCAGTTGATCCAGTCTTTCTTGATAGGTCAGTCCCGCCATCCCGGGAATCAGTCTGGTGAACCTTCGCTGCACTCCCTCAATAGCAAGAATGTCCTTCCTCAGGTTAGGAGACCAAAACTGTACACAATACTCCAGGTGTGGCCTCACCAATGCCCTGTACAACTGTAGCAACACCTCCCTGCCCCTGTACTCAAATCCCCTTGCTATGAAGGCCAACATGCCATTTGCTTTCTATTCGAACAGTTCTGACGAAGGGTCGTCGACCCGAAACGTTAACTCATTTTCTCTCTCCACAGATGCTGTTGAGATTTCCAGCATTTTCTGTTTTTATGTCTAGTATCCTAACTGTCCCAGCCTGCCATCCAACTGTATTATGAGCAGCGCTGATATTTTCATGGCAACTGCCCTGTCCACTGAATTACCATCCTTGTTTCGACAGTACCACATTAGGATACTCTGAGCCGTGTCTGTGCCACAATCACACTGTACCCTTGAAGAAGTGTTTCTGATTTGCAGTCGGGACATGTTGCTTCGTATTTCAAAAAGAAAAGTCTAATTTGCTGCTACTACAAGACTTTGCATGCTTCTGTGATTCAAGATGCTATCACGGGACACTAGATGTACAAGGGTTGCTGCTATCTCAGCACTGACACACAAACAGGTGATGAAAGATAGACTTGCTTTCCAATCGATGAAAGTTGATCTATAAATGAACAGCGGTCTGCAGAGGAGAAAGGACAGATTTGCTGAAGACTGTCTACAGACACAAAGGCACACAAGAAAAAGAAAGTCTTTCAAGACCACCGGACGTCTCAAAGCACTTTACAGCTAATTGAATTGTAGTCACTGTTGTAATGTGGGAAACACGGCACCCAATATGACAGCAAGCTCCCACTAACAGAAATGTGATAATGACCAGATAATCTGTTTTTGTTATGTTGATTGAGGGATAAATATTGACCAGGACACAGGGGATAACTCCCCTGCTCTTCTTCTAATGTCATGGGATCGTTTACACCCACCAGAGAGGGCAGATGGGCCTCGGTTTAATATCTCATTTGAAAGATGGCCCCTCTGACAGTGCAGTTCTCCCTCAGTACTGCACTAGAGTGTCAGCCTAGATTTATGTGCTCAGGTCCCTGGCAGGCGACTTGAACCCACAACCTTTTGACTCAGAGGCGAGTGTGCTACCTCGAGCCACAGCTAACAAGCCTCATTACACACAGAATTTAAGTCCATGTGACCCCAAAATAATTCCCAATTGTTTTACACCTTCATTTCAATTAAAGCCAATTAAAAAGTTCCACCATACCAAGAGTATTGTATTGAATATGTGGCTAGGCTTTCTGCTCTCTGTTTGAGCTGCATTTTTATGTGGAACTATTTAATATTTAATCTGCATTTTTTAATTTAATGATGCTTGGACTTTTTATTCTCCATTCAAACAGTGAAGCGTACTTGCCATAGGATATTTTTACCACCATTCTCTTCAAGCTTTAGACTCAATGTTTTCAGCAAATGAACATGAGGAGCTGAAGACTATCTTTACAGTATGTGCAGTCTTCCTTCTCACATCTTTCAGTAACAAGAATGGCAGAATAATTTTTCAAGGCTCCCAGTCTGGTGGTTTTCATATCCATAGATTTCAAATGTACGACTCACATTTATAGATTTTAAAAGAAGTGTTCAAAATGATAAGGGGTTTGATGGAGTAGATAGGGAAAAGCTGTTACTGGCGGGAGGGTTGGTCACCAGAGGGCACAGATTTAAGATCATCGGCAAAATAACCTAGGGGGAACGAGGAGAATTTTTTTCACGCAGTGAATCATGATGATCCAGAATGCACTGCTTAAAAGGATGGTAGAAACAGATTCAATTGTAACTTTCGAAATGGAATTGGATATATACTTGCAAAAGCAAAAAAGTTGCAGGGCTTTGGGGAAAGAGTAAGAGAGTGAGACTCAATTGGATAGCTCTTTCAAAGAGCATGCACAGGTATGATGAGCTGAATGGCCTCTTGCTGTGCTGTCTGAATCTATGATTTGAACTAACCTTTACAAATGATACTAATCTTTTATTCAGTGCACTTCTTTACAGAATTAGCATCATGCCATTAACAATGATCTTGTTCACTGTTTCTGACTATTAGCTTAATTTTCTTGGAAACTTGCATATGAAAATGTAAATCCATTTCATTAAATAACATTCAAATGCAAAGTCATGAACCTTGCAATCCAAGTTTCCGCTACTGAAATATAGTTTGTGAGGAGACAGTTGTGGAGAGGTAGATAATTGATGATGAGTATGACTGTGATTTGCTACTGTAAAGTTTTCAATGAGTTGCAAGCAGAGTAGAGAGGTAAAAGTAATAATTACTGAAAATTTTTACAATGTCATTCAATTATAATCATTAATGGTCAAATGTAAAAATCATGAGGAGATTTCTTCTGAATCTTTTTACAATGTCGCTACCATGTGGAGTAAATCGTGATCTTTGCTCATTGATTAATTTAAAAGGGGAAGGAAAGTCTCTGATCAAAGTATTCTGCTTTTTATTCAAGAAAATGATAATCATCCCTTGCAATTTATTAGGCCAGACATTTCTTCTGAGCCGCTGCTGCTCCACTGCTGAAACTTCACCAGAAGAGTGACAGGAATCCTATTTGCACCACCGCAGGTCCGGCGAAATTACGGCAGCAGAGTTTCTGGAGGGAGAAGTGATTGAGAAGGGAGGATAGGCTGGTTGTGTCCAATGGCTTGGTCCTATATATAGAAATTCCTATATTCTAAACATAAAGAACATTACTTTTGGGTCCAGAACATTTTGCAGGGTTGGGGGGGGGAAGGGGAACAACCAGATGTCATGGCCGATATTGGAACCAATGACGTAGTTAGGAAAAGGGTTGAGGTCCTACAGACGGGGGGGGCGGGGAGGGGGAGGCGGGAGGAAATTCGGCAATCGCACCATTTGGGGGCAGTAACCAAGGCGAGGTGGGACTTCCTGCGCCCGACATGGAAGTCCTGCCTCGCCCGCAAAATTTGGGTTATAACCCCGGAGAGGAAGTGGAGCGCAATGTTGTACGTTCCAGTTCCTCTCGGGGCAGGACCGGAGCGGTAAGCGCGCAAATTTTCCAGCACTATGTGGCCTCTCCGCGTAGCGCTGGCGTGAGCGCAGGGCCCGCCCCTTCCATTAAAGGGGAGGGAACGCTGCGAGCTCTGCAGTGGGACGAGAGGCCTCCACTATACCACCGGGAATGCAGGGTGCTGTGGCTGCAGCCCAGCACAGAAGCGGAGTGCTGGGCTGCACCATTGCGGCATGGACCCTGCAAAATAGACAACCAAAGGCCGGACGGGTAAGTCGGCCGGCAAAAGAAAATGGCGCCGCACACATCCCCTTTACTTTTCACGCCACGAGGGGAGTGCGGCCCGGTTTGTGACCCACAATGCTGGTGCTGACATCGGCCATGGCGGCGTCACGGGGCACTGCCCAATTTCCGTTGTGGGGCAAAAACGGGTCGCTGCACACACCGATAATGTCATTGGTGCTGGTGCAGTATCCCGGGTGTTACCAGCAGAAGCAAGGCATTGCCGATTTGTGCCTCCGCTAACTCCCGCAAAAATTTCACGGGAGGCGGTAGTGCCCCAGCCGGCTGAGAAATTGTTTGGAACAGGAGGTGCAAACTATGAGAATTTCTCCCCCAGGATTTAAGGAGCTAGTAAAGAAGTTAAAGAGCAGGACCTCAAAGGTAGAAATGTCTGGATTACTCCCAGTGTCACATGCTAGTGAGTATAAGATAACATGTGGCTGGAGAAATGGTGGAGGAATGAAGGCTGCTGATTCCTGGGGCATAGGGACCAGTTCTAGAGCAGAAGGGACCTGTACAAGATGAACAGTTTGCCCCTCAACAGAGCTGGGGCCAATGTTCTCACAGGGAGGCTAACTAATTTGTCAGGAAAAAGGCACTTGGATGAAGCATTCGAGAGGAGACACAAGATGCACAGAAGTCTGGGAGAGACAAACAGCATTAGAATAAAGAATAGTTTAGAAAAAGGTGGGATCAGATGTGGGGGGAAAATGCGAGCAGACTACGGTGTGTTTAGAGTGCATTTCTCACGTTGCAACAGAGACCACATTCCAAAAGTACTCTATTGGCTGTAAAGCGCTTTGAAATGAAGCAATATAAATGCAAGTCTTTTCTTTTATTTTATATGCATGGGACGGTATGGTAAATACGATTGGTAAACTGCGGCTCAAGTAGTCACATGGAATTATCATATAGTGGCAATAATGTAGACCTAATTCAAACATTGAGAGGAGTGGGCCCTTAATATTCCTGGCTACAATGTATTCAGAAAATGTAGGGAAGAAAAAAGGAAGGTGGAGGTGGCAGTATTGATCAAAGATACAGTTACACCACTGGAAAGGGATGATGTACTTGAGGGTTCAAAGGCAAAATCAATTTTGTTAAAATTAAGGAACAATAGAGTTGTTATTATGCTGCTGGGTGTATACTATTGACCTCCAAATACTGGGAAGGAGATAGAGGGGCATATTTGCAGGCAAATTGCAAAAAGATGTAAGAGCTTTAGAGTAGTGATGATGAGGGACTTCAATTATCCTTTTATAGACTGGCAAAATAACAGTTTAAAGGGCAAAGAGGGGGAGGAATTCTCAAAATGTGTACAGGAGAACTTTCTTGATCAGTATGTTTCCAAACCAACAAGAAAGGAAGAGGTGCTGGATTTAGTTCTAGGAATTAAGTAGGGCGAGTGGAGCATGTTTCAGTGGGAGAGCATTTGGGCAACAGTGATCACAATATCATTCGGTTTAAATGTAATTAATAAAAAGGAAAAAAATCAAATGTAAAAATACTCAACCAGAGGAGAACTAATTTTAGCAAGTAGAAAAGGGATCTGGCCCAGTGGATTTGAATCAAAGATTGGCAGATACAACAGTTAATGAGCAATGGGTGGCCTTCAAAGAAGAGATAGTTTGGGTACATACTAGACACATTTCCATGGGGGGGAGGAAAATCATCCAATGCTGGAGCTCCCTGGTTGACTAAAGATATTAGAGATTAAAATGAAACAGAAAAAGGAGGCTTATGATAAATGTCAGGCTCATAATTCAGCAGGGAACCAAGCTAAATATAAATAATACAGCAAAGAAGTGAAAAACGAAATAAGGTGGGGCAAAGAGAATGTATGAGAATAAATCAGTGGGTAAAATAAAAGGGAACCCAAAAGATTTTAATAATCATATAAATAGTAAAACAGTCGTCAAAGCAAAGGGTGGAGCTGATTAGGAACCAAACATTACGTATCCTTGTGGAGGTAAAGGACACAACTGAGGTACTAAATGAATATTTTGCATCTGTCTTGACTAAAGAACAGGATGCTGCCAATGTCACAGTAAAGGAGGAGGTAGTAGAGAAATCGGATAGGATACAAATAGATAAAGAAGAGATACAAAAAAGGTTGGCAGCGCTCAAAGTAGAAAAGTCACCCGGTCTGGATGGGAAGCATCCTAGGTTATTGAGGGAAGTAAAGATGGAAATTGCAGAGGCTCTGGCCACAATCTTCCAATCCTCCTTAGAAATGGCAGCGGTTCCAGAGGATTGGAGGATGGCAAATGGTACACCTCTGATCAAAAAAGAGGAGAGGGATAAACTCAGCAACTACAAGTCTATCAGTCTAACATCGGTGGTGGGAAACCTTTAGACAGTAATCCAAGACAAAATTAATTGCCACTTGGAAAATTACGGGTTAATAAATGAAAGCCAGCATGGGTTATGTTTGACTAACTTGACTGTATTCTTTGATGAAGTAATGGCGATTGCAGTCAATATTGCATTTACATTTTCAAAAGCTGTTTGATAACGTACCACATAATAGACATTAATAAAATGAATGCCTATGGAATTAAAGGGAGGATTAACAAGGCATGCAGGATCATTGGCTTTATAAATAGAGGCATCGAATACAAAAGCAAGGAAGACATTTATAAATCAGTGGTAAGGCCCTAGCTCGAGTATTTTGTCCAATTATGGGCACTACACTTTGGGAAGGATGTCAAAGCCTTAGAAAGGGTGCAGAGGTGATTTACTCGAATTATACAAAAGATGAAAGACTTCAGTTACGTGGAGAGACTAGAGAAACTGGGGTTGTTCTCCACAGAGCAGAGAAGGTTAAGGGGAGATTTGATTGAAAAATTCAAATGCATGAAGAGTTTTGATAGAGTAAAGAAGGAGAAACTGTTTCCAGTGACAGAAGGGTCAGCATCCAGAGGACACAGATTTAAGGTAACTGCCAAAAGTACTAAAGGCTACAAGAGATAGAACATTTAAACGCAGCGAGTTGTTATGATCTGGAATGCACTGCCTGAAAGGGTGACGGAAGCAGATTCAATCAATAATAACTTTCAAAAGGGAATTGGATAACTTCTTGAAGTGGAAACATTTGCAGGCTATGAGGAAAGAGCAGGGGAGTGGGACGAATTGGATAGCTCTTTCAAAGGGCCGACACAGGCACGAATGGCCGAATGGCCTCCTTCTGTCCTGTACCATTCTATGATTCAATGCAAAGAATAAAATCTAAGAGCAAAGTATTGGATGTCACAGGGAAGTCTTTAGGATAAAATAAGCATAGACCTTGACTAAACTTTACATTAACAAAAATGGTGCAATTCTTTGTTTTAGTAAGCTTTGTAAGGAACATTTTTTTATTCCTCTTTGAAAAATCCAATGTTGTCCATTAAGGATATTGGATAAATATCAGTGGATCACAGGGCAATGATTGAACTGAAGGATTCAAATGGCATTATGACTTATGAGAATGAAAGTGAAGTTGATTGGATTAACATTTTAAATTTGCTTGGTGCTCTGTTACAATATTTCAGGATGTGAAATCTCTGTTACTTACTGTTGTGGTTCTCCATTTCTGTTTCTATTTATGTTTGAGGATAATGTGCAACAAAGAGCCTGAAGCCATATTGAATTTTTGATGTCGATCGTCCGCTATAATTGAATGAATTTCAGGAACATTCCACTACTATGTATTTATCATATTATACAGTGTACAGCATAACCCCTAGTAATATTGAAAAGAAAAGAATTAAATTACAATATCAACCTTACTTTATGTGAGCCTTTGACCAAAGACACACCAATATCAATGCATTCAGGAAGCCTGGCAGCCATTGCTAAGAACAATTACCTTAACATTATTAGGAGTTGTACTGTAATATAAATAACAGGTGTCTAGTAAAGCAATAATTTCATCTCACTGTTCTAGTCTTGATCATAAGCTGTTCAAGCATCATTCTTCAGGTTCATGGTATCAAGTGAATTACTGTTTTAAAACTCACTGCCAAAAATCTATTACCTGTCATGTATTACACCAGGGAAAACTGAAACGCCTGCAATGTTTTATGTTTGCTGTGAAGAGATATGGAAACGTTGGTAATTTACTCAGCATGTGTCCAAAAGGTAGATTCTGTTCCTCTCATGTGAATCCCTTGTTTCCTACAAACAAGACAGTTCCCTGACTTTGGTATTGTATAAATTCTTCATGTCTCAATGTCATCTCCTGTATTTCTTTCCTGTAAAGAGCAGGCATCTGAGAGTAGAACAAGCTGCATGGTTGATGGAGGAGCCTGGATTAATTTATTTCACATCAGCACAGCAAACAATATTTCACATGTCTCCCCCCAGAAGTAGTGTAGGTCTCCTGCACAAATGATGGGTAACTGCTGTCTGATCCACTTGTCGTGTCCACTTTTATAGAACTCATACTATATGTACCTTAATTTATTTCAAGAACGTACTGTTGTGTGCTTTCATTACCAAGCCAGAGTGATTAACATCCAGCACAACTGAATCTGTTCCATTTATTAGCAAAGGAGGTATGGTGTGGAAAGTGAGCAAGGAGGGAGGGATAGAGGAAGGGTTATTCTGAGTAGAAATAGAGGTAAATGGTTGTGCCTCAGGCTTCTGTGAACTCTCTCCCGCCCAAAAAACAAACCCGCACAAGCACACACACACGCACGCCCGCACACACTCACATACACACACATGCATGCACGCACACACTCATGCACACACACACACACACATGCATGCACATGCGCAAGGATGCACACATAGTTTGGATGAACTCAGATTTACACTTTAAATTCTTTTGATCTTTCATCATCTAACTCAGCTTTTCACAAGTTAGCCTCCTGGAGCTTTGATATGAGGAGACATGGAAGCTTTACATTTAAACTACACAATTCAAATCATATTTGCAAAACCTAATTTTTGCCTGAAGAGGGTGCCATTTACTCATCCATCTTCAAGCATCCATCAAAGTAACTGTAACTCTGAACCCAACGAGCAAGAGTGAACGAGTACAAGTCGGGTCACCATGCCTCCTCAATCCATATGGTGAAGAATTAATAGCTTGAACAATTGCTGAGATAACAATGGGAAATGCTATTACATCTGTAGATAATCTACATCATTAAGCAATAACTCAACAAACAAATCATTATTATGCAAGTCATGCTGAGTCTTATAAAAAACCTAGACTATAAAAATTGTGGCAGTAATCGTGAGGTACTGAGACATTATTGCCCGTCACAGTAACGGTCTGCAGCACTGAATGGCACTGGGGTTCAGCCCGCTTAGTCCTTTTATCTAGTAATTGAAAATGCCACATTTTGAATTGAACCTAAATCCTTCCATCTGCCGTCTCTTTAATTCAGAAATAAAGGCTTACACCAGTTAAATATCACTGCCTCCTTCAGACATAGTGATTGCGCTTTCCATCATTTGAGAAACTGCTGCCAAGCGCCCGTTTGCTTCTGATCGCTCTGAGCATTCAGCCATCTGCTGTGAAATATGAATTGTGTTTGACAAACGCCATTTTAATGGCTATTTTAAAAATCTGCAACGTCTTTTTTTTCATACTTATTCAAAAGCTTCATACTTTTCCATTTAATTTTCATATTCCCAAACCCACCATGAAGTTAAAAGGTCCAGGCAGTACAGTGCTTCTCTTCTTCTCAGGCGATCCCTCGTATCGAGGATGACCTGCTTCCACACCAAAAAAAGATGAGTTCACAGGTGTTTCAAATGAGGAATCTGACATTCCAGGTCCTGAACTACATGTTGAAGGGTGAAAGATGCCTGTGCATGAATTCTTTTAACGTGGAGTGGCTGTTGCACACCAGCCTCCACACAGGCTTGACAGAGCTAGGTCTTGGTCCAGTGCCAAGGATTAACCAAAATGACTGGAGACCAGCTCTGCTGCACAGACCTAGTGCGCACATATATCGCAGTGTGGGCTGGCCCGTGCTGCCCCTGGGCCCTTGCCTCTTCCGGGTCCCGAACTCTCGCCTCTCCTGGGCCCCGATCCTGTCGCTCTACAATCTCTCGCTGCTCCTTCACCCCGACCTCGTCGATCCTCTGCTGCTTGCTGCCTCTCCTGCTGTACCTATAGTGCTATTCCATCTTGATGCGCCAACATCCAATGCCACAAAGTGGCAGGACGCGCTAACTCCACACAAACCAGGTTCTTGATCTTGACTGGACTTTCAGAAGGAGGCACCAGAGTCTTGGCACCTCATTGCAGAGAAGTGGACGAAAGCCACAATAGCTTACCCAAGCTGGAAGAAGGCTTCACACAAACCTATGTCTCTACACCCTGATGCTTGGTAAAGAGGTTGCATTGCTTTTGTAAACAAAGGAGAGAAATACTTGTACGTAATTTTTAATCCATTTTTCTGCAGATCTTCCTCATTGCTGGTCATATCTGTTTAGTTATTTGAAATATTTGTTCACTCGAAATATAATTACCACTTCCAGTGATGGTTTTCTGCAACCAGCGTGCCAAGCTAAGCAAGTTGAACAGAACTGCACCTAAGCAGCAAGGTGCCACAAAGTGCTCCTTAGGAACAATACAACTCCACACTTTTGCAGGCCAGACTCCAATGTTAGCTGTCTCATCCTGCAGAAAATAGCTATGAGTGATTTAACTCTGTGACCTCTTTTTACCGAGTTACTTTGCACATGTAGCAGTGGTTCTCAAACAATTGGACGAGACGTGTGTCCAGGAGAAATGTGACAAATGTAAGCACACAGATGCAACCTTATGCAACAGAGTGAACGATGTAGAAGAAATGCCCTAAGAATTGCCTTGAATGTGTCCTCAAAATGGAATTAATAGTCAAAGTGAATGCTAGGAAAGGAAAGGAAAGGAAGGGGCTAATGTTAATTAAAGCAGGAAGGCTTAAACAAACAACAGGTTCCTTACCAGGGATTGAAGATCAAGATCGCAGGCCTGGAGATAGCTTGTTGAGAGGGACATAAAGATGTCCTGCCGTACCTGGACCTGTGTGTGACCCTTTCGTTAGCAAAGACCTGAGAAGCTAGGGAGTAAAGGAGTGACTGACATGTCGAGCAGTCAGTGCTTTATTGAGTTGGTGGTCATCATGGCTGTGTGAGATGATTGACACCAGAATGACTGCATTCTTCGAATATGTGTCACTCAGATTGGTCAACAGAATTGAAAATGATGATGAAATTAAGGATATAAAAGTGCTTTTTACACTAGAATTCCCACTAAAGTAAAAACAAGACAGATCACTCAATGATGGTATTTTAGGGGAGATTTTCCGATTCAGCATTCCGATTAAGAAATTGTGCATCCCTAGCCTGTGATTTACTACTATACATATATAAAGTATCTTATGTGTGAGCATACTTCCTGTCTGCATCTACTTTCTGATGTCACGTTTGTCACACTCTTCTGTCAATTTTTCCACTATAAATTCCCGTGCCCACACTTAATGGAAATTGTCTATGTCTACTTGTTGCACCTGTAGTTGCACCCTCCCACTAAAGGTAACACTGCAGGGCAATCTCAAGCTTCTGTTGCAGTGAAACTCCTTGCACCAACCAATGCGACTTCTCTGCTTCCCAAATTGCCATAGGTTTTGCGATTTCAAATAATATAAAATCAAAATATTATATCAAAATAAGGACAGAGTGCATACCTTTAAAAGGAGGACAGAAATATGTTTGCACGCCCTGGTCCAATTATCCCGAGAGAATGCTCTATGGTTATATTGTTGCACATATTCACAGATTATCATCATAGGCAGTCCCTCGAAATCGAGGAAGACTTGCTTCCACTCAAAAAGTGAGTTCTCAGGTGACTGTACAGTCCAATGTGGGAATTACAGTCTCTGTCACAGGTGGGATAAACAGCGGTTGAAGGAAAGGATGGGTGGCGAGCCTTGTTTGGCCGCACGCTCCTTCCACTGTCTGCACTTGATTTCCGCATGCTCTTGGCGACGAGACTCGAGGTGCTCAGTGCCCTCCTGGATGCTCTTCCTCCACTTTGGCCAGTCTTGGGCCAGGGATTCCCAGGTGCCAGTGGGGATGTTGCACTTTATCAAGGAGGCTTTGAGGGTGTCCTTGAAACATTTCCTCTGCCCACCTGGGTCTCGCTTGCCGTGTCGGGGCTCCGAGTAGAGGGCTGGCTTAGGGAATCTCGTGTCGGGCATGCGGTCCTCCCAACGGAGCTGGTCAAGCATGGTCAGTGTTTCAATGTTAGGGAAGTTGGTCTGAGCGAGAACACTGACATTGGTGCATCTATCCTTCCAGTGGGTTTGCAGGATCTTGTGAGGCAGCGCTGGTGGCACTCTCCAGCGTTTTGAGATATCTGCTGTATATTGTCCACATCGCTGAGCCAAATAGGAGGATGGGTATCACGACTGCCCTGTAGACCATAAGCTTGGTGCCAGATTTGAGGTCATGGTCTTCAAACACTCTCTTCCTAAGACGACTGAAAGCTGCACTGGTGCACTGGAGGCTGTGTTGGACCTCGTCATCGATGTCTGCCCTTGCTGATAGTAGGCTCCCGAGGTATGGAAAATGGTCCACGTTGTCCAAGGCCACGCCATGGATTTTGAATATCGGGTAGCAGTGCTGTGTGGCAGGGTTAGATTGGTAGAGGACCTTTGTCTTACAGATGATTAGTGTAAGGCCCATGCTTTCGTACGCCTCAGTGAAGGTGTTGATGATGGCTTGGAGTTCGGCCTCTGAGTGTATGCCGACGCAAGCATCATCTGTGTATTGTAGTTCAATGAAAGAGGATGGGATGAGCTTGGATCTAGCCTGGAGGCGGCGAAGTTTTACAAGGTTCCCATTGGTTCGATAGTGCAGTGCTGAGGGAGTGCTGCACTGTCGGAGATGCCGTCTTTCGGATGAGATGCCATCTGTTGCCATCCTACATCCTTTCTCCCTCAATCTCCCCCCTTCACTGCTTAAGTTTCCTCTGGCCCTAATAGTGGGTGCATTTCTTCACCACTAAATCACAAACCCATGCTGCAAAGGTAGCTATCAGAATCCACTGCCCATCCTCCAACCATGTCTGCTCTTCATCTCCCTCAGTGACCTGTAAGACTTCGCTCCCCCATTGGCTGTGGACGGCCCAACTACTCCCCGCAGGTACCGTCGGTGTCAGGAGAGCTCCCGACCCACTCACAGTTTGGATCCCACCGAGTACTCACCGACCTGACCCCGCTGGTGCCCCGTCTTCCCTTTGGCCCCCGGCCCCACTCGACGACGGAGCTGGCCCGACCACGATGGCTCTCTATATTCAAAGAGGTTAGGTCCCAACTGACGAATTTTAAATGTGTGAGAGCATGGGTGGGAGTTCCCACATTCGCAAAACATTTTAAAAAATCATACTCAGTCTGTAACTTGCCCAGGATGTTCAACGGTTTCCCCTGAGTACTATTTAAAACCAGGCTCGATACCACACTGGAGTTATACTCCACGTGTCGTCAAGCCCAAGTGCTGTGAGATGGCCCTCTTCAGGAGATTCACATCATATCATCATAGGCAGTCCTTCGGAATCAAGATTTGCTTCCACTCTAAAAATGAGTCCCTCGGTGGCTGAGCAGTCCAATACGAGAGCCATAGTTCCTGCCATGGGTGGGGCAGATAGTCATTGTGGGAAAAGGTGGAGTGGGACTAGAAACATAGAAAATAGTTGCAGGAGTAGGCCATTCGGCCCTTCGAGCCTGCACCACCATTCAATAAGATCATGGCTGATCATTCACCTCAGTACCCTTTCCTGCTTTCTCTCCATACCCCTTGATCCCTTTAGCCATCAGGGCCATATCTAACTCCCTCTTGAATATATCTAATGAACTGGCATCAACAACTCTCTGTGGTAGAGAATTCCAGAGTTTAACAACTCTCTGAGAGAAGAAGTTTCTCCTCATCTCGGTCCTAAATAGCTTACCCCTTACCCTTAGACTGTGACCCCCTGGTTCTGGACTTCCCCAACATTGGGAACATTCTTCCTGCATCTAACCTGTCCAGTCCTGTCAGAATTTTATATGTTTCGATGAGATCATCTCTCATTCTTCTAAACTCCAGTGAATACAGGCCCAGTCGATCCAGTTTCTCCTCATACATCAGTCCCGCCATCCTGGGAATCAGTCTGGTGAAACTTCGCTGCACTCCCTCAATAGCAAGAACTTCCTTCCTCAGATTAGGAGACCAAAACTGAACACAATATTCCAGGTGAGGTCTCACCAAGGCCCTGTAAAAATCTCCTAGCTATGAAGGCCAACATACCACTTGCCTTCTTCTCCACCTGCTGTACCTGCATGCCAACTTTCAATGACTGATGTACCATGAGACCCAGGTCTCATTGCACCTCCCCTTTTCCTAATCTGCTGCCATTCAGATAATATTTTGCTTTCATGTTTCTGTCACCAAAGTGGATAACCTCACATTTATCCACATTATACTGCATCTGCCATACATTTGCCCACTCACCTAACCTGTCCAAGTCACCCTGCAGCCTCTTAGCATCTGCCTCACAGCTCACACCACTACCCAGTGTCGTCTGCAAACTTGGAGATATTATAATCAATTCCTTCATCTAAATCATTGATGTATATTGTAAATAGCTGGGTCCCAGCACTGAGCCCTGCGGCACGCCACCAGTCACTGCCTGCCATTCTGAGAAGGATCCGTTTATCCCTATTCTCTGCTTCCTATCTGCCAACCAGTTTTCTATCCACATCAATACATTACCCCCATTATCATGTGTTTTAATTTTGCACACTAATCTCTTGTGTGGGACCTTGTCAAAAGCCTTTTGAAAGTCCAAATACACCACATCTACTGGTTCTCCCTTGTCCACTCCACTAGTTACATCCTCAAAAAATTCCAGAAGATTTGTCAAGCATGATTTCGCTTTCATAAATCCATGCTGACTTGGACCGATCCTGTCACTGCTTTCCAAATGCGCTGCTATTTCATCTTTAATAATTGATTCCAACATTTTCCCCACTACTGATGTCAGGCTAACTGGTCTATAATTCCCCATTTTCTCTCTCCCTCCTTTTTTAAAAAGTGGAGTTACATTAGCTACCCTCCAGTCCATAGGAAGTGATCCAGAGTCGAAAGACTGTTGGAAAATGCTCACCAATGCATCCACTATTTCGAGGGCCACTTCCTTACGTACTCTGGGATGCAGACTATCAGGCCCTGGAGATTTATCGGCCTTCAATCCCATCAATTTCCCTAACACAATTTCCTGACTAATAAGGATTTCCTTCAGTTCCTCCTTCTCGCTAGACCCTTGGTCCCCTAATATTTCCGGAAGGTTATATGTATCTTCGTTCATGAAGACAGAACCAAAGTATTTGTTCAATTGGTCTGTCATTTCTTTGTTCCCCATTATGAATTCACCTGATTCTGACTGCAAGGGACCTACGTTTGTCTTCACTAATCTTTTTCTCTTCACATATTTATAGAAGCTTTTGCAGTCAGTTTTTTATGTGCCCAGCACGCTGGGAACTGGTTTACCCCACGCTCTTTCTGCTGCCTGCGCGTGATTTCTGCATGTTCTTGGTGATGAGACTGCTGTGCTCGCAGGCCATATTGTGATGTGTGTCTGGAATTCTGCTGTCAATTTTGTATCGATGTGAAACAGAAACTGATAACATGACTGCATCCTCAGAGTGAGTGATCTCTGGGCTGCAATCAGGAAAGCAGGTATAAACTGGGACGCATACCTAGTGAAAACATTCTCGCAGCTGGGATTCAAAACTGAATATGATCCAGGCGAAAATCCAAAGCTTCGTTTCCGGAGCAATATTATCCTGCTGGGATAAACATATTTTCATAACCTCAACATAAACTGTCATTTCTATTCTATTCCCTTGGATCATTTTGCTTCTGAGATATTTTGCATGCCTCATAATAAGATGCGCTGAATAAATTAAATGGACCCTTTCAAGATCAAACTAACCCTCTCAGAGTACATGGTTGCATTTGTCATTTTAGAACAACAGTACTTTGGCCTAATGAGCTGAGTAGCATAGAACAATTCAAAGTACGAACAGGTCACCCTTTGGTTTCAGGTGTGAATGAAAGCAATCAGTCGTCATGAATTCCTTAAGGGTTCGGTTAATTTTACATGAGGGTCCCAATGATTAAACATAACCAATAAACCTTTGCATCCTTCAAAGACCAATCACTGCAGGAGGTCAGGATCTGTACAGTGACTTCACAAAGCAAACCAAAGGGAAGATCAAACCCGTTGTTGATTAAAGCTGCAATACGAGGCTTTTAAAGTGAAAAAGGCGAGAAGGCACAGCAAGCCGAGTCAAAGACATGACCTCAGCCTGACACAGATCAAAGTTCTTCATGTCCTCCTCAAACCAGGTACAGCAGCTATCAAGATGAAAGCACACCATCAAACGTTGCTTGGCAAATGTAGTACAGGCTTATACTGTGGCCCAGAAATCCCAGTCGGCTGCTTCCTGCAGGCAATCGAAGGAAAAAGTTTAAAAAATATGTGCACCTACCTGTTCCTGCTGCGCCCACACGAGTTCCCAGTCCTGACTGTGCTTCGGAGCGCGTGCACGTCTGGACATGCGCAGGGCTGGAGCTGCAGTCACATGACTCTGGGCAGCCAATCAAGGTAAAGTATATACTCATTCATAATAATAGGAACTCCATAAGTTGGAATTCCCATTATTATGAATGAGAACCCCCACCCCCACCCCAAACACACAAAACTCTAATACAAAATAGAAAATATACACCACATATTTTTATTAATTTAAATTAAAGTCATTTATGTATTATAAAAAAAATATTTTTCCGATTTTTAAAAAAGTTTTTAAAATTATGTTTTAAAATAAACTTACTGTAGTGGGGAGCGTTTTTAACAATAACATTTGTTTTTTAATTTTATTTTATAATATTTATGTGTATTTTAAAACTCTTACACCTGTAAAAGTAGGCTATGCACCTGCTTTTATCAGGGGCAAGAGTTTTCAGGACATCCGCTGGGCAAGATATGGGTAAGTACCGCAATCTTGCCCATGCGAATGTCCTGGATGTGGAGATGTGGACGATCTGTCCAGCTCCAGCTCCAGCTTGACATATCAGAAAAGCCAGTTTTCAGCGCATGCGCATTGTGCGCTGAAAACTGGCTTTTGCGATGCCAAGGGAATCTTAGGGGATGGAGTATAAAAACAGGGAAGTCTTGCTACAGTTATACAGGATATTGGTGAGGCCACACCTGGAATACTGCGTGCAGTTTTGGTTTCCATATTTACAAAAGGATATATTTGCTTTGGAGGCAGTTCAGAGAAAGTTCACTGGGTTGATTCCAGAGCTGAGGGGGTTGACTTATGAGGAAAGATTGAAGAGGTTGGGCCTCTACTTATTGGAATTCAGAAGAATGAGAGGTGATCTTATTGAAACATATAAGATTATGAGGGTGCTTGACAAGGTGGATGCAGAGAGAATATTTCCACTGATGGGGGAGACTCGAACTAGAGCGCATAATCTTAAAACTGAGATGAGGAGAAATTTCTTCTTTCAGAGAGTTGTAAATCTGTGGAATTCTCTATCTCAGAGAGCTATGGAAGCTGGGACATTGAATAAATTTAAGACGAAATAGACAGTTTCTTAACGATAAGGGAATAAGGGGTTATGGAGAGCGGGCAGGGAAGTAGACCTGAGTCCATGATCGGATTAGCCAAGGTCATATTAAATGGTAGAGCAGGCTCGAGAGGCCATATGGCCTACTCCTGCTCCTATTTCTTATGTTCTTATGTTCTTCCTGGGTCTGTACACATTCCGGGAGGCCAGAATTTCAGGGCCTATAGGTAAAGTGCAGAAACAGAGACCGTGATTTTGCTCACCTTGGCAGGTCCATAGCGGGCGATGTCAATGGTGGTTCTCGACCCCACTGCTGGCCCCGTATCATCCTCCTCTGAAAGAAATTTCCCCTGATTGGACTTGTTAAGTCCACCCAGCGTGTTTGTTGGCCAAATAAAGTAAGTGCGTCTGGTGATGTTGTTTGATGAGATTTCATCAGCCATTTTCCTTAAGGAGGCCATGGCCAACTTTCTTTTGACATTTGTGCTGTCAGTGTTCTAAAACATTGAGGTACTACAAACACTGACAATCACTGCATAAAGGTGCAGGGCTGTACCCAAGCTAACCCATGACTCCCTCCACATGCTTACAGTACACAGTACACAGGGAAGTCCTCTTCCCTTCCCATGGTTGCACAATGAACAGGATGGCACAAGCAAGGAGGTGGTCAGGAGGACCTGGGTGTAGTGCCGCAAACCTTTCAATGAGCTCAGTAGGTCACAAAACCTTAGGACAAAGTCACACTCAACCTCATCCTGCTGTGCCTCTCATCACATCCTCATCACTTGACTTCCCTACCCTACTCCTGCACATCTTTACTCACACCAACCTACCTTGCATCTCCACCTGTAAGGGGGGCGGTGGTCTCTATGAGGGGGTCAGGTTCCCTTCTGACCATATTGAGCGGTTTGAATTGCTCCCACTCCCTTGGGTTCTGTACTCTGGATTTATTTGGGGGGGGACACTGGTTTGAAAGTGCAGAGGATACTGGTTTGATGCAGAGAACTTTGGTTTTATTACACTCAAAGTAATACAGGCTTATTACTCTAGTAAGAAAATACAAGGCCAAACTTACAATCACTGTAATAAAGAATACAAAGAAAGGTACAAGGTCAAACTTATAATCACTCTAATAAAGGACAGTACAAGGAAAGATACAAGGTTAAACTTAAAATCACAAATCACTCGAATAAAGAACCATGCATTACACATTCAAAGAGGGTCACAGTAAATTATACCTCCCACCTCCCAATACCTAATTCTAGCTAGGTTAGACTCCAGGGCATGCAGGGACTATGCTTACCAACCCTTTTGATAGTTAACGGTAGATCGCGGTTATTTTTCCTTTGATACCACGTTGACTGTGGTCGGTCGCTGCTGCGATGGTGATGTTCTTCCTTCCTTCAGGACTTCAGGACTTCGAGGCTGGAGAAGTTAGTTTACAACTGTCGCATTGGTTTCTCTCCTTGTCTTGATGACACAGCGTAGTGTGGTACTAGTCTGTCAGTCAAAGTGTCATCTGAGGTGGTAGCAGCCTTGTAGCTACCCAGCAACCACCTAACCTCTGTTGAAAACAAGGGTCAGTTATACGATTTCAGTGTTCTAACCTTGCTGCCAAATCTGTTCAAAACCCTTTGTATAATTTTGCCGGGCTTGGTTCTTTTTGTAGTATTTTGTCGGGCTCGTTAAAAGTTGATATGTCTTGGGTGGATTGATGATCAAAAACTGTTTCCTGATAGAAATATTAGTTTTGTAATTGCAACGTCCTTTTGTGCTTAGTCTTTCGCATACAAGCTGGATTGGGCCTCTTTGTGATGTATATGCTGAAATGGTTGTCCAGACCCATGTTGATGGGTAGCTACCTCTGGGTGATTTTGTGATGTTAATGTCTCTTGTGGAGAAGGATTTTCAAATACTCATTCTTCCAGACAGGTTAACTTAGTTTTCACACCCAGGTAGCTCCATTTAATTAGACTGTCTCTTACTAGTTCCGTAGGTCCGCCCAGAGCCTTGAGTTTGTCTTTTAAAATCCAAAATTCTATTAAAGTTCATAGTTTCTTCCATAAGCACTTTAGAGTTCCAAACTTTTCGGTAGATGGTCCCAATTTAAATTTACTTTTGAATGAGCCCAAACACAGGGGTGGGGACAGGGCGGTTTCTTGTGAATTTTGCATTCCTTCAACTCATTCCTCTTATCTATATTACCACAACCCCATCTCACAAGCCAGCTCTCACAATCACCCTCATCCTAGTGCAATCATGCCAACTAACAACACACAGATGTAGGCACTTGGGTGCTCTAGCCAATGTTCATGTAATGTTTCTGTTAATGTGGTGTTGAACATTGAAACCTCTTTTTTCAAAACTTTGCGTTCTCGGACAGATTTGTGTGTACTTTTGGATGTGCCTTAGTGAGTTGCAGTGAATAGTAAAACATAATGGTAGCCCCGCAATGGTGGTGAGTGTGAAAGGAATGCCTTGGGCATTGTAGGGATGCTTTATTGTGCTGGCGTGGGGTGGTGCCAACCTGGTGCATAATGCATGCTCCACACCTGGACCAGCCAGGGTGTACAGTATCAAGTGAGTAAATCTGGCCCTGGTGAGGCCGTGCCTGGCCATCCAGGCAGCAATATGGTTGAGTGATGATGCCCTCTGTCCTATGTAGCATCAGGTGATTGCAGAAGTGCTGCTGGTGTGCCTGGTGCTGCTGATGTTGGGGCTAATCGAGGTGGGATTATGAGGACCAAGGTCAGAGAGTATAAAGTGTACCCATGCCGATGGAATAGATGGCAGATGAAGTCGAGATGACAGAAGTGATCTGTCAATGGTGAGAGAGGTAATAAGGTCTGACTGGATGGAGACTTGTGTAAAGACTTACAGCATGGTGAATCTGTTGTTGAAATGCAGTGAGGAAGAGCTCGTGGCTGAAGGAAGATATATCTCTGTAAGGTTGGAGCTTTTACTGTACATTTGAAGCTGTCAACTCATCAGTTGATTCAATGGCCACTGAACTCCTGCCTCAGCTTGACAGACATGGTCCGCGACCAACATGGACTCCTTCGGCGATCTGTCAAATGCAAAAGGTGACCTGTAATTCGTTCTTAAATGGCTCTAAGCAAGTCACTAATGACTTGAATTGGGTCCCCCGTTGTGAACCCACCACTGTGTATCGGATTTGCTCAGCGCTGACAGACCCGACATCAGGAAAGTCGCATGTTGGTGGGTTCACAGCAGGGTCCCGACCTGCTCGGGAAAAGAATCATTTTCTCACCTGACCCGTCACTGATCCCACCTGCTGACCCCCCGCAAAAGTCTGGCCCGAATTTCTAATGCCTGCTGTGACTTGATATTATTCATTCAATAACACTGACACTAGTTAATTATACAGATCAAAAGCAGTCTCTTGCAGTTTTTAGTATTGCTTTCTTATTTTCAAACATCTTACAGTAACTATGCGAGAACACATTTTTAATTACTGCTGGATACATGACTAGTCTGTCACCAGAATACACAAAAATGCTCTCCACAAAACCTCTCAGGTTATACCTCATCAGCTCATCCCTAACTATGCTTAATTTTCTCTTTTAGGTGTTTATGTACCTTAAGGCAACGTTCTATTTTCACCTACATGTGCATATTGACTGCCACTCCATAACTGAGTTTTTGTGCCTTGCCCCACCATGATCACCGATCTCTCTCCTCAATCTTACATCCGCACTCTCCAGACTCCTACCCCAGTTAATGCCACGTTCCAGACAACCTTTGGTCAAGTCTTTCCATCTCTAAGATTGAGGCCATCTTTGCAGCTTCCACCCCCTGCTCCACTCTAGTGTACCCCAAGATTCAAATCTTCAGCCCCTCCTTTTTATCCATTATATGTTACCTCTTGGCAATACTCTCCATGGGTATGGGTGTAGGCCGATGAAACCAAGCTCCACCTCGTCATCATTTCTATCGACTCTACAACTGCCTCTGTGCTGTCAGAGTATCTGTCCGATGACATCAAATCATGGATGACTACAATTCTCAACAATTTTCAATTCAACATTGGAAGACCAACATTATTGCACTCAGCCCCCCCAAAAACTCTGTACCCTTTGTATCGACTCCATCTCCCACTCCAATTGCTCAATCAGGTTGCACCAGATGGACCACATCCTCAGTGTTCTGTAGGATGTCCTATTCTAGCTATCACCAAGCGCACTTACTTCCATCTCCTTGCCCACTTCTGCCCGAAACTCACTCCCATTGCAAAGAAAAGCCTAAACCATGCTTTTGTCAATGACAACCTTGATTTCTATGGTGCCCTCCTCACTGGCCCCCAAGCTTTATCAAACTCCAACTATTCCAACAAAATGTCACTGTTCACATCCAGTCCCACACTAAGTCTGCTTAATGGCAAGTAAATCCCTGTTGATATACACTGTTTGTTATTAGTTTCCAATAAATTGATTTCAAAATCCTTATCCTCTTCTACAAATTCCCCCATGGCCTGGTTAACCCTACCTCTGGGTCCACCTCCACCCCAAATCCTTTGTTTCTCTAACTCTAGCCTATTACTTCTCATGTCTACTCTGTGGAGCCCCCTTCTGAAATGCTGAGGAGCGAATAGACATAAAAATTGCTAGATGACAAAAGACCAGGGTCCATTTAGTTTGCCTTCTACCATGCACGTTGTTACATGATACAACGATAACGGAGTTGTTGGCTAATCAAAGCAATCAATCTCCAGACAATATTAAGATTGCATCAACTTTGATATTAACCCCCTCCCCCCCCTCCAGTATAAATAAATATGTTTGAAGAATAAATGGCAATGGAATTATTCCACACTACCAGGTGTATTGACAGAGCTATTCCTAACAATCAGTTGAACAACAGGTCAGGCAAAATCCAGCTATCGTTTCCCTAACTAAATACCAAATACCTATCTCAACACATTTCAATATGGATCACTAAGTAAGATATCGGGCGGAGGGGCGTGGGGGAGTGGGGGGGAGGGGTAGTTAAAAGACTTTGGATACGTTCAATACCTAAGTCAGATTATGATATTTATGGTCTACTCTTCACCAAAACAGCTTCATTTCAATATTCACAGTTGAATCTTTAATCAATAAAAAAATATGTTTTATCAACTTGTCAACATTTCTGCTGAAGATGCTTTGACAGCTTCGCCACGACCTTTTTTTGAAAGCATCTCAGAATGACCTACATTTTTTCCCTTGCTGAAGCACAATCAGGATTTTTAACTCCCTAAAGATATGGCTAATGTCATTTAAGTTATGCAGAGATGTTAATCATAAAAATGCCTGATAAGATGCTTGACAGCTGTCCTCTTATATTCTCCCTGCATGAAAACAAGTCACAGTATGAGCAACAATGCTAACTGCAGGAAATAACAGAAGCAATGCAGTGCTGGAAGAACCCTCCAAACTGAGCAGAATTATCTGATTGATAATATATTTTATGTTTTTCAGCAGAAACTGATTATATTTATGAAATACAGCATGATTATAAACATTTTTCAACTATTGATCTCTGTAGAATGATTTATAATTAATTTTTGTGTTCATAACTATTTATTTGTTACAGCTCACTGGACAAGTGCATTAGGACCCTGCGGGAGCTATTAACAGTTGCTGTCTTCATTCTAGTTCATGCCGGTTTGGGGACACCATTCTGGGTTGTATAAAAGCACAGTTAAGTTAAGTTACATTTTTCCTGGCTCAGTTTGTCAGTTATTTATGCGTACGCAACAGAATTCTGTTTTGCCACTTTCTGAAAGTGCAGTCAGGTGGGAGATTCAGAAATATCGAATCATAGAATCATAGAAATTTACAGAACGGAAGGAGGCTATTTTGGCCCAATCATAAGAACATAAGAAATAGGAGCAGGAGTAGGCTATTTGGCCCCTTGAACCTGCTCCGCCATTTAATAAGATCATGGCTGATCTGATCCTGGCCTTAACTCCACTTCCCCGCCCATTTCCCATAACCATTGACTCCCTTATCATTCAAAAATCTGTCTAGCTCCACCTTAAATACATTCAAAGACCCAGCCTCCACATTTCTCTGGGATAGAGAATTCCAAAGACTCATGACTCTCTGAGAGAAGAACTTCCTCCTCATTTCTGTTTTAAATGAAACTATGCCCCCTAGTTGTAGATTTCCCCATGAGGGGAAACATCCTCTCTGCATCTACCCTATCAAGCCCCCTCAGAATCTTATATGTTTCAATAAAATCACCTCTCATTCTTCTAATCTCCAAGGAGCATAGGCCCAACCTGCTCAATCTTTCTTCATATGACAACCCCTTCATGTCAGGAATCTACCTCGTGAATCTTCTCTGAACTGCCTCCGATGCAAGTATATCCTTCCTTAAATAAGGAGACCAAAACTGTATGCGGTGCTCCAGGTGTGGTCTTACCAATGCCCTGTACAGTTGGAGCATGACTTCCCAACTCTTATACTCCAACCTCTTTGCAATAAAGGCCAGCATTCTATTTGCCTTCCTGATTAATTGTTGTATCTGCATGCTAACTTTTTGTGTTTCATGCACAAGAACCCCCAGATCTCTCTGCACTGCAGCATTTTGTGATCGCTCCTCATTTGAATAATAATTAGCTTTTTTATTTTTCCTACCAAAGTGGATAACCTCACATTTTCCCACATTATAATCTATCTGCAATATTTTTGCCCACTCACTGAGCCTATCTATATCCCTTTGTAGATTCTTTGCGTCCTCCTCCCAACTTACTTTCCCACCTATCTTTGTATCATCAGCAAATTTGCCTATGTTACACTCGGTCTCCTCATCCAAATCATTAATATAAATTGTAAATAATTGAGGCCCCAGCACTGATCCCTGTGGCACCCCACTAGTTATAGTTTGCCAACCTGAAAATGACTCATTTATCCTGACGCTCTGTTTTCTGTTAGTTCACCAATCCTCTATCCATGCTAATATATTACCCCCAACCCCGTGAGCTTTTATCTTGTGCAGTAACCTTTTGTGTGGCACATTATCGAATGCTTTCTGCCAATCGAAATATATGACATCAGCTGGTTCTCCTTTATCCACTCTGCTAGTTACATCCTCAAAGAACTCGAGCAGATTTATCAAACATGATTTCCCTTTCATAAAACCTTGCTGAATCTGCTTGACTGCATTATGATTTTCTAAATGTCCTGCTATTACTTCCTTAATGATGGACTCCAGCATTTTCCCAATGACAGATGTTAAGCTAACTGGTCTATAGTTTCGTGCTTTCTGTCTCCCTCCTTTCTTAAATAGAGATGTTATATTTGCGGTTTTCCAGTCCGCTGGGTCCTCTCCAGAATTCAGGGAATTTTGGTAGATTACATAAGAACATAAGAACATAAGAACATAAGAATTAGGAACAGGAGTAGGCCATCTAGCCCCTTGAGCCTGCTCCGCCATTCAAAAGATCATGGCTGATCTGGCCGTGGACTCAGCTCCACTTACCCGCCTGCTCCCCATAACCCTTAATTCCCTTATTGGTTAAAAATCTATCTATTTGTGATGTGAATACATTCAATGAGCTAGCCTCAACTGCTTCCTTGGGCAGAGAATTCCACAGATTCACAATCCTCTGGGAGAAGAAATTCCCTCTCAACTCGGTTTTAAATTGGCTTCCCCATATTTTGAGGCTGTGCCCCCTAGTTCTAGTCTCCCCGACCAGTGGATACAACCTCTCTGCCTCAATCTTGTCTATCCCTTTCATTATTTTAAGTGTTTCTATAAGATCACCCCTCATCCTTCTGAACTCCAACGAGTAAAGACCCAGTCTACTCAATCTATCATCACAAGGTAACCCCCCTCATCTCCGGTATCAGCCTAGTGAATCGTCTTTGTACCCCCTCCAAGACTAGTATATCCTTCCTTAAGTAAGGTGACCAAAACTGCATGCAGTACTCCAGGTGTGGCCTCACCAATACCCTGTACAGTTGCAGCAAGACCTCCCTGCTTTTGTACTCTATCCCTCTCGCAATGAAGGCCAACATTGCATTCGCCTTCCTGATTACCTGCTGCACCTGCAAACAAACTTTTTGGGATTCATGCACAAGGACCCCCAGGTCTCTCTGCACTGCAGCATGTTGTAATTTCTCCCCATTCAAATAATATTCCCTTTTACTGTTTTTTTTTCCAAGGTGGATGACCTCACATTTTCCGACATTATATTCCATCTGCCAAACCATAGCCCATTCGCTTAACCTATCTAAATTTCTTTGCAGCCTCTCTGTGTCCTTTACACAACCCGCTTTCCAACTAATCTTTGTGTCATCTGCAAATTTTGTTACACTACACTCTGTCCCCTCTTCCAGGTCATCTATGTATATTGTAAACAGTTGTGGTCCCAGCACCGATCCCTGTGGCACACCACTAACCACTGATTTCCAAACCGAAAAGGACCCATTTATCCCGACTCTCTGCTTTCTGTTAGCCAGCCAATTCTCTATCCATGCTAATACATTTCCTCTGATTCCGCGTACCTTTATCTTCTGCAGTAACCTTTTGTGTGGCACCTTATCGAATGCCTTTTGGAAATCTAAATACACCACCTCCATCGGTACACCTCTATCCACCATGCTCATTATATCCTCAAAGAATTCCAGTAAATTAGTTCAACATGATTTCCCCTTCATGAATCCATGTTGCGTCTGCTTGATTGCACTATTCCTATCTAGATGTCCCGCTATTTCTTCCTTAATGATAGCTTCAAGCATTTTCTCTGCTACAGATGTTAAACTAACCAGCCTTTTGTCTGCCCCCTTTTTTAAACAGAGGCGTTACATTAGCTGCTTTCCAATCCGATGGTACCTCTCCCGAGTCCAGAGAATTTTGGTAGATTATAACGAATACATCTGCTATAACTTCTGCCATCTCTTTTAATACCCTTTCATCAGAACCAGGGGACTTGTCTACCTTAAGTCCCATTAGCCTGTCCAGCACTACCCCCCTAGTGATAGTGATTGTCTCAAGGTCCTCCCTTCCCACAGTCCCGTGACCAGCAATTTCTGGCATGGTTTTTGTGTCTTTCATTGTGAAGACCGACGCAAAATAATTGTTTAAGGTCTCAGCCATTTCCACATTTCCTTTTATTAAATCCCCCTTCTCATCTTCTAAGGGACCAACATTTACTTTAGTCACTCTCTTCCGTTTTATATATCGGTAAAAGCTTTTACAATCTTTTTTTATGTTTTGCGCAAGTTTGCTTTCGTAATCTATCTTTCCTTTCTTTATTGCTTTCTTCGTCATTCTATACTGTCGTTTAAAATTTTCCCAATCTTCTAGTTTCCCACTAACCTTAGCCACCTTATACGCATTGGTTTTTAATTTGATACTCTCCTTTATTTCCTTGGTTATCCACGGCTGGTTATCCCTTCTCTTACCGCCCTTCTTTTTCACTGGAATATATTTTTGTTGAGCACTATGAAAGAGCTCCTTAAAAGTCCTCCACTGTTCCTCAATTGTGCTACTGTTTAGTCTTTGTTCCCAGTCTACTTTAGCTAATTCTGCCCTCATCCCACTGTAGTCCCCTTTGTTTAAGCATAGTATGCTCATTTGAGACACTACTTCCTCACCCTCAATCTGTATTACAAATTCAACCATACTGTGATCACTCATTCCGAGAGGATCTTTTACTCGGAGATCGTTTATTATTCCTGTATCATTACACAGGACCAGATCTAAGATAGCTTGCTCCCTTGTAGGATCCGTAACATACTGTTCTAAGAAACAATCCCGTATGCATTCTATGAATTCCTCCTCCAGGCTACCCCGTGCGATTTGATTTGACCAATCGGTATGTAGGTTAAAATCCCCCATGATTACTGCCGTTCCTTTTTCACGTGCCCCTATTATTCCCTTGATTATTGTCCGCCCCACCGTGAAGTTATTATTTGGGGGCCTATAAACTACGCCCACCAGTGACTTTTTCCCCTTACTATCTCTAATCTCCACCCACAATGATTCAACATTTTGTTCATTGGAGCCAATATCATCTCTCACAACTGCCCTGATATCATCCTTTATTAACAGAGCTACCCCACCTCCTTTCCCTTCTTGTCTATCCTTCCGAATTGTCAGATACCCCTATATGTTTAATTTCCAGTCTTGGCCACCCTGCAACCACGTTTCTGTAATGGCCACCAAATCATACCCATTTGTAATGATTTGTGCCGTCAACTCATTTACAATCAATGCATCCATTATCTCTGCAGCCACTTCTTTTAAGACCCTAGGATGCAAGCCATCAGGTCCAGGGGACTTGTCCACCTTTAATCCTATTAATTTGCCTCGTACTTTATCTCTAGTGATATTGATTGTTTTAAGTTCCCCATCTGCAATAGTTCCTTGATTATCAATTATTGGGATGTTTTTAGTGACCTCCATCATGAAGATCGATACAAAATATTTGTTCAAAGTCTCTGCCATTTCCCTGTTCCCCATTATTAATTCTCCAGTCCCATCCTCTAAGGGACCAACATTTACTTTAGCTACTCGTTTCCTTTTTATATACCTTTAGAGGCTGTTACTGTCTGTTTTTATATTTCCTGCTCATTTACTATTATATGCTATCTGCTCTGTCTTTATCATTCTTTTAGTCATCCTTTGCTGGTTTCCAAAAATGTCCCAATCCTCTGGCCTTCCACTATCCTTTGCAACATTGTATGCCATTATTTTCAATTTGGTACCATCCTTTACATCTTTAATTAACCAGGGATGGTTCACCTTCTCTTAGCATCTTTATTTCTTACTGAAATAAATCTTTGCTGAGTGTAATGAAATATCTCCTTAACTATTTGCCACTGTGTTTCTACAGGCTTACTCTGTAATATATTTTCCCAGTTCACTTTAATCAACTCTGCCTTCATACCTTTGTAATTACCTTTATAATTGTGTCCCGCCGGCCAAATATGGGAAAGTTTTTTTTATTTTTCTGCTAAGAGTCAGGTTTACTTCTTTTTGTTAATCAAGAGTTCATTGCTCATAGTTTGTTGAATTCAACCAAAAACAACAAATTATCTGGTCTCCTTTCCCCAAAAAAAGACCAGATAATCACACCACACTTCTAATAATGCACCCTTCACACTTCTCAAGTTGCTGAATAGTCAGTCACCTAGACAGTGTATGTGATTCAAATGTCTGGAAGCCAGCCATGTAGTGTATAAAACTTGCATGTAATAGCTGGTGGAAAATGTAGAAAGTGCCTTAGGGAACTGGAGTAGTGTAGTGCATTAGATAGTGGTCTTTCACCTGTGGGACCTGGGAACAAGGCAAGCCCAGCCTGATGATCTTAAAATCTACTTTAAAGTCTGCTTTCTGTCAGTGTTATATATTATTGGTGTCTCCTTGCCATATAGCTTTGCATTTATGTTTATCTATGAAACAGGGGAAGCTCCAGTTTGAGAAGCAGAATTGGCTCTGGGTATCACAGTTGTGGTGAACCTGCTTTGCTAATCACTACTCCTCCAGCAATGTGTATGAGAAGAACCATAGGTCCCCAAGTGAAGTTGCTCTAATTCTCGGGGCATCAAGGGATATGGGAATCAGCTGGGAAAGTGGAGTTGAGATCGAAGATCAGCCATGATCTTATTGAATGTTGGAGCAAGTTCGAGGGGTCGTATGGCCTACTCCTGCTCCTAATTCTTATGTTCTTATAAGTACTGTAGACTGAATGTAAGAAAAGGAACTAAAACACACAAGCCTCTAACTCCATGAGATCACAGAGGCCACAGGCCACCTCAAGTTTTGGGAAGCACCCATTTTCTTGCATTGGGACGAGCCCTATGACATGAGACACCCGGGGGTAGAAATATCCTCCCCCACCCGAAACGGGGCACTCCCACCCCGTTTTGAGGTTTTTTACTGCAGCTACAGTTCAGGTCGCCTCTTGAGCGACATTCAGCTCTTTGTTGTATTTTTTTCCTTGGCTCCGGAAGTCGCTCTTAATGGGGACGGTGCCAACACCTGAGGGGAGGAAGTTGGAGGCGGTGCAGTGCGGAATGACATCATCACAGCGCCGCATCACCACGGCTCTCCCCTTCACTTAAAGGGGAGAGCCTCTGCGATTTTAAAACTTCAACCCACTGGGCCACCAGGAAGGCACCCAAGAGGGGGTGCCAGGCTGCCTGTTGGCAGCACAGTCGAACCCGGGGGCATAATTGTCAGGCCGACATGGCAATCAGCCAACAAAAAAAAACATGGCGGCAGCGGCAATTTATTCTTCCCTTTAAGGAAAGCCGCACCACCATTGCAGAAGGCCACAGCCTCACTAGATCACAGAGAAAAAACAGGTTTCGGCATCGCCGGGCGGGCCGAACATTTTCGGAAGGTAAGGCCGCCGTCGTGGGTGTAGATCGGCAGTAACACAGTGATGACGCGCTTACCATGGACTGGCAGCAGCGGAGCAGCAGGGAAAGGATCGGGGCAACACCGGGAAAACTCGGGAAGGCAATTGGGCTAGCAGCGGCCATTCCACGAAAAGTTGGCAGCCACTCCATTTCCCAGCATGTCCACCGATTTGTGATGGTAACAAGCCTTAAGGAGAGGGGCAATTTTGCCCCTCAATGTTTACTTTGATTACATTTCATTCTCTTGAATTAAATCTCCATCTCACAATGAATGCTGACTGAATACTACGGAGCATCCAAATTGACATCAGGCACCCTACCAGATCTGAAAGTAGCTGCACCTGAAAAGATAATGTGCTCAATTTTCTGCAAAGCTTTTTTTTGTCGTACTTGAAGAGCTACGCCCGTTTTTTGGGGCCCAAGTACGCCAAAAAAAAAATGTTCCAAGTTTCCCCGTTCGATTTCTTCATTTTGGTGCAGCCTCACCTGCCCTTTAGTTTTGGGGGCGGAGCCTTGATCTGCGCCAAAAAGATCGGGTTCCCACGGTAACCAGGGACACAATGTGGGCTGAGGTTGCAAAGTGAAATGTAGAACCAGCTCGCAACACACTGCAGCAACTTGAAAACACATTAAAATACATTACAACAACTTGAAAACACAGTAAAATAGATTGCAGCCACTTAAAAACACATTAAAATACAATGCAGCAAACTTTTCTCCAATTATTAAAGTGTCCCCTCCCTCCCAATGTCGGTGCCGATCCCCAGCCCTATACCTGGCCGAAGGGACTCCTGGTCCTCTCCCCCGCCCGCCCCTAGCACCGAGTGGCCTCCAGATCTGCTCCCCCGCCCACCCCTAGCCCCAAGTGCCTTGCCGGTCCCGCTCCCCCGCCCTTAGGCCCGAGTACCTTGCCGGTCCCGCTCCCCTGCCCCTAGCCCTGGCCGAATGGCCTCCCGGTCCGCTCCCCCACCCCTAGCTCTGGCCGAGTTACCTCCTGATCCGCTCCGCTGCCCTTATCTCTGGCCAAGTAACTTGCCAGTCCGCTCCCCCATCCCTATCCCAGGCCGAGTGGCCTCCCGGTCTGCTCCCCTGCCCCTATCCCAGGCTGAATGGCCTCCTCCTTCCCGGTCTCCGCATCTAACTATACCCGAAAGGCTTCCCTCCCCCTCCCCCTCTCTCTTACCGCTCCTGTTGCTGCTGTCCAGACATCTGCTGTACTTACCTGAGCCGATTTCCTTACCCGCGCCGATTTTCTTAACTCTCCAGAAGGTTTTTCTGCAGAGGCCAAATACGCTGGCCTAAGAAGAACTGGAGTAACTCTGATCTGGCCAAACTTCCTTAACTTCCAGAATTGGTGCGGGTGGCTGGTTACGCCCCCTTTAGCTGAAAAAAAATCGTAACTAACTGAGTTATGCAAATTGATCGGGGAAACTGTGGTTTTTTAACTTAAGCCAAAAAAAACGGCCTGCTCCAAAAAAAATGGCGCAAATCACTGGGGAAAATTGAGCCCAATGACCCAGATTTTCCTGTCAAAATAACCGCGAGACTAAAGACTCTCGACGTTATTTATCTGCAGATAGTACAGCAACTTCAGGTGAGGAGCAGGTGCGTGGTTATACCCAAATATCCAAAAGTTGCTATCTGAGTTGCACCGCTATGCTGCTATCTCGCTGTCGGACTAACTGCTGAAATGCATTGAATGGCGTGAAGTTGCTGTGTTTGCACAGTAGATGTGCACAGAAAGTTAAAGAGTGTCAATTTCAGTCTAAGCACCCTTTCAGTGATAAATACTAATTACTGGCAAGCAACCTCTCTGGCATTGAAAATTAACTATTACAAGTGTGAATTCTCATTCCTTCAGGTTTTAATTGTTGGAGATTTTAAAAATGTAATCTTTTTTCTTCACCTTTCTTTTCTGTCGCTTTTTTCTCTCTCTCTTAATCCAATCTTTCATTCCTTGTCTATTTCTCTTTCTGAACCTGATTTGACATTGAATTCAACCCCTCTAATTTTCACTTCCTTCTCAGTCCTTGCGCTGTTAATTTCACAGTCCTTCAATCTGATTGGTTAAGGAGACAAACAGTTGCTTGCTCTGTTCACTCAGGTCCCAGATGCCCGGTTTATCTCGCTGGGATGTTATGAGCTCACACTTTCAGCAACAAGCCATGCAAAAAAATTTTAAAAATCAAAACATGCACGGGCAAGCCTAATTAATGGCAGATACCATTAGATGCCCTGCTGCAGCAACATCTGAGCCATTATGATTCTTTGGTGCAAGGCATGTCAGATAATTATTTATTGATCTTTTATCTGCCATTGCTAGTTCCACGTTGCAGTTACTAATATTCTGTTTCAACAGTTAATTTAAATGTAAATTATGCAGCGATTAAAATATGTTTAACATCAATAGCAGAGCTTTAATTCGTTTTGGGGATAATCTTATCCTTCTTTCATATAACTAACTCACTGACCTGAAAGGGAATTCTTAACTCAATTTTCATTTCTATTTCCTCTATATAATTCTGCTAGACACTCTCCTGATTGTCCTTTAACAATCATGACGGTAACAGTCAACGCATCGTCAGGCATGGCCCAGAGCAGTAATAAAATTGGACACAAAGTTCTATTATCATTCATCTGTTTACTCCCATCTATTTTCTTCACACAACAAACAGAGGAGTAAATGCCAGCAAATACCTAGGTGATGTATCTGGGATCTCTGACTTCTGTCCTAACTCACAATGCATCTGTGTCATGCCAACATTTCTCGTGCAAAGCGAATAAACCTGCAAGAAAAACAAAAGGAAGTCTAAAATTCTGGGATCCTTTTGATAGATAATTTGCAGAATAACATGACCTTATTGGTATGAGTTCTGAAATAAAATGCAGCCACAAGGTGACTGCAACATCACCTACCTTATAATTAGTTGATGCTTTCGATAATCTCTTCTTCATACCTCCATTCATTAAAGAAAAACAGACTGGTGCCATGCTGTTTAAGATCAAAGGTTTTGGAAGGTAATGAGGCCAAAGGGTAAACATTACTAATTATCTGTCATGTATGTACATTCTGTTTGCAGCCACCAGATGGCGTCATTGTTGGAGGCCACTGAGCAGCACGCACATGGTGCTGCTCAGGTATAAAAGGCCAGCCATTTTGAGAGTCAGGCACTTTGGGCCGAAATAAAGCAGAGCCAAGGTTGTACCTTGCTTAGTTAAACAGTTCTCAGTTTGAACCTTTATTGCACACTTAACATTTGGCAACAAGAATACAAGAACCTTTGTTTGCAAAACGAGCATGATTGGATTTTTAGAGCGATTCGTGGAGGGAGAAGATTGGGCAGACTTGGTGAACCGTTTGAACCAGTACTTTGTGCCCAACAAAATGAAGGGGGTCGATGATGCAGATCGGTGCCGGGCCGTGTTCCTCACTATGTGCAGATCAAAGATCTATGGTCTGATGCCTACTCATGCCTAGTGGTCCAACAGAGAAAACGTACGAGGAGTTGTGTACATTGTACGGGAGGACCTCAAGCCAGACGGCGGCATTATCATCTCGAGATACAGGTTTTATACACGCGTTCAATTGGAGGGCCAGAGCGCGGCAGAATTCGTTGCCGATCTGAGACGTCTAGCAGGACCGTGCAAGTTCGGGACGGTGTTGGCAGACATGCTGCGGGACTTCTTTGTTATCGGTATCAACCACGAGGTGATCCTGCGCAAACTTCTGGCGGTGGTAGAGTTGGATTTAAAAAGGGCCATCCAGATCATTCAATCATGTATGATGACATACAGGAGTCCAAAGCAAATAGCTGTGAAGAACTGAATCTCGGCAAGGACTGTAAATGCAATTGATTCGGCATTCGGCAGAGCGGCACATGGCAGGGCCTATCCGGTTGCGTTCGCGAAACCTGTGGCTGTCCAAAGTCCGCCAGTGGGAATGTATCCGACTTCTCCATGTTAGTAATGTGGGGGAAATCATTGGCACCAGCAGTGCCGATTTAAGGAATATAGGGCTAGACTTTCCACTTCACATCACCCATCTATCGCCCAAAATTGACCTCTATCGCCCATTTTGAGCAAAAAGTGGAAACTAGGCCCAAAATATCACCGTACAAACAGGTGGCTAAGTTTCCACTTTGATCGCCCGAATGATCGCCCACACAAGGCCCATCCCAAGTTTCGGCACTAGCATGCACTTCGCTGGGCTGATGCAAGGCCCAAAAGAGTGCTGAGAAATAGTTGCTTTTTCTGGGCCTAAGAGAAGGAAATGGGCTCTACGGACACCATTTTGAACTTTGGAGGAAGGGTGGAGAGTTAGTTGTGAGTTATTTAGAGAATTAAATTGAAGATAATTGTACTCAGAATATTGGGACAGGGAATATAAATCGGTACTATCAAGTTATTTTTGGTAAATAGTTTTTATATATTGAAATTATTGTGTAAATAGCTTTTACATAGTGAAGTTATTTACTGATATTGTGGGGGCCTATCAAACTGACTGGTATACAGCGTAGAGAGCACAGAGAGTGCAGAGTACAGTGATTCGAGAATATGGAGTAGAGAGATTATTGAAATTAGTGAAAGTAATTATCGATAGTGATGGGCCCATGCTTTCCCCGCCTTTAATTGCAACTGCTCATATACTGGTTACTGAAAGGATCAATCGAAGAGGTGGCACAGTAATACGTAGACAGAGACGAAGACAGAGGAGGAGACCGTACAGCCAATGAAGGTACTTGGAAAAGCAATCCTACCTGAACTTGTCTGAAAATGCTTGTCTTAGGAGGCTGCGATTCTGGAAGGAGGTCATTAATGAGATATGTCAACTCATCAAGGATGATCTGCAGCCTTCCAGCACCATCAGAACCACACTGTCCAATGAGGTGACGGTTACTGCTGCCCTAGTCTTTTACGCATCGGGATCTTTTCAGGCTTCAGCTGGCGACATCTGCCATTTCTCTCAGCACGCTACAGACTGCTGCATTCGACAGGTGACTGAAGCCCTTTACGCTCGCAGGATGGACTTCATAAGCTTCCCAATGACCAGGGAGTCACAGACCAAGAGGGCTTTGGGTTTCTCGAGAATAGCAGACTTCCCCAAGGTGCAGGGAGCAATAGACTGCATGCACATTGCCCTGAAAGCACCCTGAAAAGAACTCAGAGGTGTTTCATAACAGAAAGGGATTCCATTCACTAAATGTGCAGCTTGTTGTCGACCACAATCAAACAATTTTAACAGTAAATGCTACATTTCCTGGCAGCATCCATGATGCGCACATCTTACGTGAAAGTGTTATCCCTGACCTGTTTGCCAATCAGCCAGGAGATTACGGTTGGATGCTGGGGGATAAAGGATAAAACCTTGCTAGTTGGCTGATGACCCCTCTGCGTAATCCTGTCACTGAAGCACAGAAATGGTACAATGAAAGTCACATAGCGACTCGCAACATCCTTGAAAAGACAATTAGAGTCCGAAAGCAGCGCTTCAGATGCCTGGATCATTCTGGAGGCAGCCTGCAGCATCACCTTGATCAGGTAGCAGAGTTTATTGTGGTGTGTTGCATGCTGCATAACCTAGCTATAAAGAGAGGACAAATAATGCCAGATCATGCTGCAGGTCCACCTCCAGAAGGAGATGAGACGGAAGAGGCAGCTGGCGAAGATGAAGAGGAGGACAAGGTCGGGAGAGGACGCGGGCGAGGACATAGGGGAGCTTAATCAGACTGGCGATCGAGTACCACCACACCTTTCCCGAAGGCCAATAGCCAGTGGCAGTTACACGGCCGCTAAGCTTTTGCGTCAGCAGCTCATTAATGAACACTTTGCATGAACTATTAATTGTGGATATTCAAATGTTCAATTAGAGTTAGGGTTAATCAAAAGTTTCATTTGCGTGGGGTTTCCTTGTTGTCTTTCCTGCACTGACCTATCATCTGAATTAGTTTAAGTAAAGTTTAAAGTACTGGCAAAGTAAAAGTACTGGTATAATAACAGAACAAACAACTATGCATGAAAAACTGTACGTTTGAAAACTAATGTAATCAAGCGAGAAGGCACAAAAGTTGTTGAATAAATTTTTTTTATTAACAAAGACAGACATTTTTTTATTAACTAATGAACAACACCCTCCCTCCAACACCCCGCCCCCCGCACCAACCCACCCTTCCCTCAAATCCCCAAAACGATATAACATGAAGAAATTAAACATTTAAGTAATAATAAGTGAACATTAAAGTAATAATAACAAGTGAACATTTAAGTAACAATAACATTTATGGAACTATTGAAAAACACTCCCTCCTCCCTACTTGCGGCCACGTTTCCCTCCAGATCCTGTCCCACCCACCACGTGTTCGCACCCCACCCGCCCGTTTTGGTCTACGCAGACCGACACGAAGGCGTTGTGCAGTTTGTGATGGCAAGACTTCCTGCCGTGGTGGAGGTGACGGAGCTCAGGCTCTACTTCCGAGTCAGGAGGAACTGTGTCCTCCGTACTCGCTTGTGTGCTTGGGATCTCGCTGCGAGTAGACACGATACCTTGGGGTGCAGCGCCGTGTCCAGCCAGCAACGCATACCGTAGGGCATTTGTTGCAGCTGTCTGCTCCCTAATCACCTCCAACGTCTCCCGAGCAGTCTGTGACTGCTCAGAAGACGAGCTGGAGAAGTGCGTGCAGAACTCGCTCCAGGTTGTGGAGAACTGGCTCCAATTTGATGAGAAACCCGCGAACCCCTGGATAAGGTCACGACCGATCGCGACCGTCTCCCTGCACAGGGATAGTAAGCTTTCCATCTGGTCCTCCGTGGTAGGCGACTGCATAGCACGCTGACCAGACCTCTGTGGGGTCGGCGTGTGCAATGTCACGCGCCTTGGCGTTACCACCTGCACACCGCTTGGTCCCGGTGCCTCATCGATCTCAAAAGAGTTGGCCGCAGGTTGTACCCTCCCCCCCCCAAAAAAAAAATCTCTTCTTCTTCCACCTCCTCCTCCTCCTCCTCCTCCTCTTGTTCATGCACAGCAGCAGGAGTCTGCAGTGGCTCCTCCTCTGGCTCTTCCTCGTGCGAAGTTCCAGAAGGGTCACTCCATGGACACTTGTTGACCTTTGAAAGACAAATGAAATTTATAAACACTGTTCAACAATTCAAATCAATACATCTCAATTTGTCAAGAACTCAAAACATTACAATACTTTCCATTATCCCATATGCACAAGCGATCACCAGGCCTAACATGACCTCATTCGAAGATCAATAGTACATCTCAATTTTATATCAAATTACATTATAATTGCATAACATTACATGCATAACTGAGATATATGTAGTATTTACTATTGATTCACACATTGCACAATGCACAGTTCTCATTACTCACGTGACTCAAGGGTGGGTTCGGCCACACCACGGGTTGTGACTGAACGGCTTTCTGGCCCCACCAAGGCCACCGCAAGCTCCTCATAAGCACTTAGAGACTGCAGCATGGCAGAGCCCCTGCCCGTCCTGCATTACTCGCGGTGGTTGATAGATATCTTTTTCTGCAAATGATAAGATAACATTGCACGGCATAAGCAAATGGATTTGGCAATAAACATTTAAGACTGACAGATTTATATGTTCAATTACAAATTTGCATTATGTTGCATAGGAATACAATATTTCATACTATAACATTCAACTTTATGTTTTGTGTCTTTGTGTTTTAATGCAAGTAGTATCCGCAATAAGGTGGATGAATTAACTGAGCAAATAGATGTTAACAAATATGATGTGATTGGGATTACGGAGACGTGGCTCCAGGATGATCAGGGCTGGGAACTCAACATCCAGGGGTATTCAACATTCAGGAAGGATAGAATAAAAGGAAAAGGAGGTGGGGTAGCATTGCTGGTTAAGGAGGAGATTAAGGCAATAGTTAGGAAGGACATTAGCTTGGATGATGTGGAATCTATATGGGTAGAGCTACAGAACACCAAAGGGCAAAAAACGTTAGTGGGAGTTGTGTACAGACCTCCAAACAGTAGTAGTGATGTTCGGGAGGGCATCAAACAGGAAATTAGGGGTGCATTCAATAAAGGTGCAGCAGTTATAATGGGTGACTTTAATATGCACATAGATTGGGCTAACCAAACTGGAAGCAATACGGTGGAGGAGGATTTCCTGGAGTGTATAAGGGATGGTTTTTTAGACCAATATGTCGAGGAACCAACTAGGGGGGAGGCCATCTTAGACTGGGTGTTATGTAATGAGAGAGGATTAATTAGCAATCTCGTTGTGCGAGGCCCCTTGGGGAAGAGTGACCATAATATGGTGGAATTCTGCATTAGGATGGAGAATGAAACAGTTAATTCAGAGACCATGGTCCAGAACTTAAAGAAGGCTAACTTTGAAGGTATAAGGCATGAATTGGCTGGGATGGATTGGCGAATGATACTTAAGGGGTTGACTGTGGATGGGCAATGGCAGACATTTAGAGACCGCATGGATGAACTACAACAATTGTACATTCCTGTCTGGCATAAAAATAAAAAAGGGAATCTGGCTCAACCGTGGCTATCAAGGGAAATCAGGGATAGTATTAAAGCCAAGGAAGTGGCATACAAATTGGCCAGAAATAGCAGCGAACCTGGGGACTAGGAGAAATTTAGAACTCAGCAGAGGAGGACAAAGGGTTTGATTAGGGCAGGGAAAATGGAGTATGAGAAGAAGCTTGCAGGGAACATTAAGACGGATTGCAAAACTTTCTATAGATATGTAAAGAGAAAAAGGTTAGTAAAGACAAACGTAGGTCCCCTGCAGTCAGAATCAGGGGAAGTCATAACGGGGAACAAAGAAATGGCGGACCAATTGAACAAGTACTTTGGTTCGGTATTCACTAAGGAGGACACAAACAACCTTCCGGTTATAAAAGGGGTCGGGGGGTCTAGTAAGGAGGAGGAACTGAGGGAAATCCTTATTAGTCGGAAAATTGTGTTGGGGAAATTGATGGGATTGAAGGCCGATAAATCCCCAGGGCCTGATGGACTGCATCCCAGAGTACTTAAGGAGGTGGCCTTGGAAATAGTGGATGCATTGACAGTCATTTTCCAACATGCCATTGACTCTGGATCAGTTCCTATCGAGTGGAGGGTAGCCAATGTAACCCCACTTTTTAAAAAAGGAGGGAGAGAGAAAACAGGGAATTATACACCGGTCAGCCTGACATCGGTAGTAGGTAAAATGATGGAATCAATTATTAAGGATGTCATAGCATTGCATTTGGAAAGAGGTGACATGATAGGTCCAAGTCAGCATGGATTTGTGAAAGGGAAATCATGCTTGACAAATCTTCTGGAATTTTTTGAGGATGTTTCCAGTAGAGTGGACAAGGGAGAACCAGTTGATGTGGTATATTTGGACTTTCAGAAGGCGTTCGACAAGGTCCCACACAAGAGATTGATGTGCAAAGTTAGAGCACATGGGATTGGGGGTAGTGTGCTGACATGGATTGAGAACTGGTTGTCAGACAGGAAGCAAAGAGTAGGAGTAAATGGGTACTTTTCAGAATGGCAGGCAGTGACTAGTGGGGTACTGCAAGGTTCTGTGCTGGGGCCCCAGCTGTTTACACTGTACATTAATGATTTAGATGAGGGGATTAAATGTAGTATCTCCAAATTTGCACATGACACTAAGTTGGGTGGCAGTGTGAGCTGCGAGGAGGATGCTATGAGGCTGCAGAGCGACTTGGATAGGTTAGGTGAGTGGGCAAATGCATGGCAGATGAAGTATAATGTGGATAAATGTGAGGTTATCCACTTTGGTGGTAAAAACAGAGAGACAGACTATTATCTGAATGGTGACAGATTAGGAAAAGGGGAGGTGCAAAGAGACCTGGGTGTCGTGGTACATCAGTCATTGAAGGTTGGCATGCAGGTGCAGCAGGCGGTTAAGAAAGCAAATGGCATGTTGGCCTTCATAGCGAGGGGATTTAAGTACAGGGGCAGGGAGGTGTTGCTACAGTTGTACAGGGCATTGGTGAGGCCACACCTGAAGTATTGTGTACAGTTTTGGTCTCCTAACCTGAGGAAGGACATTCTTGCTATTGGAGTGCAGCGAAGGTTCACCAGACTGATTCCCGGGATGGCGGGACTGACCTATCAAGAAAGACTGGATCAACTGGGCTTGTATTCACTGGAGTTCAGAAGAATGAGAGGGGACCTCATAGAAACATTTAAAATTCTGACGGGGTTAGACAGGTTAGATGCAGGAAGAATGTTCCCAATGTTGGGGAAGTCCAGAACCAGAGGTCACAGTCTAAGGATAAGGGGTAAGCCATTTAGGACCGAGATGCGGAGGAACTTCTTCACCCAGAGAGTGGTGAACCTGTGGAATTCTCTACCACAGAAAGTTGTTGAGGCCAATTCACTAAATATATTCAAAAAGGAGTTAGATGAGGTCCTTACTACTAGGGGGATCAAGGGGTATGGCGAGAAAGCAGGAATGGGGTACTGAAGTTGCATGTTCAGCCATGAACTCATTGAATGGCGGTGCAGGCTAGAAGGGGTGAATGGCCTACTCCTGCACCTATTTTCTATGTTTCTATGTTGGGGTGCATGAATTTATTCATAATTTAGTTATGTTTAAAAATTACAAAATAACATTGCAAATTCTAGTTACAATTTCCATACATCATTAAATAATACATATGGATGATTTCAAATATAAATTTCAACTTACTCTGGCAGCCGCCAGTAGGCTGTTCCATCTTTTGCAGCACTGGTTCTGTGTCCGGGCTTCATTAGATGCCGACGTGACCACGTCGGCAATCTCTGCCCATATCCTCCGATATGCACGGGGTGGTCGTGCTGACTATGTTCACAGGGGCCTCATTGGCCTCCTCGCTGAAGAGCTTGGTCCTTCGCCTTTCCATTGATCCCTCCATTTTCAAAATATGGGTAATAATATCATATAAATTCAAACAATCCAGTAACTGCTTTTTCCTTTCTTTTTTCTCCTTTTTCCTCTCTTTCTCTCCCCGACCCTCACGGAGCTTCTGAGCATGTGTGACGACCCCTGACCTCTCAAAACGCGGCAAAGAACATCAACCTAAAAAAAAATCAAGCTACACATGCGCAATAAAGTGTTGCTAGGGAAGCTTTTTATCCCATTTACTTATGTTTTCTTTGGGTGATCGTCAGATCGCCGAAAAATCGGATCGCCCATTTGACATCGCCGGAGTAAGGCTGAGTGGAAAATAGCAAAAAAAAATGGGCCTTGTGCCGGCAATCAGCAAGGGCGATACGTCCCACATCACTGGAACAAGGCCCATTTTTTGGGGCCTTAGCCACCTAGTGGAAAGTCTATCCCATAGTTGCAAAGGCTTTCTGAGAGTGGAGCATCTCCAGCGCAAGTGACCGCAGATGAGCAAGCGAGCTGCGACACACCACATGGAGGGAGATAATTGGGAAACCTTCGTGGAGCGACTCGACCAAAACTTCGTGGCCAACGAGCTGGAAGGAGAAGCCAACACTGCCAAACGAAGGGCGATTCTCCTCACTGTCTGCGGGGCACCAACGTATGGCCTCATGAAAAACCTGCTTGCTCCAGCAAAACCCACAGAGAAATCATACAATGATTTGTGCACATTGGTCTGGGAGCATCCGAACTCGCAGGAAAGCGTTCTGATGGCGAGGAATCGGTTCTGCACCTACAAAAGGTCTGAAGGCCAAGAAGTGGCGAGCTTTGTTGCTGAGCTGAGACGCCTTGCAGGACATTGCGAATTTGAAGGACATTTGGAGCATATGCTCAGGGACTTCTTGATATGTGGCATTGGCCATGAAGTGATACTTCGCAAACTTTTGACTGTGGAGACCCCAACCTTGAGTAAAGCCATAGCGACAGCCCAGGCATTCATTGCCACCAGTGACAATACTAAGCAAATCTCTCAGCACACAAGTGCTGCTACAAGTACTGTGACCAAAGTGATGTTGATTTCAAATCGCAATGTACAGCGCAGGCCCCACATGCCTGCAGCTGCACGTCTGAAGATGTCTAAGACTCCACCATCAAGGGTGATCAATACAAGGCCATTAACATCTTGTTGGCCCTGTGGGGGTGATCATCATTTCCATTCATGCCACTTCAAAGGGTACGTTTGCAAGGGCTGTGGAACAACGGGACACCTCCAACATATGTGCAGGGGAACTGCAAACCCTGCTAATCTTGCAAAACACCATGTTGCAGAAGAGGACAGAACCAGAGCCTCAGCCCGAGGAGGCAGAGGTAAATGGGGTGCACACATTTACCACAAACTGTCCTCCGATAATGCTGAAGGTTGAATTAAATGGACTCCCGGTGTCAATTGAGCTGGACACGGGCGCGAGCCAGTACATTATGAACAAAAAGACTTCTGATAAATTGTGGTGCAGCAAGGCCTCAAGGCCAGTCCTGACTCCCATTCACACTAAACTGAGAACTTACACAAAGGAACTGATTCACGTAATCGGCAGTGCTACTGTAAAGGTCTCCTATGATGGAACTGTGCACTAGCTACTACTGTGGTGGTACCGGGCGATGGTCCCACGCTGCTCGGTAGGAGCTGGCTGGGAAAGATACTCTGGAACTGGGACGATGTCCGAGCGCTCTCGTCTGTTGACGACACTTCGTGTGCCCAGGTCTTAAACAAGTTTCCCTCACTTTTTGAACCAGGCATCGGGGAGTTCCAAGGAGCAAAAGTGCAGATCCATTTGATTCCGGCGACACGACCCATCCATCACAAGGCGAAAGCAGTACCATACATGATGAGAGAGAGGGTGGAGATTGAGCTGGACTGGCTGCAACGAGAGGGCATCATTTTGCCAATCGAATTCAATGAGTGGGCCAGTCCAATTGTCCCAGGCCTCAACGGAGACGGCACCATCAGAACCTGTGGTGATTACAAAGTAATTATCAATCATTTCTCCCTGCAGGATCAATACCCACTACCAAAAGCAGATGACCTCTTTGCGACGCTGGCGGGAGGAAAGACGTTCACGAAGCTGGACTCGACCTCGGCCTACATGACGCTGGAGCTGGAGGAATCATCGAAGGGCCTCACCTGCATCAACACGCACAAAGATCTCTTCATTTAGAACAGATGCCCGTTTGGGATTCGATCAGCCGCGGCGATATTCAGGAGAAAATGGAAAGCTTACTGAAGTCGGTCCCGTGCATAGTGGTCTTCCAAGACGACATCTTGGTCACAGGTCGGGACACAGTCGAGCACCTGCAGAACATGGAGGAGGTTCTTAGTTGACTCAACCTCGTGGAGCTCAGGTTAAAACGCGCGAAGTGCATTGTCCTGGCACCTGAAGTGGAGTTCCTTGGGAGAAGATTCACGCTGGATGGCATCAGGCCCACCGATTCGAAGACGGAGGCAATTGAGAAGGCACCGAGGCCACAGAAGGTGACGGAGCTGCAGTTGTTTCTAGGTCTCCTGAACTACTTTGGGAACTTCTTACCGGGTCTCAGCACACTGTTAGAACCACTGCACGTCTTATTGCGTAAAGGAGATGAATGGGTATGGGGTAAAAGGCAAGAAATGCCTTTGTAAAAGCTAAAAAATTGTTATGCTCAAACAAATTGCTTGTGTTGTATGATCCATGTAAGCGTTCGGTACTAGCTTGTGATGAGTCGTCGTACGGGGTCGGGTGTGTATTGCAACAAGCTAATGAATTTGGGAAATTGCAACCGGTTGCTTATGCATCCAGAAGTCTGTCGAAGGCTGAGAGAGCCTACAACATGATTGAAAAAGAAGCGTTAGCATGTGTTTATGATGTAAAGAAAATGCATCAATATCTGTTTGGGCTCAAATTTGAATTGGAAACCGATCATAAGCCACAGATATCCCTTTTTTCTGAAAGTAAGGGGATAAATACGAATGCATCGGCCCGCATCCAGAGATGGGCACTCACGTTGTCCGCATACAACTATGCCATCCACCACAGGCCAGGCACAGAAAACTGTGCTGATGCTCTCAGTCGGCTGCCGTTGCCCACCACGGGGGTGGAAATAGCACAGCCCGCACATTTGTCATGGTAATGGAAGCTTTCGAGAGTGAACAATCAACCATCACAGCCCGACATATTAGAATCTGGGCAAGCCAGGACCCCTTACTGTCCCTAGTAAAAAATTGTATGCTTCACGAGAGCTGGTCCAGTGTCCCATTGGAAATGCAGGAAGAGATAAAGCCGTACCAGCGACGCAAAGATGAAATGTCTATACAGACAGAGTGCCTTCTTTGGGGTAATCGGATAGTGGTCCCCAAGAAGGGCAGGGACACTTTCATTAGTGATCTCCACAGTACACACCCAGGCATTGTACTGATGAAAGCGATAGACAGATCTCACGTGTGGTGGCCCGGTATCGATGCGGACTTAGAGTCCTGCATGCACAAATGTAACACATGCTCACAGTTAAACAATGCACCCAGGGAGGCGCCATTAAGTTTATGGTCTTGGCCCTCCAGACCGCGGTCCAGGGTCCATGTTGACTATGCAGGCCCATTTTTGGGTAAAATATTCCTGGTGATTGTAGATGCGTACTCCAAATGGTTTGAATGTGAGATAATGTCGACAAGCACGTCCGCTGCCACCACTGAACACCTGCAGGCCATGTTTACCACGCACGGCCTGCCTGATGTCCTTGTGAGCGACAACGATTCATGTTTCACCGGTGTCGAGTTCAAAGAGTTCGTGATCCGTAATGGAATCAAACATGTTACATCTGCCCCGTTCAAACCAGCATTCAATGGTCATGCAGAGAGAGCAGTGCAAACCATCAAGCAGAGCTTGAAGAGGGTAACTGAAGACTCACTGCAGACTCGCCTATCCCGAGTCCTGCTTAGCTCCTGCACGAGACCCCACTTGCTCACTGGGATTCCACCCGCTGAACTGTTCATGAAAAGGGTACTTAAGACAAGGCTCTCGTTAGTCCACCCTGATCTACATGAACAGGTAGAGAGCAGGCGGCTTCAACAAAGTATATATCATAATAGCGCAAATGTGTCACGCAAAATTGAAATAGATGATCCTCTATTTGGGTTGAACTATGGACAAGTTCCCAAGTGGCTTCCGGGCACTGTTGTGGCCAAAGAGGGGAGTAGGGTGTTTCGGGTCAAACTTTCAAATGGACTCATTCACCGGAAACACTTGGATCAAATCAAACTCAGATTCACGGACTATCCAGAAGAACCCACATTGGACCCTACCTTCTTTGGCCCCCCAACATACACACCAGTGGCAACCGACACCGCGGTTGACCACGAAGCAGAACCCATCACCCGCAGCAGCCCAGCAGGACTCACCACACCAGGCAGCCCAGCAAGGCCAGCTGCACAGCAGCCCAGCGAGAGCCCAACAAATGATTCACCAAAACCAGCATTTGCACTGAGACGATCAACCAGGGAAAGAAAGGCCCCAGATTGACTCACCTTATAAATATTTGCAATATTGACTTTGGGGTGAGTATTGTTATATATGTTAACCTGTAAATACCTTGTGTAGCCACCAAAGGGCTCATCCCCTGAAGTCCCAAGGGAGCCCACAATCCCTTGGGAGCACCTGTACTTAAGGAGGCCTCACAGGCTGGAGAGGCACTCTGGAGACCTGCAATAAACTCACACTTTACTTTGAGCTCACAGTATCTAGTCAGACTCTTTATTCATACATAACAGATAGAATACATAATCATGTCATCCATCAAGTCCACGGCAACCATAGAGAATCTCATGTTTGCGACACATGGTCTGCCTGATATAGTGGTGAGCGACAATGGGTCGTGCTTCACCAGTCAGGAGTTTCGGGAGTTTGTGAAACTTAATGGCATAAAACATGTAAGGTCAGCACCGTTCAAACCTGCGTCCAATGGGCAAGCTGAACGTGCAGTACAAATTATCAAGCAAAGCATGAGGAGAGTAACCCAAGTGTCACTGCAGACCCGCTTGTCCTCCATACTGCTGAGTTACAGGACAAGACCCCACACACTCACAGGGGTCTCGCCTGCTGAACTCATGATGAAAAGAGGTCTTAAGACCAAGCTATCTCTGGTACACCCGGATTTAAATAATCATGCTGAATACAGAAGGCAATGTCAACAAGGGTACCATGGGCGCAACTGTGTCACGTGAAATTTCTGTTAATGTTCCTGTATATGTATTGAACTATGGTCAGGATCGCTGGTAAAGTCATGACCAAGGAGGGCAACAGAGTATTCTTTATTAAACTCAAGAATGGGCAAACTTGCAGGAAACACATGGATCAGACAAAGCTGAGGCACACAGACGAGCCAGAACAGTCGGATGAAGAAACCATCGATGACCAACCAACCTACCAGCAGTCTTCAGAGGACTCAAGGGTCATCAATGAACCCGGAATTTCCATCACGGACCTGTTCAATAAAAATGGACTTGCAATTTCTCACATGGCCACTGCTACCCCCAACAAGTCAGTCATCCAGCCATCAGCCACAACAGACCCCGCACACTCACCCAAGCCTGGAATCGAACTGAGACGGTCAACCCGGGAGGGTAAAGCACCAGACCGTCTCAACCTGTGAAAGACTGTGATAAGATCTCACTGGGGGTATTGTCATGTATGTACATTCTGTTTGTAGCCACCAGATGGCATCATTGTTGGAGACCACTGAGCAGCATGCACATTACGCTGCTCAGGTATAAAAGGCCAGCCATTTTGAGAGTCAGGCACTTTGGGCCTAAATAAAGCAGAGCCGAGGTTGTACCTTGCTTAGTTAAACAGTACTCAGTTTGAACATTTATTGCATACGTAACATTATCTCACAAAATTACAAAAGGAATTAAATTAATCTCCATAAAATACAGTAATAATTCACAGCATCAGCTACTAGCTCTGTAAAATCCTACCAAAATTGCAGAGGATTTATGACTCCCCAAGTGTGGTATCGTGGTGTTGTTCTGCTTTAGAGTGAATCTCAAAGGTTTGATTGGAGGATTCAAGGGGACTCTTTCCCAACTGTTGAATAATATGGGTACCTGGGGGTCCTGGTGGATGCTAACTTCAGCCTGGACACAGTCATCCAGGACCATACTGAGAAGGTCTGGAGTGAACTTTGGTCTTTATTCAAACTCAAGACGCCCCAATGCAGTTTCAATTTGTGGCACAAAGTTTGTATCCAAACAGTTCTTGTCCATTGTTCAGAATTCTTCAGGAAGCAACAGAAGAGCTTTGCCTGGCTCATGTCCAAGCTTGCAGTAAAAAAACAAGTGAAGCATTTGCAAGGAATTAGTAGGCCTACACCGACTTGTCACTTAGTACACTGGAAGGGGAGTCAGCCTCATGGTGGGCACGCCACTTTGTTAAAGCCCCATAAATTACGACTTGTATCGATGATGGGTGAGCCTGGTATGCAGCAGTGGAGATTAAGGTGATTGGCATGACACAAGCTTCCATGTGCAAGTCATTCCATTTCATTGAAGGCAGACATCCTTTGCTTAACTGATGAGGAAACGATGACTTGGGATAGGCAGGGGAACACATGCTTGCACACCTGGGACTTGATGCCTTATGCTGCACCTGAGAAATTCTTGATACTGGCTGTCCACCGAGAAAACTCAGTTATCTAATTACCAATGAGCGACCAGACTCCTTCGGAGAAACAAAGAGGTAGGAACAAATGTCTCTTCTGAATTCAGGTTGATACACCTGGCAATCAAAGTTCAGAATTAAGTCACCCCTCCATTGGAAGTGTGGTACCAGAAGCCAGGCAAGTCTACAGTATTCCAGGCCACTGCTGCTGATTAACCAGCTAGCCAGGTCCACAAATTGATCCCGGAGAAAGAGACCGGTCACTGGGATTATTTCACATTATCCTGCAGGCCAAATATCTAAATGGAACGGGGCAAGCAGTGGGAAACTTACCAGCGTCCTGTTTTGGTGAGCTGCATGGCTTTAGCAGTATTGCTGCTCATACTTGGATCCCAAGCTTTGGCTCTATCAACCTATATCTAAGCTCTCTATAATTAGCCAAGTGATACAGGGAGAGAGTGTGCACCCCACATTGGGCAAGCAGAAAGCCTACAAGTAGGCGAGTAGATTTCTCCGCAACTTGACTTTGAGACTGTTAAACATGGCAATGGGTTTCAGACAGCTGGCTGACTAAACAAAACAAAGCCTACAATGGATAGATTTAACACTTGTAGGTATTCCTGTTATTCTGGTAATTTTCAAATTCAACATGGAAAGCACAGGACCATCAACTCCTACACTAAAATATAAGTGTAACCCAGTTACAGGTTACTTCCCAAGACCAATAGTTTAACATGTCAAAATGTTTGGAAAGAGCAGGAGAGTAATGGATGACAGGCTCATTTTTGTATCCTGCCCAAAGTTGTAAAATTAGGATCTTGGATGGACTTGAGCATTAGAGGGAGTGAGAAGTTATTGAGAGGAAACAAAATGTGAAGGACAATAGAGGAATGGAGACTAAAATAGCAATAGAGGTGTCAAAGTTGGCATCAGAGTAAGTGATAAGGCCCACAGATGAAGGAGTAACAGTGGAGCCATCAAAGCTAGCTATTTTTGAGACTTATGAAAGACATGAGGGGAACCAGTGGATGTAGTACAATTGGATTCTCAACAGGCATTTGATAAGGTGCCACACAAAAGATTATTACACAACATAAGGGCTCATGGGAATGGAGATAATGTATTAGCATGGATAGAGGATTGGTTAATGGATAGAAAACAGAGAGTGGGGATAAGCGGGTCTTTTTCAGGTTGGCAGGTGGTAACTATTGGGGTACCACAAGGATCAATGCTGAGGCCTCAGCGATTCACAATCTATATTAATGACCTAGATGAAGGGACCGAGTGTAATGTATCCAGGTTTGCTGACGATACAAAGCTAGGTGGGACAGTAAGCAGTAAGGAGAACACAGCGTGTGCAAAGGGACATAGATAGACAAAGTGAGTGGGCAGTTAGGTGGCAGATAGAGTATAATGTAGATGTGAGGTTATTCATTTTGGTAGGAAGAATAGAAAAACAGAATATTTTTTAAATGGTGAGAAACTTTTAAATGCTGGTGTTCAGAGAGATTTGGGTGTCCTTGTGCAAGAAACACAGAAAGCTAGCATGCAGGTACAGCAAGCAATAAGGAAGGCAAATGGCATGTTGTCCTTTCTTGCAAGGGGGTTGGAGTATAAGAGTAAGGAAGTCCTACTACAATTGTACAGAGCCTTGGTGAGACCACACCTTGAACACTGTGCACAGTTTTGGTCTCCTTGTCGAAGGAAGAATATATTTGCCTTGGAGGTGGTGCAACAGAAGTTCACTAGATTGATTCCTGGGATGAGAGGGCTGTCATATGATGAAAGATTGTGTAGAATGGGCCGACACTCTCCGGAATTTTGAAGAATGAGAGGTGATCTCATTGAAACATAGAAGACTCTAGAGGGGATTGACAAGATGTTGGTTTCCCCTAGCTGGCATGTCTAGAACTAAGGGGCACAGTCTCACGATAAAGGGTAGGCCACTTAAGACAAAGATGAGGAGGAATTTCTTCATTCAGAAGGTTATGAATCTTTGGAATTCTCTGCCACAGAGGGCTGTGGATGCTGAGTCTCTGAATATATTCCAGGCTGGGAGAGATAGATATTTGGAATCTAGGAGAATCAAAGGATATGGAGATTGGGCAGGAAAGTGGAGGTCGATAATCAGTCATGATCTTATTGAATGGCGGAACAGGCTCGAGGGGCCGTATGGCCAACTCCTGCTCTTAATTCTTACATTCTTATGACAAAATTGTAGCAGTAATTTGCAGCTTCACTGCTTGGGCGGTAACCTGGAGAAGTTGATTCACATTTATTGTAGAACCCGCCCAATGATTGTTCCATTGAATAAGAAAAAGTACAGTAAAATTTCCGAAAGGTAGGAGCACAGTGACTAAAGCAGCAGTAGTACCAATTTAGTGTGGGCACATATCCAAGGAGATTGGCTTTGGTAGGCTATTTATTCAAGTATGGACCACTTTTTGTAAGTATACCCGTGCGAGTAAATAATGAGGACCTGGATACATTTCTAACAAAATATAGAGTGAAGGAATAAAATACTGCACAACGAGGCACATACAAGTAAATAAAATGAGTTGACTTAGCCCATTATAAATCTCTGCTGCAGCTCCAAGGAGTACACACTGATGAGTTTGCTTGAACAGACTTGGTTTGGTCTTTTCGATTTAGAGAAAACTGGCACGTCAAGAGGTACTGCTGCATTATCTGCACTTCTCCTGTCGTGTTCCCCGCCGACAAATGACCCACCCCACCCTGATGGTAACATGATAGAAAACACATTCTAATTGCCCCATAATAATTTCTTGCAGCAAAAAAATGGATACTAAGCACACAATACTACAGGATACTAAGAAAATGATGAACTGGTTAGATGGGGCAGAAGCAGTACAATATGCACCTCTTGATTTGAAGTTGCTTAATTAAATTTCTCTGCAATAAAACGCCTCCCCTGTGCTGTTTTATTTAAATTGCTTAATTTGTACCATAGGATAATTAATTTTTCTGAGCATAAAACAGCTTTGAATTAACAGGAGTAGCCTGTATAGGGCACGTTTAAAATGAATAGTATTAACACTTTTTCAGCAGACATGGCAACCAGAAAAGATCACTCACTGTTTATTGAGAATGAAATTCAATTATTTTTCATTGCTCCGTTTAGTAAGTTTACATATATCTTTTGGTAAGGCGTTCATGCATCTTTACTGCAAGGTACTATAGAACCCAACTTTAACTCAGGATGAGCAGGAAGTGCCCATGATGGTGCCAGAGTAATGCCCGGGCCATTTTGAACCCAAGGCCTCATTATTATTTTGGAGGACAGACTGGCGCCCAAACCCAGTGACAATCTCTAGATGGCCGGAGGGGAAGCGGGGACGCGGGAAGGCAGGAAGCCACCGCCGAGGACCCTAGGAAACAGACTTGGCAGGGAGGCCGAGGGGTTTGCGATCAGGGGAACGGGCAGGGCAGGAGAAGTATAAGGTTTCCTTGTGGGGCCCGCTCGTGGTCCTCCAGGCCCACAAGAAACCTCAAAGAAAACCTGTATCTATATAATAAGTTTGAGGTGAACATCTTTAACAGAAATAGAAACGTGGAGATGAGCAAAGCACTTTTACAGGGCTGAACAAAACAAAGGGGAAAATGTCAAGTATTCTACAAAAGAAATGTTTTCCTTTTCATTTAGTTTAAACCTATAAAGAAAGTTATTTATGTTGCAGTTTTCAGCTCTGTATATACCCAATACATGAACCTGCTGATCCTCTTTTAGACGTTATGAAATCCTCTGTAACCTCTGTGCATCTCTGTAACCTCAGTGAATTTCTGTAACCTCCTCCAGCTCGACAACCAATGCTCCCTTTAAGCTGTGCAATTGCTCACCGGCTTTTAAATAGGAAAAACCGTGCATACGCAATATTTTGAATGGGCCGAGCAGCCCATTAAAGGAAACAGTTTCTACAGCCCTCCATAATCTCTGTGCTTCTCCAATTCTGACCTCTTGTGCATCCCCAATTTTAATTGCTCCATCATTGGCGGCCGTGCTTTCCGCTGCTTAGTCCCTAGGCTTTGGAATTTCCTTCCTAAACCTCTCCAGCTCTCTACATCCCTCTCCTCCTTTAAGACGCTCCTTAAAACCTACCTCTTTGACCTAATATCTCCTTATGTGGCTCGGTGTCAAATTTTGTTTGATAATGTTTCTTCGAAGCGCCTCGGGATGTTTTACTATGTTAAAGGCGCTATATATATTTTTTTTATCATTTTCAGTCTTTAGTGTTGGTATCACTGCATATTCTTGGAGCCATCATACATTTTTTTCCAATTGTGTTTCGATTTGTTCGTCTCCCAGGGCAGTGTGACATCTCCAATAACCAACGAAAAATGGCTGCTCAGACACGTGCAACAGCAACCTCAGAAGACTCCTCCTTTCAATTTTCTGTTTCTATCCCCGATGAGAGGTGTCTGGACTCTAGATGCTGGCACCGACCCACAACCGCACATTCCCATCCAGCCCAATGAATACCATGGCTGAAATCAAAAATACCACACGAGAAGGATCGGGGGCCGGATCCTGCACTGCGACAGCTAAGGTAAGGACTGTCCATTTTACATCAGGTATATATTTTTTCAGGGCCTTTTACATTCTACAAAGTTGGGGAAGTTCCAATGGTTTCTATATTATATGAAAACGTTTCTATGAAATTCATCAGGTTCAACCCTCGCCCTCATCCCTCTTCTCACCAACTTTAAAGAACTTCAAGGACGACACACAAAAAAACATACAACTCGATCCATGATGCAGCACATTCAAGTTCCAACTTTGCCACTGCACCTTGTGCTCTACCATTTGCTTTCATGTCTCCTTAATGGCCTCCATCCCCAATAAATGTGAAGATTGTTTCTCTTAAAATACTCAAAGTATTTAGCAAACAATAAAATTGCTTGCTCCACCATTTATACACCATTAGTGTGCTGAATAGAGCAAAGAAATTCATCTCAAAATTGTTTTCAGAAAAAGTGTTAGCAAAGGTATCAGCAGGTAAATGGTGTTGAACCTCATCACTATGGTAACATTGTGATGGAGCATTCTGAGTCTTGTATCACTAACAGTTGATTCAGCCTATTTTTGTACACTATTTCCTTATTTCTCATATTACCTCCATGCATTCTGTTTACTTGGCTGAGAAATGCGTCCACCATCTTTCTAAGACCCACCTTGATCGAAAGTGGATCTCCTCCTCCCCCCCAAAAAACAAGACTTGGCAGATGTTTCTTTGTGAAGATAGTGTTCGCTTTAATCAAGTTTACTATATCATTATCCTTTTTACCAAAAGCCACGATCAACACCGACTTGCTATATAAAAATATTAAATCAGGTTTCTTTGCAACATTATTTCTAATTTAAAGGATTATATTGGCTGAGAATTATATCGAAAAAAAGGATAAAATTAATGCATATCTCAGCTTTTCAATTTTTTAAATCATATAAGACATGTTACAATGTAAGTTCAGATGATCCTAGAGTTTGATCAGCTTGCAATAATGAATGAGAAAGCATGGAACTATTATATGTAGAAGGACAGTAATGCCACTTGAAGTAATCAGCTTTGCCTCATGCCAGAATTAAAACCGGGTATGAAATCCATGATTAAGCACACATTTTCTGTTATTGTTGAATAAGGAGAACCTCTTCAGAAAAGCTAAGCATGAAGATTATGATTCAACATCATCCTATCTGGATCAAAAGATGAACCCATTTTGTTCCGAGATGTTGAAGGTATAAAATTTGGGGAGGCGAAGGTTAGCAGATCAGTCTACACAAATGTCTAGGCTGTGTCAGCAGCATGTAATGGACAACACGACAAATAGTCATAAGAAAAAAAAAGAGGCAAAGTCCGAAATCAGTTCCACCGGATTCCTACTCCTTTTGGCACCATTCGATGTCCTTATCGGGCTTGGAGATGTGTGTTTAAACCTCCCATTTGAATTATGCAGGAGTTTCATTTGTGCATCAAAAAGGGATGGGTAAAGGGACTACACATAGAACATAAGAACATAAGAATTAGGAACAGGAGTAGGCCATCTAGCCCCTTGAGCCCGCTGGCCGTGGACTCAGCTCCACTTACCCGCCCGCTCCCCATAACCCTTAATTCCCTTATTGGTTAAAAATCTATCTATCTGTGATTTGAATACATTCAATGAGCTAGCCTCAACTGCTTCCCTGGGCAGAGAATTCCACAGATTCACAACTCTGGGAGAAGAAATTCCTTCTCAACTCGGTTTTAAATTGGCTCCACCGTATTTTGAGGCTGTGCCCCCTAGTTCTAGACTCCCCGACCAGTGGAAACAACCTCTCTGCCTCTATCTTGTCTATCCCTTTCATTATTTTAAGTGTTTCTATAAGATCACCCCTCATCCTTCTGAACTCCAACGAGTAAAGACCCAGTCTACTCAATCTATCATCATAAGGTAACCCCCTTATCTCTGGAATCAGCCTAGTGAATCGTCTCTGTACCCCCTCCAAGGCTAGGATATCCTTCCTTAAGTAAGGTGACCAAAACTGCATGGAGTACTCCAGGTGTGGCCTCACTAATACCCTGTACAGTTGCAGCAGGACCTCCCTGCTTTTGTACTCCATCCCTTTCGCAATGAAGGCCAACATTCCATTCGCCTTCCTGATTACCTGCTGCACTTGCAAACTAACTTTTTGGGATTCATGCACAAGGACCTCCAGGTCCCTCTGCACCGCAGCATGTTGTAATTTCTCCCCATTCAAATAATATTCCCTTTTACTGTTTTTTTTTCCAAGGTGGATGACCTCACATTTTCCGATATTGTATTCCATCTGCCAAACCTTAGCCCATTCGCTTAACCTATCCAAATCTCTTTGCAGCCTCTCTGTGTCCTCTACACAACCCGCTTTCCACTAATCTTTGTGTCATCTGCAAATTTTGTTACACTACACTCTGTCCCCTCTTCCAGGTCATCTATGTATATTGTAAACAGTTGTGGTCCCAGCACCGATCCCCTTGGCACACCACTAACGACCGATTTCCAACCCGAAAAGGACCCATTTATCCCATCTCTCTGCTTTCTGTTAGCCAGCTAATTCTCTATCCATGCTATTACATTTCCTCTGACTCCGCGTACCTTTATCTTCTGCAGTAGCCTTTTGTATGGCACCTTATCGAATGCCTTTTGGAAATCTAAATACACCACATCCATCAGTACACCTCTATCCACCATGCTCGTTATATCCTCAAAGAATTCCAGTAAATTAGTTAAACATGATTTCCCCTTCATGAATCCATGTTGCGTCTGCTTGATTGCACTATTCCTATCTATTTCTTCCTTAATGATAGCTTCAAGCATTTTCCCCACTACAGATGTTAAACTAACTGGCCTATAGTTACCTGCCTTTTGTCTGCCCCCTTTTTTAAACAGAGGCGTTACATTAGCTGCTTTTTATGGTTCAAAGTTCTGTTGGATACTGAGCCCTCAAGATACTCATGTCTATCTGGTGGGAGGAAGGTCTGCAGGTGGGAGGGGGGTGCAGGGGCTTTAAAAGGTCTGCAGATTTTAAAGATAAATGATGGCAAGCCATTTAAAGGACCTTCTTGTAATTCTTGTTCATTTGGTACTTAAGACTTTGTGTGATTTTATCCCCTCTTCCACAGATCTTTTATTTTGTTTTCTCTTCTTTACGACCTGACATTTCGAGGTATCAATTTTTGAACAGATATTCAGAAGAACTTTACCCCAAGAGTGACAAGTGCTCAGAACAATCTAAAAGGAAGGGTAGTGGAGCGAAAGAGATGAATGTTGTTCAAAGTGTCCGAGTTGGAGATTGGGATTATAAAGTTATGGTATGTGAGGGATGAGTTTTGATGAGACACATGGGCCTTTCTCCTCTCTGATAGTTCTTGTGCTCTAAAATAAATCACAAGTGTTCAAAATAGGAACTGGGAGTGCAGATTCTTGCAATTAGCAGAAAAAGTCATTAATGATCTGGTCCAATTACTCACTTGAGTTTAGAAACTAGGACGAACTCACATGTCAAGTTAAAAAGGGATATCTCAGATTAATGGAGCAATCAAGCCAAGTTTAGAATGATACCCTGTACAATGGTAAAACTGATAGAGCTGCTATGTAATCACAAACATCAGAAGAGGACGTGTGCACCAGGATAAGTCAACATTTCACTGAGCTGGGGACAGAAATCAATCAGCCAAGGTCCTCACCGACAAATACTACGCAGTGATATCTGCTCCAATGTGTAAGAGTGTGCATGGGTCTTCAGATGAGAATATTGTGCGATGCCTTTTCCAGTGAAATAGCTGGCTGACACTCAATGTCTTCACTCACACCTGAAGCGTGGTCTTTTGTGCTAGGTACCGATGGACAGCTGGTGACTTTGCGACTATACCCATGCAAGAGTCAGTCTCTTAGAAGAGGAGGGGAGACATTTGAGAGGAAAAGTCACCAATGAACAATAATAATTTTTGAGGACTATCCCAACTCAGTGGAGTTGGAGAGGGACTAATCATCATAATAGGCAGTCCCTCAGGGTTGAGGATGACTTGCTTCCACACTAAAAATGAGTACTCAGGTGACTGATGAACTAATTTTAAACGGTGGAAAATGCCTGCGCGTGAATTCTTTTAATGTGGGGTGGCCGTTGCACACCAGCCACCACACGGGCTTGATGGAGCAAGGTCTTGCTCCAGTGGCAAGGGGATGCAAGACGACTAGAGATTAAACACTGTGGTTCATTAACAATCGTTTTCGAATGACCTTGTAACATCCTCAAAGTACAAGTCAAGTACATTGTTCTGCACAAAAAACAGATCACAGTCATCACCTTTCATTGCTTTGCAATTGTCAAAGGCATTTGTGAATCATCAAAGCAATTTACATAAGGTCAAACAGTTAATGAGCAGGTGGATCATAAATGTAGGTTGACAGTGACTAATAGCCTCCAGACAAATGCCAGTCATACACAGCTTTCAAGGCATAAGCATTTCAAATCGGACACAGATCTCATGAGGACAAGTTGTATGAAGCATGATTGCATCACATGACAAAAAAAATAATGAATCATGTCGGGAGCTGTACTTGACAAACAGGTTTCCCAGTGGGGAAGGAGTCTTTTTGAACTCATTTCAGAAGGATTTTTCTTTGCAACTAAACCTGTTGTTATGTCTCTCACTCAATGAGACATCTATGGAGATCAGCAAACATTGGGCTGCATCTTCCACTTCTGTTCTTATTTCCATCATGGTAATAAAATTGTGTGTCATGTGGCTTCAAAAAAAGTGAATCCTAACCCTCCTAAAATAATGATTCCTCAACAATTTTCAAACAGTCAATGAGCTAATGAACTGATATAAACATGAAAAAAAATAATACAACAGTGGGGTGAAAAATATCAATGGGAAATAAATAACTCCTCAATTGGGAAAGGCCTTTTCACCCATGATGCCTTACATGGGCATTCCCTACCTTCACTGCTGCAGTCCTGCATGAGAGAGAATGAGACAGAGAGGGAAGTTTAAAGCAAAAATGAATTCAGGTTGGACCCATGCCTGTTTAACCAGATGAAAAGTAGTTTCATTTAAAGCACCTTAATAAGAAAAAATGGAACTTGTTACTCAGTTTTGGAGAACGTGTATCGCCGAAGCAGCGTTTAATATGAATGAACAGTCCGTTAGTACTTTCTACCCGTACAGCCCCATTGGCTCCCTGTGTTTCCTTTTTTACTAAAAGTAACAAAAAAATTAGATGATCCATGATGGTTATCTCCTTTTCCAGATGTAACTGAAGAACTAGCCAGCAAAAGTATAACAGTTAATCAGAGTGACTATCTTGATCACAGGTTGTCCCACAAAGCACAGGGGAAATCATGGCAGGAAGATGACATTTCCCTGGTCAGACTCTCTACCCATTGTTCCACTCTTCTCACCTTAGTACATGGGCCTCGATTTTAACTCCTCATTTGGTGAAAACAAGGCAGAGGGGTGTTAGGACATGGAAGGCCCTACTGGAAGCAGTTCAGAGAAGGTTCACGAGGTTGATTCCTGAGATGAAAGGGTTGTCTTATGAAGAAAGGTTGAGCAGGTTGGGCCTATACTCGAGGAGTTTAGAAGAATGAGAGGTGATCTTATTGAAACATATAAGATTATGAGGGGGCTCAACAGGGTAGATACAGAGAGGATGCTTCTCCTCGTGGGGGAATCTAGAACTAGGGGGCATAGTTTCAGATGAAGGGATCACCCATTTAAAACGGAGATGAGGAGAAATTTCTTCTCTCAGAGGGTTGTGAATCTTTGGAATTCTCTACCGTAGAGAGCTGTGGAGGCTGGGTCATTGAATATAGTTAAGGTGGAAATAGACAGATTTTTGAATGATAAAGGAGTCAAGGGTTATGGGATATGGGGAGTGGGCAGCGAAGTGGAGTTGAGGCCAAGATCAGATCAGCCATGATCTTATTGAATGGCAGAGCAGGCTTGAGGGGCCAAATGGCCTACTCCTGCTCCTCTTTCTGGAAACAGTGGTAGAAGTCAAAAGGGAAGTACTATAGATTGGTGACAAAATAGGGGATAGCACAGGACAGATAAGGTAGGGGGGCCACAGTAACAGAAAAGTAAACCAGCAAATCTGACAAGTGGATACGAGCTAAGATCAGTTAGTAAATCGCTTGCCTATGCAAGTGTTGGTGATCCTCCATGTTCCAGGAGCTATAAGCACCGTGTCAGCCTTGGCTCAGTGGTAGGACTTTTGGCTTTGTGATCAGAATGTGGTGGGTTTAACTCCCACTGCAGAATGTTAAGTACAGAATCTCGGCTGACATTTCAGTGCATTACTGAATGAGTGCTGCATTGTTGGAAGCGCTATCTTTCAGAGATCCTCTCTAAAGCGGATGTAAAAGATTCCATGCCACTTTTTCGAAAAAGAGGATAATTCTCCACGATGTCTGGCCAATTATCCCTCAGCTTGTTATGTCTCAAATAAAGTAATGTAACTGAGTACTGTAGACGTGAGTAAGTGTGACCTTAGTTCCTTTATTCTAACTCCAGAGTGCTGATACAGCATGGGAGGCCTGCTTATATACAGTGCTCCCAAGGGATGCCGGGATCCCTTGGGACTCCAACAGGTACGTCCTCTGGTGGCGGTATAATACTGGTTACATAGGTTGCATACATAACATCACTCCTTCCCAAAGTCACTTATTTACAGGGTGAGACGATCTGGAGCCTTTCGCCCCCGAGTCGATCGTCTTGGTACAAATGCAGGTGTAGGTGAGTTGGTTGGTTCTTCCCTGGGCTGCTGTGCAGCTGGCCTTGCTGGGCTGCTGGGGATGGTGAGTTCAGCTTCGTGGTCAACTGTGATGTCGGTTGCCACTTGTGTGCGTCGGAGGGTCGAATTTGGTGGTGTCCTCTTCGGGTTGCTCATGGCTGTCTGTGAATCGCAGTTTGGTTTGGTCGAAATGCTTTCTGCAAGTTAGTCCATTTGCGAGTTTGACCTGAAACACCCTACTCCCTTCTTTGGCTATGACAGTGCCAGCAAGCCATTTGGGACCATGTCCATAGCTGAATACAAATACAGGGTCATTAACTTCAATATCGCATGACAAATTTGCGCTATCATGGTACATGCTTTGTTGATGCTTCCTGTCCTCGACGTGATCATGGAGATCAGGGTAGACAAGGGAGAGCCTTGTTTTGAGCACGCTTTTCATGAGCAGCTTGGCTGGGGGAACCCCGATGAGCAAGTGGAGTCTGGTGCAGTAGCTGAGCAGGACTCGGTACCGGCAGGTCTGCAGGGAGCATTCCGACATGCGTTTCAAGCTTTGCTTGATGGTTTGAACTGCCCGTTCTGCCTGGCCACTGGATGCGGGCTTGAATGGGGCAGATATGATATGCTTGATCCCATTGCGGGTCATGAATTCCTTGAATTCAACACTGGTGAAGCACGGCCCATTGTCGCTGACAAGGACATCAGGCAGGCCGTACATGGCAAACATGGCTCGTAGGCTTTCGATGGTGGCAGTGGACGTGCTTACAGACATTATTACACACTCAATCCACTTTGAATAAGCATCCACAACAACCAAAAACATTTTGCCTAGAAACGAGCCAGTAAAGTCAACGTGGATCCTGGACCACGGTTTGGAGGGCCATGACCACAAGCTTAGCGCTGCCTCCCTGGGTGCATTGCTCAGTTGAGAGCAAGTGTTGCATTGGTGCACACAAGATTCCAAATCTGAGATGATGCCGGGCCACCACACATGGGATGTGGCAATAGCTTTCATCATTACTATGCCTGGGTGGGTACTGTATAGGTCGCGTATGAACGTTTCTCTGCCTTAGGCAAAATCACGCGATTGCCCCACAAGAGACAGTCCGCCTGTATGGACATTTTGTCTTTGCGCCGCTGGAACAGCTTGATCTCTTCATGCATCTCTGCTGGGACACTGGACCAGCTCCCATGGAGGACACAGTTTTTTACAAGGGACAGTAAAGGATCCTGGCTGGTCCAGGTCCTGATCTGGTGGGCCGTAACAGGTGACTTTTCATTTTCAAATGCATCCATCACCAAGAGCAAGTGTGCAGGCTGTGCCATTTCCACCCCAGTGATGGGCAATAGTAGCCGACTGAGAGCATCAGTGCAGTTCTCTGTGCCTGGTCTGTGGCAGATTACATAGTTATATGCAGACAACATGAGCGCTCATCCTTGGATGCGAGCAGAGGCATTGGTATTAATCCCTTTGCTCTCTGAGAATAGCGATATGAGCAGCTTGTGGTCAGTTTCTAACTCAAACTTAAGACCAAACAGATACTGGTGCATTTTTTTTACCCCATAAACGCATGCCAGAGCTTCTTTTTCAATCATGCTGTAGGCCCTTTCGGCCTTGGACAAACTCCTGGACGCATAGGCGACTGGTCCGATTTGTTTGCTTGTTGTAACACACACCCGACCCTGTACAAAGACGCATCGCAAGCTAGCAGTAATCGTTTACATGGGTCATACAGAAGCAGCAGTTTGTTGGAACATAGCAGATTTCTGGCTTTCTCAAAAGCAGCCTCTTGTGATTTCCCCCATACCCAGTCATCTCCCTTGCAAAGCAACACATGTAGGGGTTCTAGCAAGGTGCTTAACCCGGGTAGGAAATTACCAAAATAATTGAGGAGTCTCAGGAACGACCGCAGCTCCGTCACGTTCTGCGGTCTCGGTGCGTTCTTGATGGCCTCCCTCTTGGAGTTGGTGGGTCTGATGTCGTCTGCCGCGATTCTTCTCCCTAAGAACTCGACCTCTGGTGCTAGGAAAACACACTTCGAGTGTTTCAATCTGAGTCCCACACGATCTAGCTGACTTAGAACCTCTTCCAGATTCTTCAAGTGTTCGATGGTGTCCCGACCTGTGATCAATATGTCGTCCTGGAAAACCATGGTGCGCGGAAGCGACTTTAGCAGACTCTCCATGTTCCTTTGAAAAATAGCTGCGGCCGATCGAGTCCCAAACGGGCATCTATTGTAGATGAACAGATCTTTGTGCATGTTGATGCAGCTGAGGCCTTTCGAAGATTCCACCATCTCCTGCTTCATGTAGGCCGAGGTAAGGTCCAACTTTGGTGAACGTCTTTCCCCCTGCCAGCGTCGTAAATAGGTCATCTGCCTTGGGTAGCGGGTACTGCTCCTGCAGTGAAAAACGGTTAATCGTTATTTTATAGTCCACACAAATTCTGACCGTGCCATCGCCCTTGAGGACCGGAACAATCGGACTGGCCCACTCGTTGAAGTCCACCAGCGTAATGATGCCTTCTCGTTGCAGCCTGTCCAGCTCAATCTCCATTTTCTCTCGCATCATATATGGCACTGCCCATGCCTTGTGGTGGATGGGTTGTGTACCGAGTACCAGGTGGATCTGCACCTTCGCCCCCAGGAAACTTCTGATACCTGGCTCAAATAACGACGAAAACTTGCTCAGAACCTGGGCATATGAGGCGTCGTCGACAGATGAAAGCGCTCGGATGTCGTCCCAGTTCCAGTGGATTTTTCCCAGCCAGCTTCTGCCGAACAGTGTGGGGCCATCTCCTGATACAATCCATAGTGGGAGTTCGTGCACTGCTCCATCATAGGAGACTTTTACTGCTGCGCTGTCAATAACAGGGATCAGCTCTTTAGTGTAAGTTCTCAGCTTGGTGTGAATAGGGCTCAGCTTGGGCCTGTGTGCTTTGTTGTACCACAGCCTGTCGAAGGCCTTTTTGCTCAAGTTGGACTACTCGCACCCGTGTCCAGTTTCATGGATACTGGAATTCCATTCAGTTCAACTTTTAACATGATCAGTGGACATTTTGTGGCGAAGGTGTGTACCCCATACACTTCTGCCTCCTCAGTTTGAGTCTCTAATTCAGTTTGATCCACCATGGATTGGTCTTCCTCTGCAATGTGGTGGTTTGCAGGGTTTGCAGCTTGTCTGCACACTCGCTGGAGGTGTTCCATTGTTCCACAGCCTTTGCATGCATAGTGTTTGAAGCAGCATTGATGGGCTCGGTGATCACCTCCGCAGCGCCAACAAGGTGTTAATTGCCTCGCATTAACGCTTGATGGCAGACTCTGGGTCATCTGAGGTCATGCAGCTGCAGGCGTGTACGCCCTGCCATATGCATTCCTGCCTGAAAACAACGTTACTTTGTGTACAGTACTTGCCGAGACCTCTTTATGCTGCGAAATTTGTTTGGTGTTATCACTGGTAGACATAAATGCCTGGGCTATCGTTATGGCTTTGCTCAGGTTCAGTGTTTCAACAGTCAATAGTTTGCGAAGGATAACCTCATGGCCAATGCCAAGCATGAAAAGTCTCTTAGCATTTGCTCCAGGAATCCATTGAATTCGTAATGTCCTGCAAGGCGCCTTGGTTCGGCGACGTAGCTCGCCACTTCCTGGCCTTCAGACCGTTGCCACGTGTAGAACCGATACCTTGCCATCAGAACCCTCTCCTTCGGATTCAGGTGCTCCCGGACCAACTTACACAGTTCTTCATACAATTTGGCTATTGGTTTCACTGGAGTGAGAAGATTCTTCATGAGGCCATAGGTTGTTGCCCCACAGACGGTGAGGAGGATTGCCCTTTGTTTGGTAGCATTCGCACTCCTTTCCAGCTCATTGACCACAAAGTATTGGTCGGGTCACTCCACGAAGGCCTCCCAATCATCCCCTTCTGAGAATTTCTCCAGGATGCCAACAGATCTCTGCATTTTCACGTGGTGGTTCATTTACTCATCGCCAGTTGTTATGTCTCAAATAAAGTAATGTAACTGAATACTGTAGATGTGAGTAAGTGTGAACTTAGTTCCTTTATTCTAACTCCAGAGTGTTGGTACAGCATGGGAGGCCTGCTTATATACAGTGCTTCCAAGGGATGCTGGGATCCCTTGTGATGCTAAAAGGTACGCCCTCTGGTGGCGGTATAATACTGGTTACATAGGGTTGCATACATAACACAACCAACAACACAAATACAGCTTTTCTGGTCATTATCACATTGCAGTTTGTGGGACCTTGCTGGGCACAAATTGGCTGCTGCATTTCATACATTAACAACAGTGACTACACTTCAAAAAGTAAAGCGCTTTGGGACATCTTGAGGTCATGAAAGGTCCTATATAAATGCAAGTCCTTTCTTTATAGAAGTCTGTGCTGCTCATGGGATGGACCTTTGCTAGAATCTCAGTGTGCGTGGTAATATTACACTCACATTTACCAAATATTTCAGCAGTGATCACAAGATAGTATTTTCGCTAGCCTGAGTGTGTGCATACAACTGGGATCAGTTGCAATGAAGAAATGTACAACAACAGAAATAAATCAAAAAATTATACTGGGGCAAACATGGTTAAAACAAGGTAGAATACAGTTTGCTGCATGATAAATCCTCATGCTTTATATATAATAGAATCATAGAAATTTACAACATGGAAGGAGGCCATTTTGGCCCATTGTATCTGCACCAGCAAACACAGAGCTATCTGACCCACTTTCCAGCTTTTGGTCCGTAGCCCTTTAGTTTATGGCACTTCAAGTCCACATCCAATTACTTTTTAATGTGCAGCAATAAACAATTGCAGCTGGTTTAAATTGTGCTACCATTCAATACTGGTAGAGATTTTTTTGTTTCAGCAATGTTTCATACGAGTGGTGTGTTTACTATACTGGTTGCTTTCAAAAAGGGGAGCGGAAGAAGAGTCGGAAGAAACATTACTTCTCAGCAATGACTGATCAGCAGTGGCACTGACATATTTGTGGCAGTCCTGTCTCGCTAGAGATGTTCGTACTCCATGCGTCATACAACAAATGTTGAGCAAGCATTACCCTCACAAACAGCTCCTGAATTGCTGTGGCAGTCACTGGACCCATGAATTTTTATTCCTTCCAGGCACCAGAGAGTGATTGCACTTGTATTTGAGATTCCACCGTGCTAAGCTACATTGAAAGGTCACCAGTGCAACAATTGTGTGGGCTACAAGATCTCTTAAGCTTCCAACAAATGGGTGATCCCATTTATTAGGAATTTTTTTTAAAAAAGCATCACATTTAATGGCAAAAGGTTCCATTTAATTCATCAGAAACTATTAAACAAGCCAATGCTATAGAGTCAAAGTAAAGACTGAAAATGTTATTTGTTTGTTTATGTTTGCAGAACTGTTTCCAAATTTCTACCTGTCATGTTTGTAATATTCACATAGCTGTAACCTTTACGTAACAACACTGTACACTGTATACACCTGAGAAATACACACCTTGACCACAGGGGTTGAACTTGTGGGAGACACTCCTCACCTGGTCATTCAGGTATATAAAGGGAGATCCCACGCAGGGTCATCACTTCTTGGTCCTGTGAATAAATATACAGGTCACAGAGTGACCTTGTCTCCAGTATGTGCCACGTGTTGATTTGCTGTAGTGTGTAAGGACTCAACATTTGGCGAAAAGAAACGGGAATCAACGACTCAAGAGAATGGCCACCGGTAGCACGGAGGAACGGTACTGTGTTGGTGAGGACTGGGATGATTTCGTTGAGAGGCTCCAGCAGAGTTTTGTCATGAAGGACTGGCTGGGAGCGGCAGCGGCTGACAAGCGGAGGGCGGATCTACTGACCAGCTGTGGACCTAAGATGTACGCGCCGATGAAAGACCAGCTCGTACCCGAGAAGCCGGCGGACAAGACTTTCGAGGAGCTCAGCAAACTGATTGGTGAGCATCTCAAACAGGCGAGTAGTATACATATGGCCCAACACCGATTCTATATGCACCGATATCGGGAAGGGCAGAGCAGACTGGACTTTGTTGCGGACCTTCGGCGCTTGGCCAGCTTCTGTAAGTTCACAGACGCCTGCAGGGGGGAGATGTTACGAGATTTCTTTATTGAGGGCATTGGTCATGCCGGGATTTTTAGGAAGCTAATTGAAACCAAGAATTTGACCTTGGAAGCAGCAGCATTGATGGTTCAAACCTTCATGGCGGGGGAGGAGGAACCCAAGATGCGATGCATCATCCTATGGGGTTGGGTGCGTGTTGCAACAGAGTAATGATGAGGGCCAACTCCAGCCTGTGGCTTATGCCTCCAGGTTGCTCTCCCAAGCAGAAAGGGAGTATGGGATGGTTGAAAAGGAGGCACTCGCACGTGTTATGGGGTGGAAAGAATGCACCAGTACCTTTTTGGCAGAAGGTTCGAGTTAGAAACGGACCACAAGCCGTTAACATCCCTGTTGTCCGACAGCAAAGCTGTCAATGCCAATGCGTCAGCTCGCATACAGCGATAGGCTCTCATGCTGGCTGCGTATGACTACATCATACGTCACCGGCCAGGCACTGAAAATTGCGTCGACGCGCTCAGCAGGCTTCCACTGGCTGCCACTGAGGGGGGAGCGGAGCAAAGCGCAGAGATAGTCATGGCTGTCGACCCCTTTGACAGTGCAGGGTGCAGGCTCCCCCATCACAGCCCACCAGAACAAAACCTGGACAAACAGAGATCCCCTCCTATCTCTGATTAAGAAATGTGTCCTGACTGGGGATTGGGCACCCGCACACGGAGCATGCCCTGAAGAGGTCAGACCGTTCCATAGACGGATGGATGAACTCTCCATCCAAGCCGACTGACTACTATGGGGCAGCTGGGTAGTCATGCCCCAGAAGGGAAGAGAAGCATTCATCAGGGAACTCCACAGCGAGCACCCAGGCATTGTACTAATGAAGTCCATTGCCCGGCCACATGTATGGTGGCCGGGAATTGATGCAGACCTGGAACACTGTGTTCGCAGGTGCACGACATCTGCACAGCTGGGCAATACCCCTAGGAAGGCCCCATTCAGGTGTGGCCCTGGCCCAACAAGCCATGGTCACATACTCACGTAGACTACGCAGGCCCGTTCATGGGAAAAATGTTCCTCGTTGTCGTTGATGCGTACTCGAAATGGATCGAGTGCATCATATTGAATTCGTGCACGACATCCACCACAGTAGAGAGTCTGCTTGCGGTCTTTGCACCCACCGCTTGCCGGATATCCTAGTTAGCGACAACGGCCCATGTTTCACTAGCTATGAATTCTGGGAGTTCATGTCGGGTAATGGCATCAAACATGTCAGGACTGCGCTGTTCAAGCCGGCTTCCAATGGCCAGGCGGAACGTGCGGTCCAAATCTTAAAGCAAGGCATGCTCCGGATTCAAGGACACTCCCTTCAATACCGTCTATTGCGCCTCCTGCTGGCCTACAGGTCCCAACCACACTCACTCACGGGATTTCGCCAGCGGAACTACTCATGAAACGTACACTTAAAACTCAGCTGTCCCTCATTCATGCAGTCTTGTCAGACATTGTTGAGGGCAAGCGCCAGTCCAAAAATGAGTGCCACGACCGTAACTCAAAGGGGAGATGAATAGAAATCGATGACCCTGTATTTGTTCTTAATCACGCTATGGGGCCCAAGTGGCTCGAGGGTACTGTAATTGGTAAAGAGGGGGATAGGGTCATAGTGGTCAGGCTCAACAATGGGCAGATATGCCGCAAGCATCTGGACCAAGTAAAAAAAAAAAGTTTCAGCATGGACACTGAGGAAACTGAGGAAGATCATGAGATGCTGCCCACACCACTGCCAGAGAACGAGCAACAAGAACCGTCAGCAGCATGCACAGTCCCTGCGGTCAACCCGGATGAGCCGGAAGCACCACAGGTGACAAAGACGCATGCCAAGGCTCAACAACCAGAGTCCCAACTGCGGCGCTCCACGAGAGAGCGTCGACCGCCTGAAAGGCTCAATCTTTGACCCAAAGACCCAAAGGGGGAGGTGATGTCATGTTTGTAACCTTCACATAACTGTAATCTTTATGTAACAACACTGTACATTATATACACCTGAGAAATGCACACCTTGACCACAGGGGGTGAACTTGTGGAAGACACTCCTCACCTGGTCACTTGGTATAAAGGGAGGTCCCACGCAGGGTCATCACTTCTTGGTCCTGTGAATAAAGGTACAGATCACAGAGTGACCTCGTGTTGATTTGCTGTAGTGTGTAAGGACACAACACTAACTTTTTGCTCCGAAGGAAATTTTTCAATTAAGTGAAAGAAACAAAATGAATTATTCAGTGCTACTCCCAAATTTAATTCACTGGTGCAGACCTTCCCAGACAGTTGGAGATGTCAGTACCTTTCCTACCCTGTCCCCTCTACAAAAGAATCTGACGTTACTCCACATTCAGAAAAGCTTAAAATAAGCATTTGCACGGTAATACATACTGCCCTCAATAACTTAAAATATCTTCATTGGCCAAATTTGCAATTCTCTAGAAAACAGAAACTCAACCAAGCTAAAACAGTGGGTCAGAGGCAAGTGCAGTCATGAACACACCTGACTTTAATTTTGTGGAACTCTGAAATTTGATGGAAATTCTAGACCTGCGATCGGCAACAAAATGATTTGAAAACACAAACTAAAAAAGCAATAAACCAGCCACGATGTGGCTCTGTTGATAGGTGCACTGCCCACTGTCAGGAAGGTACGAGGTTTAATTTTCAGTCTGTGCTCACTTGGTCATCTTAACTGAAGTTGACGGTAGCCCGCTACGTTTGGCCCCATTGGCCCTGAGTTCGCCCCCAAAAAAAGACAACAGGTTTCCTGGTCCTAATTCTTGTCCATTGATCCTTGCTGGAAAATACATGTGTGGATAGAATTAAGCCCTGCTCTGATGCCACCCAAGATCATTAGACCAGCATTCATTACATTGACTGATACATGGAAAATGGCCATTTCGGCATGGTGCTGTAGGTTACCTCAAGACTTGACTACTCCAACGCACTCCTGGCTGGCATCCCACATTCTACCCTACGTAAACTAGAGGTGACCCAAAACTCAGTTGCTCATGTCCGAACTCGTGCTAAGTTCTGCTCACCCATCACCCCTGTGCTCACTGACCTACATTGGCTTCCGGTTAAGCAATGCCTCGATTTCAAAATTCTCATCCTTATTTTCAAATCCCTCCCTATCTCTGTAATCTCTTCCAGTCCCACAAACCTCCCCCCACCCCCGGAGATGTCTGCACTCCTCTAATTTTGCCCTCTTGAGCAGCCCTGATTATAATCGCTCAATCATTGGTAGCCATGCCTTCTGTTGCCTAAGCCCTAAGCTCTGGAACTCCCTCCCTAAACCTCTCCACCTCTCTACCTCTCTTTCCACCTTCAAGGCGCTCCTTAAAATCCACCTCTTTGACTAAGCTCTTGGTCACCTGCGCTAATTTCTATTTGTGCGGCTCGGTGTCAAATTTTTTTAATATCATAATACTCCTGTGAAAAGCCTTGGGACGTTTCACTACGCTAAAGTTGCTATATAAATATACGTTGTTATTGTTGTTGGTAGCCAAAGACCTGTAAACCAATACCCTTGCAGGAATCAGCATCTTCAAGAGGGTAAGCAAGTATTTTCTTTTAATCTTCAAAAATCAATGCACCATTGGGAATTTTGATTAATTTGGAACAATTCAAATTTCCCCCCTTGAGAATAAAGATTCAAAAATGCAATCCCTGTCCAATGCAAAATAGACCATTCCTGCCATCTAGCTTATATCTGCCTGAATCCCTGCATACGTAGCACTATGCTGTCATCAAATGTGTAGTTAGAATCCCATAATGTTTCCCAATATATTTTCCATGGTGCGACCAACTGACAAAACCAGAATCTCTTCACATTAATCAGACATTGAGGGAGCTGAAATCAGCTTATTTTGTTCATTCCTACATTAAGTGTATAAAGTGTTGTATCAGCTTAAAAGCCATGCTTTGATATTGTATAGCCAGGTGGCATCAATATATAAAGGCCATAAATATATCTGACAGGTAACATAGGCATAGGCAATTAAAGCAGTTTTGAGGAATTAAGGGAGAGCCACATACATGGAAAATATCAGCTGCCAAGTGAATAATTATTAACTGCCGTATAATTTCAAGTTACAGTCAAAATTACATAAGATCATAGTAAATAATCAGTTCAGATCATACACTTTACTTCTACATTGCCCAATTTCATCTTCACCCACTTGTATGCAATACAGGGATAAATCTGCAAAATGTACATAATGTAATGCTCATAACTACAATTTTATCCTGATCTCTCTATTTGTATCTGAATTTGCAGATTGCTTGAGAAAACTGCAAGACACTTGCTAGAAATTTGAAAGTAAACAACCTGGAGTGATTCTTCTTGTCATTGGGAAGAGGGATTAATATTTTCCATAGAAGTTGACTGCGTTTTAAAATTTTGGTCTGCTATTTGAAACCTTGTTCTTCATTTATGAGGATGGCAGAAGTAACCTCTCGTGCTGTTAATATTGTTGACTGGATTTATGTTAAATCCAACACAGACTATAGGTCACTTCATCCAACATGGCAACAAAGGCTTTAAGCTTTCTTACAACAGAAATGCAATAGATGAACTCCTACTGCAGCACTTTCTCTGTGAGTGCAGACCATAATCAATGGAGATATTCATGAGGACGGTGGTAGTCTATAATTGCTCCTTCTCTCACCTCGTGACTCCAATCTCAGTTGCTGTCTTTCCCTTTCTATTTTATTATTAACACTGCAGTCATTGTTCTGTATTTTCCCCTTTACTCCACCTGAAATTCAAATACGTTCACGTGTAGCTGTTCATCCTTACTGCATCCGCACTATCTCAAAACTGAAACTGAGTGCTCTGTCACCTACTCAAACTCACTCTTCCCTTACCTCCCTCTATCTTCTGTTCTTCATACAAACTACTGGCTTTTAAAGCCCAAGTTTGTTATCAAGTAACCATTATTACACGATTTACTGTGCTTCTCTCCTACTCGTTCAACCTCAATAGTGTTCTGTACCATGAGGGTTGGCTCTTCACTTCGGTTTTTCAATATAAAAGAAAGCCCAAAAATCATCAGCAGCCATTCTGGGCTAACATGCAACACAAAGAAGACTCTCTCAGTAAAGGATCCTGAGAGGGGCATGAATACATGAAACTGTCCTTTCAGGTAAGTTGAAACAAGTCCCTAGATTTTCCCCTGCCAGTATGAACATTTGATGGCCATTCTTTGTTACACGTCTATTGTTCCTGAGCAACTTTTTTTCCATAATTGTTGATTTTCATGAATTGCCTGGAATAGCATTGTGGTATATCCCTTACAACCTCACAAAACACACAGACTCCAAGATGGCTCTTAACACAGGAACTTCTCAGGTGACCTGACCTTTTTTCTTGCAAACGGCAATGGCTGCATTGCCACAATAATCCACTAAGTGGAGCAGAAGTCCACTATATTACAAATACCACTGCCATCTCTATTGATATGGCTACTTCATTCAACAAATGACGACAGTCAATCATTGCAATATTTCTTTTTACTCTCTCCATTTTCCTCTCAACAAATGATTTCATCTTTCAGCAACACAATTACTGACCTTGCATTACATTCCACCAATTTGTGTTTAGTTAATAGTTTATTAACATTTAAAAAAATTCTAGTACCTGCAATTTGTCGCAAGCCTGCGGAATAAACAAGAAAGGCTCTTGGCATTATTTCAGCTATTGGTTTTATCATGTGTTCCTCTTTGTCTTCCAAAGGTGGCAGACTAACACTGTGACTTGGGTTCGAACTGCCAAATAAATGTACTCAGTAGTAAAAGTGAATAGTAGCAGTAACATATTGTATAGATTTACAGTAGTTGTTCAGCTCAGCTAGCTTCTCATTTCCTAGCAAATAATAAATAGTTTGTAACTCCTAGGGTAAACTACGATTTAAGTAATTTCACTGCTTTTCCCTTTCTCACTGTCTACAGAATCGATCTGACCTGATGACCTCTTTTCCAAAGCTGCAAATGGGAGTTTTTACTCTCGAGTGGGAAAGGGGCCTAGCGAGCAGCCAGCCCATCTGGGAACGGTGGTGGCAGTGGGAGGCCCGGCCTAGTTTAATGGCCGGTCCTCGTTAACATGCTGCTGGCTGACTTCCCGACCCAAACAGGCGGAGATTGTCGAGAAGTCGGGTGGCCCAGAGGCTGACCACCCAGCCGAAGGTAAGTATGGGGAAGGGAGGGGCTCCGGGTTGCAGTCAGTGGTTCAGGGAGCAGGTGGGGGAAAGCTCTGCTTCTGTTGTGGGGTCTGGAGGAGCACTCCTGGGTTAAGATAGCATTGGGGTCCTTTCGATGTCATAGGTCCCTGATTTGCATACATGTATGCAGCTCCACCTGACTCACATGGCCGTCACAGACACTTAAAAAAAAATCAGGCATTTTTAAATCAGAACGGACGGGAATGGAATAGGTATTCCACCCATCCTATTTTTACTGCACCCCAGCATAGTTTCTGCCAGGTGAAACTTCCTCCCACAGACTCAATCCTTAATTTGAACATCAGGTACATAAATACCTTCAAAGAAGTGACTGGGACCAAGCATATTTAAATAACTGTCAGTTTAAATTGCAGAAAAATGTTTTCAATCAAATACATATTTGAACAAGTTTCACAAGGTATTTGTATTTGTATTAAATGGCTTGGCCCTTCCCGCAAACAGCAGTTAGTGACAAAACTGACTGAAATTGCTAACAATTGATGCATGATTTCTGCGAGTAAAACTAGTCTTTCAACTCTGATGTAACAAAACAGAATTAAAGTACCAACCCATGCTAAAGCTTGCCAAAGATACTTCGTTTTTGTCACAGTGATATTCAACAAACTCTGAATTAAGAAAGATGGAAATTCTGATTTATTCTGGAGAATTCAAATGCGTCTTACTTTGACTTGGAAGTATCTACCCCTTCAGTAGGAAAGGCAGCTGAGCACAAAACAGTGCCGTATCTTCCTGCGATTTTCATTGCCTTGTCAAAAACTGTCTGCTGGTACCTGATGTCTGCACTGAAAGCACGACACAAAGGAAGTCTATTTTCACTTTACTGTTCTGAATAGAAACATAGAAAATAGGTGCAGGAGTAGGCCATTCGGCTCTTCGAGCCTGCACCGCCATTCAATGAGTTCATGGCTGAACATGCAACTTCAGTACCCCATTCCTGCTTTCTCGCCATACCCCTTGATCCCCCGAGTAGGGAGGACTATATTTAACTCCTTTTTGAATATATTTAGTGAATTGGCCTCAACAACTTTCTTTGTTATAGAATTCCACAGGTTCACCACTCTCAGGGTGAAGAAGTTTCTCCTCATCTCGGTCCTAAATGGCTTACCCCTTATCCTTAGACGTGACCCCTGGTTCTGGACTTCCCCAACATTGGGAACATTCTTCCTGCATCTAACCTGTCTAAACCCGTCAGAATTTTAAACGTTTCTATGAGATCCCCTCTCATTCTTCTGAACTCCAGTGAATACAAGCCCAGTTGATCCAGTCTTTCTTGATATGTCAGTCCCGCCATCCCGGGAATCAGTCTGGTGAACCTTCGCTGCACTCCCTCAATAGCAAGAATGTCCTTCCTCAAGTTAGGAGATCAAAACTGTACACAATACTCCAGGTGTGGCCTCACCAAGGCCCTGTACAACTGTAGGAATACCTCCCTGCCCCTGTATTCAAATCCCCTCGCTATGAAGGCCAACATGCCAATTGCTTTCTTAACCGCCTGCTGTACCTGCATGCTAACCTTCAGTGACTGATGTTCCATGACACCCAGGTCTCGTTGCACCTCCCCTTTTCCTAATCTGTCACCATTCAGATAATAGTCTGTCTCTCTGTTTTTACCACCAAAGTGGATAACCTCACATTTATCCACATTATACTTCATCTGCCATACATTTGCCCACTCACCTAACCTATCTAAGTAACTCTGCAGCCTCATAGCATCCTCCTCGCAGGTCACACTGCCACCCAACTTAGTGTCATCCGCAAATTTGGAGATACTACATTTAATCCCCTCGTCTAAATCATTAATGTACAATGTAAACAGCTGGGGCCCCAGCACAGAACCTTGCGGTACCCCACTAGTCACTGCCTGCCTTCTGAAAAGTACCCATTTACTCCTACTCTTTGCTTCCTGTCTGCCAACTAGTTCTCAATCCACGACAGCACACTACCCCCAATCCCATGTGCTTTAACTTTGCACATTAATCTCTTGTGTGGGACCTTGTCGAAAGCCTTCTGAAAGTCCAAATACACCACATCAACTGGTTCTCCCTTGTCCACTCTAATGGAAACATCCTCAAAAAATTCCAGAAGATTTATCAAGCACGATTTCCCTATCACAAATCCATGCTGACTTGGACCTATCATGTCACCTCTTTCCAAATGCGCTGCTATGACATCCTTAATAATTGATTCCATCATTTTACCCACTACCTATGTCAGGCTGACTGGTCAATAATTCCCTGTTTTCTCTCTCCCTCCTTTTTTAAAAAGTGAGGTTACATTGGCTACCCTCCACTCGATAGGAACTGATCCAGAGTCGATGGAATGTTGGAAAATGACTGTCAATGCATCCGGTATTTCCAAGACCACCTCCTTAAGTACACTGGGATGCAGACCATCAGGCCCTGGGGATTTATCGGCCTTCAATCCCATCAATTTCCCCAACACAATTTCCCAACTAATAAGGATTTCCCTCAGTTCCTCCTTCTGACTCGACCCTCTGACCCCTTTTATATCCGGAAGGTTGTTTGTGTCCTCCTTAGTGAATACCGAACCAAAGTACTTGTTCAAATGGTCAGCCATTTCTTTGTTCCCAGTTATGACTTCCCCTGATTCTGACTGCAGGGGACCTACGTTTGTCTTTACTAACCTTTTTCCCTTTACATATCTATAGAAGCTTTTGCAGTCCATTTTAATGTTCCCTGCAAGCTTCCTCTCGTACTCCATTTTCCCTGCCCTAATCAAACCCTTTGTCCTCCTCTGCTGGGTTCTAAATTTCTCCCAGTCCCTGGGTTCGCTGCTATTTCTGGCCAATTTGTATGCCACTTCCTTGGCTTTAATACTATCCCTGACTTCCCTTGATAGCCACAGTTGAGCCACCTTCCCTTTCTAATTTTTACGCCGGACAGGGATGTACAAATATTGTAGTTCATCCACGCGGTCTCTAAATGTTTGCCATTGCCCATCCACTGTCAACCCCTTAAGTATCATTCGCCAATCTATCCTAGCCAATTCACGCCTCATAACTTCAAAGTTACCCTTCTTTAAGTTGTGGACCATGGTCTCTGAATTAACTTTTTCATTCTCCATCCTAATGTAGAATTCCACCATATTATGGTCACTCTTCCCCAAGGGGCCTCGCACAACGAGATTGCTAATTAATCCTCTCTCATTACACAACACCCAGTGTAAGATGGCCTCCCCGTTAGTTGGTTCCTCGACATATTGCTCAAGAAAACCATCCCTTATGCACTCCAGGAAATCCTCCTCCACTGTATTGTTTCCAGTTTGTTTAGCCCAATCTATATGCATATTAAAGTCACCCATGATAACTGCGGCACCTTTATTGCATGCACCCCTAATTTCCTGTTTGATGCTCTCCCCAACATCACTACTACTGTTTGGAGGTCTGTACTCAACTCCCACTAGCGTTTTCTGCCCTTTGGTGTTCCGTAGCTCCACCCATACCGATTCCACATCATCCAAGCTAATGTCTTTCCTTACAATTGCATTAATTTCCTCTTTAACCAGCAACGCCACCCCACCTCCTTTTCCTTTCTGTCTATTCTTCCTAAATGTTGAATAGCTTTGGATGTTGAGTTCCCAGCCTTGGTCACCCTGGAGCCATGTCTCCGTGATGCCAACCACATCGTATACGTTAACTGCTATCTGCACAGTTAATTCATCCACCTTATTCCGAATACTCCTCGCATTGAGGCACAGAGCCTTCAAGGCTTGCCTTTATAACACACTTTGACCCCTTAGAATTTTGCTGTACAGTGGCCCTTTTTGTTTTTTGCCTTGGGTTTCTCTGCTCTCCACTTTTACTCATCTCGTTTCTGTCTTTTGCTTCTGTCTCCATTTTGTTTCCCTCTGTCTCTCTGCATTGGTTCCCATCCCCCTGCCACATTGGTTTAACTCCTCCCCAATAGCACTAGCAAACACTCCTCCTAGGACATTGGTTCCAGTCCTGCGTAGGTGCAGACCGTCCGGTTTGTACTGGTCCCACCTCCCCCAGAACCGGTCCCAATGCCACGGGAATTTGAATCCCTCCCTGCTGCACCACTGCTCAAGCCACGTATTCATCTGCGCTATCCTGCGATTCCTGCTCTGACTAGCATGTGGCACTGGTAACAATCCCGAGATTACTACTTTTGAGGTCCTACGTTTTAATTTAGCTCCTAGCTCCTTAAATTCGTTTTGTAGGACCTCATCCCATTTTTTACCTATATCGTCGGTACCAATGTGCACCCCACGACAACTGGCTGTTCACCCTCCCTTTTCAGAATGTCCTGCACCTGCTCCGAGACATCCTTGATCCTTGCACCAAGGAGGCAACATACCATCCTGGAGTTTTGGTTGCGGCCGCAGAAACGCCTATCTATTCCCCTTACAATTGAATCCCCTATCACTATCGCTCTCCCACTCTTTTTCCTGCCCTCCTGTGCAGCAGAGCCAGCCACGGCGCCATGAACTTGGCTGCTGCTGCTCCCCCCTGATGATTCATCCCCCTCAACAGTACTCAAAGCGGTGTATCTGTTTCATGTCAGGTTACTGATGTCGGAGTTGTTGTAATTTTATTGTGGGTAAGGTACCAATCTCTAGTAGTCGGACAGAGTGAGGAGGTATGGGGAGTGGTGGTGCAGATAGATGTGCTTTGGATCACTGGTAATCTGTACCATTAAATCCGATCATCTTATCCATGCAGTATCCACGACAACGAATGGTTTTGCTCTAATATAATATGACGAAGGGTAATCGATCCGAAATGTTAACTCTGCTGCCTGACCCGCTGAGTTTTGCAGCATTTTCTGTTTTATTCTAGATTCCAGCATCCGCAGTATTTTGCTTTTGTGCTGTTGTGATGGTTTCGCTCACTGTTGCCATTGCTTTCTCCCAGCCAAAGAGCAGTCAACACATAATCACAGATTCTCTTGACTAATGGTTCAGTTAACTGTCCTGTAACCTTCTGCATCTGGGAGTATTCAGATTGTCAACTTTTGCTCAGCACAAATGCCCTATAAAACTTTGGAATAATTTGATACTTTTTACACGTAATATTGGTTGAATTCTATCAATGATCTAACATATTATACGGTTATTGTTTACATGACAAATTATTTTCTTGAAAATGTAATTTTTTGGATGTTTGAATGGCAAGAAAACCCAGAGAAATCACGCATCGTATTCCAGGTGGCGATGCTCCACAATTCCATTTTGACATGATTTGCAGAGTTGCATCAATGAAGGCATCACAATGATAATTCGGTATACCTCTCCATTTCATTACTAGTGTCAACTACAGAAGATTTCAAGAAGTTGCTTTAGCTGTCCCCTTCTGTTACAGCATTCCTATTCTACAGCTAACTGGTGGGATGTTGCTTCATTGGTGCAGGATGCTACCTGTAATAATCGCAAACATCACCATCTAAACCTTCACCCACTCTTGTCACTTCTTTGCTTGATTTCTCAACCCTCCCCTTACTGGCCTTCAAAGCTGTACCTGACAAAAGTACCAACTCATCCAACATTCTGTTGCTTATATCTCACCCACAGTAATCCAGGCTCGCTGTCACCTCCATCCATGCCGATCTTGTGAGAAACTATCAAGAAGCAGTGACTGACTGTTGACTTACTTTGGATGCAATTTGTACATTGACAGCATTAGAACATTTCCAGACCCACATCTCTTAGTGCAACCTGCACAATATTAATGTCACTGTATTTAACACAAACATGATGACTAGTTTACAGCAGCTTCCTCATTCTAAAGGTCTTCTTCAGTGGTTCGCACCACAAGCTCATTGTTACTCAAATGCAACTCAACTCTTCCACAAAACATTATTAGGTAACTATCATTGAAGTCATAAGACATGTAGCCTTACAGTAGAGGATTAATCTCACATTTTATTCTGATGTAACAGTTCCTGTGAAAATATGCCCAAAATCTCTCAACCTATTGCATTTTAGGCCCCTGGGTAATTCACCCTGTTTAATTTCACAAGAGTTAGGTGTCTCTCTGGTTAGTGTCGTAGTACATTATCAAAATCTCCTCAGCAGTCAGCTTGGCAGGTGCTGTTTACCATGCACATGGCCTCTCATCCCAGTGAAGAAAATATTCTTTTGAACCAAAGAATAAAATCTCAAGTACATCTACTTTCACCCACCCCAAAGCTCCTTGACCCCCACAGTAAAAGCACTCTCAGTACCAATCTAGGTAAACAAGTGGGTGTTGTTAACAGCCTCAAAGCTTACTCTGATTTAGTATTGATAGTGGAGCCAACAAGAACTTCATTTTGTGACTGATCGGCAGTTCAAACATTTGACAACACGTTTGGCCCAAAGTGAAGATTCTAAAACTACCAGATTTCACTTTGTCTCCTATTTGTTTTGATTTTTCGTGATCACTTGGTAGAAGAAAACTATAGTTTGTCAATTTAATGCAAAATATCCACTCAATAGATTATATATCCAGGAACTCAAAATCACTGAACTGCTTACCTCCCTTGCTCTTCCCTCTTTCCTGCAATCTACAGGCTTTAAAAACCCCAAGCTGGGTGTTGCTGAAGAATTTTCTTTTAATTCATCTCAACCTTTCTTTTCAATCTTGATGGTGTCCTGTGACATGTGCCTTGGCCTTTCACCTCGGTTTGTGACAAGAAAAGACAACTGACTTACACACTTAGCAACATTAAAGGAAATCCAAGATCATTGCAACTTCATCTCCGCATTGTGGAACAGATTAACACGACACCCTCTACACTCAGTAATACAGGGAGAGGCTAAGAAAGCCTACCTGAGAGTAGGCAAGTCCTGCTATAACTGTACAGGGCATTGGTGAGACCACACCTGGAGTACTGCATACAGTTTTGATCACCTAATTTAAGGAGGGATGTACTTGCATTGGTGGCAATTCACAGAAGGTTCACAAGGTTGATCCCTGAGATGGAGGGGTTGTCATAAGAAGAAAGGTTGAGCAGGTTGGGCCTATGCTTATTGGAGTTTAGAAGACTGAGCGGTGATCTTATTGAAACATATAAGATTCTGAGGGGGCTTGACAGGGTAGATGCGGGGAGGATGTTTCCCCTCTTGGGGGAATCTAGAACTAAAGGGCATAGTTTCAGAATAAGTGGTCGCCCATTTAAAATGGAAATGAGGAGGAATTTCTTCTCTCAGAGAGTTGTGAATCTTTGGAATTCTCTACCCCAGAGAGCTATGGAGGCTAGGTCATTGAATATATTTAACGTGGAAAAAGACAGATTTTTGTACGAGAAGGGTGTCAAGCGTTTTGGGGAGCGGGCAGGGAAGTGGTGTTGAGGCCAGGATCAGATCAGTCATGATCTTATTGAATAACGAAGCAGGCTCGAGGGGACAAATGGCCTACTCCTGCTCCGATTTCTTATGTTCTTATATACCTGAGAGTAAACATCTGTGCAGATCATGCTAATGCCTTTTCTGCACTTAAACACACTGTTGACATTGGCACATTGCTCTGTCATGAGCAGCAAACCCTGGAACAATAAAATAAACATATACATTTAAAAAAATAAAGTGATTGCAATGTTTGACTGCTTTTTATCTCAGGCCTATTTTCCCAGCAATGTTTTGGGCCTAGTTTTCGTTTTTTGTTGAAAATGGGCAATAGAGGTTTTGGGTGATAGATGGGCCTTAGATGGGCGATGTGAAATGGAAAGTCTAGCCCTATGAATTTTCTAATAGGGCTTGGAAATGCACACACAGTTTAAGTGATGCCAGTCAATCTATGCTCATACAGGAAGAAGATATACAAGCAGAATTCCTGGTCTCCAGAATGCCCTCTGGCCCACTGCAAAATATTGCATCCTGCACTGAAATGGCTTTTAGCTATTGATTCCCTTGCCTGATGGGTTCAGCTCTCTCCAGGAGGGTAATAGACAGAAAATAAAAATCAGCAGCTTAGCTGGGAATAAATGAGACATAATTTGATTTCACGAGCTTGTCCATTTATCATTGTCCATTTGAACTCCCTGAGGAACCAGGAATATGAAAACCACAACTGCTTCCAGTTAATGGTAGTTCTGCGGCAAGATTCCTTTCACTACCACTACATTAAAGTCCAATCGAGAGCGGTTCCTTTACACTGAAGTGATTGCAATGATAGATAGGAATGTGGTCAATCTTAACTTACAGTGAAATGAGAACTTTCAACACCTGGATGGCTGGCTCCCCCTGGTGGCCAAGTGGTTAACCACACTCGAGCTTCCACTAGTTTGCGCTCATTTTATCCGTGCAATCCGGCGGAAATCGGACAAACTGGCGCAAAAGATTGCATAATTTTAAACACAAGTTACGTCACGCGTAAATCCCGTTTCCGCAATCTTTAATGCTGCTTTAAAAAAACATGGCACTGGAAGCAGGCCCCACCCACAAAGCTGGCGACACCCCCAGATCGGAATTATGAGCAGGCCAACTTTCCAGCGCTTTACGCCCATTTGTATTTGTTAGATCTCTTAATTTCCAATGAAATATGAACTCCGATGGTAGTTTTAACTTTTTAATACTGGCAGAGAGCAACAAACTGCTGGCTGATTGCCAGTTTCTTTGTCTTACTGAGACACATGGTCAAAATGGCTGTACTTTATACCTGGATCAATTTACAGAAAAGAACTCGCCTTCTTTGACCTTATTGGCTCAATTGAAAGGCTTTTAACGTTTTATTGGCTCGCTACCCAAGGTCCGAAAATGTCAAGTTGATTGATGAGTTAATGCAACATACTGAGCAGCACGTAGCAGCCTTGACTTGGGGGTCTGTGAATTTTCACAGTCTGTCTAAATGAGCTTGTTTGAATACTCTTATCAATCCCCCCTTTGATTCGTTCACAAACTGAATCATAAAACTTCAGGTATCACTGGTTAAATATTCTACAGAATAATTTCATACATGTTAATAGAGTTTCCTTCAAAAATTTGTTGATGTGTTTCGCTACATGTCCGGTCTAGTAGCTTCCACACAAATTTACACCAACCCGAGTTCCATCGTGGCCACAATGGAAGTCTGGTTTTAGTAGGTTAATTAACCTTATTCCAATTTAATCCAAATCAATATCTTAATTCAACCAGTAAACCACCTTTCCTTAAGCATAACATAAACAAGCAATATAAAAGTAAAAGGTATTTACATGTAATTCCCTTGCTACCCTACTATTTCCCTTTGGTGCAGGGAGTCGGCTAGTAAGAAGTAGGCCTATGCCTAGAATACCTACAATCAATACTACAGTAAATTTATACATTGTCGCAAAATGTAATTGTCATTATTAGATTTCAGCTTCAGTTACGGGTGCTCGTATAACATGTGAAGCGTGGATCCAGGTTTTCTTTCCTTGGACTTTAACAGCTGCCTGGGTGGTCAATAACACTTGATAAGGTCCCTCCCACTTGGCACCCAAAGGTTCTTTATGCAACTTTTTCACATAGACCCAGACTCCCGGGATGATGTCGTGTCCTCCTTCGGGTGGATTACCCCAAGCTGCCGATACCTGTCGGGAAACAGAACTAATAGCATTGGTTAAGTTCTGACAATATGATAACAGAGTGTCACTCATTAAGTGAACATCAGCTTTCCGTAAATCGATTTCGGATAGGTGTACCAGCAGCAGTGAGGAATCCTCTTTTCTGCCATAACATACCAAAGTCGTGAGCGACTCCAAAAGCATAACGCGAATCTGTGTAGACATTAGCTGTCTGTCCTTCTGCTATTCGACATGCTTCTGACAGGGCCCGTAACTCGGCCTGTTGTGCTGACGTTCCTGAGGGTAAACATCCTTTTGCCACTACCTCATATAAGGTTGTAACTGCCCATCCTGTTTTTCTGGTACCATTGTCAACAAAGGAGGAACCATCTGTAAACAGGATGAGGTCTGGGTTGTGCAGAGGCTCCTCTGCTGCTAAGGCTGCTTCTTCTGTTTCTTTTAAAATCTCCACGCAGTCATGCTCTTCACATTCTCCCCCCTCTTGCTCCCTCGATTCTGACATCGGGAGAATAGTTGCGGGATTAACCGGGCTGGCCCGGACGATATGGAGATTAGGAGCTTCCAAAACTGCTGTCCAGCGGGTCCATCTTGCTGCTGTCACCTGAGACATTCTATTCATAGACAGCAAAGCGTGTATGGTGTGGGGACACTTGACAATCAGCTTTTGGTCAAGGACTAGACCCGCAGTGGTCATTACCACTCGACATGTAGCTTCCATGGCCCTTAGGCAACTTCCCCATCCGAGGGCTACCGCATCCAGTTTTGCCGAATAATAGCCAATAGGTCTTTGCCGATCCCCATGTTCTTGTGTCAGTATAGCTGTCATATATCCTTCTTTCTCATGGACAAACAGGGTAAATGGCTTACCACTGTCGGGGATTCGCAGAGCCGGTGCCGAACACAAAGCCTTTTTCAAACTCAGGAAGGCCTCTTGCTGTTCCTTAGAGAGGGTGATGGCTTCTTTAGAGGCACGTTTCCCACAGTGGCTGAGCAAGCTGTGTGAAGGAGTCAATCCAATTTCTGTTAAAGTTACACAATCCCAAAAAAGACCTTAGTTCCTAAATAGTGGTGGTTTTTTTAGCAGCCCGAATGGCTGCAGTTCTATCCTGGGTAAGTTCTCTCTTTCCTTGTGAAATCTTTTGTCCCAGGTATACAACCTCTTCTTGGGATATTTGTGCTTTGTCGATGCTGGCTTTATGTCCTTTCAGCCGAAGGTGATCCGGCAAAGCTCGTAAATCTTGTTCATGCTGTTCTTCCGTGTTTGAAGCTAGCAGGATATCGTCTACATATTGGATGACTGTAGATGACAGGGGAGGTAATTCTCGCAAATGGCTTTGTAAAGTCATGTGGAATACCGTAGGGCTATTGTGGAAACCCTGCGGTAACCGGGTCCAAGTCTACTGTTGTCCTTGGACAGTGAAAGCAAACCACTGTCGAACCTCCGGTGCCAGAGGCACCGACCAAAATCCGTTGGCCATATCTATAACCGAGAAATATTTATGTTCCGGTTTGAGGGCATTAAAAATGGTGGAGGGATCTGCGACCAAAGGAGCTTTTTGATCAATACACTGGTTAGCTAAGTACCGGTGTTGTCCTTTTAATTTCCATTTTATGTCCCCCAACATGCCCTACCATCCAACGGCAAAAAGTTTCCATATTGTAGGGGTAAGCATGTTAATTCCGTCCCTGTGTCTAAAAGACAGTCCACATCCTTATCGCCCATCTTCCCTTTGTTGTATTAGTGCGAGGAGCGGGGCCAGGGTGGGCTCTAATCGTTTTTTGTTATCCCAAGTAACTCCTTCTGTTGTTGTATTGTCAGTCGCTTAAATGCTTCTATGAGGTCGTTATCTTGTAACAAGCCTGGCTTGTTGGCTGAATTGTATCCCTGGCTGCGTCCTCTTCCCCAGCCACGACCTTTCTGTTTTGCCCTGCACGTCTTGGCCCAGTGACCTTCTTTCCCACAATAATGACATTTTGCGGGTAATTTTCCGAATGACTGTTTATCGGAATCCTGGGATTTCCATCCCATAGCCTGTACAGCTCGGACTTTAGCTCCCATATCCCGATCTAATTGGTTACATCGATCCACCAATGCTGCAAAGGTAGTTCCTCTACCTTCCCAGTCCGGTAACACTACCTTAAGCATTTTGGACAGTTCTGGCTTTAGACCTGCCACGAAAGCTGCTTTCAGGGGTCCAAACACTTGTTCATCCATTTCCTCATCCGTATTATTCATACCCGAATGTTCTAGCCACGTGCATCTAAACCGCTCGTCATACTCCAGGACCTCCTCTGTTCCTTTCTGTTGGCAGGCTGCAATTTTTCCCTAGTCTGTCTTAGCTGGACTGAAGGCTTGCAGCCAGTATTTAATCGCCTCCCATCCTGCCTCTAATTCTTGCTCATTCTGCCCCAAAGCTTCATCTACCTTGTCGTGCAATTTTCTTCCGTGTTTTTGGCACCATTATGGTCAAAATTTGCACTCCGTCCCATGGATGAAGTTGATATATATTTCTTAAGCGGTCCAATTGGTCCCACATTTTTACTCCCCCTTTCTTTGGATTGGGCAATTCTTTGGACCATTTATCAATTTTCTCTGGGTCTGCCGGATCATGAACTAAGTATTCTCCATACACCCTTCTCTTTGTTTTTTTGGTTCCGCCCTCATCCGCAGTCTCTTCTGATTTGACTACAACTCGTCTTTTTTTTAAACGGGGCAAAGCGCACCCCTAATTCTTCATCATCCTCCGACACTGTATTGTCGGAGGATTCAGAAACCATATCTATTCCTCGGTCGTGTCTTCAGGTTTGTGCTTTTAATTTATCCAAACATGGGTACCCTGGGAATTGATCAATACATGATTTTTTTCCATTCTTTAATTTCACCTTTAAGATCTTTAACTTCCGCTTCCAGCTTTTCAAGTTCAAGCTTTTTCTGTCGCAGCTGTGCACAAACAGCTTGCAATTGGTCCTTTGTTCTGGTCAGTTCTCGATCATGTTGGGAACGCATTATAATTTAATTCCAGTTTCGAATCTGTCCCATAACCGCTAGGAACCATCTAGTTCGCTCTTTATTTTTCATATGGGTCATTTTTCCCCAGACCCTTTTAATCTCGTCCAAGGACCATTGTCCTTTGGAGGTTCCGTACTTTTGTTCGATCTTAATACAGGTTTTAGATAAGTTGAATTGTTGCTCTATGTATTCTTTCAACTGTTCGAGAATTAAATCTAAAGAAACTTGAGGTGGTGCCTGCCCACCTTTAACAGTTGTAGACAATTCTTTGTTGTTATCTCCTGCTGCCATTATATTGAGTTCTTTACTGGGGTCTCGAGTCGTAAGCTTTCTAGCTGATCAATAGGTCAGTGATTAATTAACTAACACACCGCCAAAGTTTAGACGTCTATGGGACCTCGAGCCGACTACCAACTGGAGGGTTCGCAAACCGGAGGCTTTCGGAATCGCGTAGAAGGAGAGGCGAATTTAGACTTTTGACCGAGGACTTTTTTTTAAAAAGAGGAGTCCTTACCTCAGTATGTAGGTCCGATGTCCAAAATTCAGTTTCTTTCCTCAGCGACCCTGCTCGCAGCACCAAAATTGTTAGATCTCTTAATTTCCAACGACATACGAACTCCGACGGTAGTTTTATCTTTTTAATTCTGGCAGAGAGCAACAAACTGCTGGCTGATTGCCAGTTTCTTTGTCTTACTGAGACACATGGTCAAAATGGCTGTACTTTATACCTGGATCAATTTACAGAAAAGAACTCACCTTCTTTGACCTTATTGGCTCAATTGAAAGTCTTTTAACGTTTTATTGGCTCGCTACCCAAGGTCCGAAAATGTCAAGTTGATTGATGAGTTAATGCAACATGCTGAGCAGCACGTAGCAGCCTTGACTTGGGGGTCTGTGAATTTTCACAGTCTGTCTAAATGAGCCTGTTTGAATACTCTATCAGTATTCATTCGAGGAGACTCAAATTGAGCTTATTTCCTTAGGTGCGCAGGCACGTTTTAATAGTTTTACATATTAAAAAATATTTAATTTACTAAGAATCTGACTAGTGTACATCAAAAAACTAGTAATTGGTCAGTATAGTTTTTTTTGTCATTTTCAGTGATTTAAAATCAGGTTATTCACAGGTAGTGGACTAGACATGCGTATTAAAAATGATTATTTTTGTGATAATTTTCAGCTGTATTAATGAAACTTTTTTAGTGCAAAGAAAAAAAAATGATTACAATCTATTACACTGACCGATTGTATTGGTCCATGGAAGATAATGGGCTCAATTTTTCCCAAAGCTTTTATCTGGCGTACTTGAGGAGTTACGCCTGATTTTTGGGGGCCCAAGTACACTCAAAAAAATGTTCCAAGTTTCCTTGTTTGATTTCTTCATTTTGGTGCAGCCTAGCCTGTCCTTTAGTTTTGAAGGTGGAGCCTTGATCTGCGCCAAAAAGATCGGGTTGCCATGGACACAATGTGGGTTGAGGCTGGAAAGTGAAACATACAGTAACTTCACAAGTACCTTAAAATACATTGCAGCAGCTTACCTCCATTAAATTATTGAAGTCCCCCCCCACACCCCCCCCCGCCGATGCTGGTGCCGATCCCCGCTCTTATGCCAGGCTAAAGGGCCACCCGTTCCACTCTCCCAAACCCAGCACTGGCCGAGTGGCCTTCCTGCCCGTTCCCCCGCACCCAGGTCGAATGGCCTCCTCCCTCCTGGTCCCACACCTAGCCCTGGCCGAGTGGCCTCCCATTCCGCTCCCCCGCCCCTAGTCCTAGCCGAGTGGGCTCCCGGTTCGATCCCCTACACCTTGACCTGGCTGAGTGACCTCCGGGTCTGCTCCCCTGCACCTATCCCAGGCCGGATGGCCTCCTCCCTCCCAGTCCCCGCTCCTAACTATACATGAAAGGCTTCCCCACCCTCTCTCCCTCTCTCTCCCCCTCTCTCCCCCTCTCTCTTACCTCTCTCTTACCTCTCTCTTACCTCTCCTGCTGCTGCTGTGTGGGCATCTTCTGCACTTACCAGCGCCAATTTCCTTACCTGCACCAATTTCATTAACTCACCAGAAGGTTTATCTACAGAGGCCACCTACGCTGGCCTAAAAAGAACTGAAGTAACTCTCAGCTGGCCAAACTTGCCGAACTGGCCAGAATTGGCACGGGTGGCAGGTTACGCCCCCGTTGGCTGGTCTTAATGAATGGTGGTGCAGGCCCGAAGGGCCGAATGGCCTACTCCTGCACCTATTTTCTATGTTTCTATGTTTCTGTGTCCAAAGTTGCTTAAATGGTCAAAACAGGCGCAGGTGGCTGGTAACACCCCCTTTTGAAAAAAAAACTAAACTAAAAAAAATCCTAACTAACTCACTTACACTGGTGCAAATTAAATGGACAGAATCGCGATTTCTAAGATACTACAAAAAAATCAAGTTGCTCCAAAAAAAACAGAGCAACACCTGGGCAAATTAGGGCCCTAAAAGTGAGTTCTCAGGTGACTGTACAGTCCAATATGGGAATTACAGTCTCTGTCACAGGTGAGGCAGACAATCATTGAAAGAAAGGGTGGGTGGGGAGTCTAGTTTGCCGCACGCTCCTTCCGCTGCCTGCGCTTGTTTTCTGCATGCTCTTGGCGACGAGACTCGAGGTGCTCAGCGCCCTCCCGAATGCTCTTCCTCCATTAAGAGCGGTCTTTGGCCAGGGATTCCCAGGTGTCGGCAGGGATGTTGCACTTTATCAAGCAGGCTTTGAGGGTGTCCTTGAAATGTTTCCTCTGCCCACCTGGGGATCGCTTGCCGTGTAGGAGTTCCAAGTCGAGCACTTGCTTTGGGAGTCTTGTGTCGGGCATGCGGACAAAGTGGCCCGTCCAGCGGACAAGGTGTACCGTACAGCAGTTAAGGGGTAAGAGTTAAGCCCATGACATATCACTCCACCCACAGCACGCATACGAGCACAGGCTTTGGGTTGTAGGAAACTCAGTCTGCTCATGGAAACTGCCTTTCTTCCCTGACCACATGTATCAGAGGAAGACTCGGTAACAACAATTGGTGACAGCCTGCATGGAATAAATACCACTCACAACCTAAATGGGCTATTTAAAGTTTAAATTAAAATAAATGACCAAATGCAAGCCCAAATTGAAATGGACATTGACTTAGAATGGACTTGTCTGCCAGTAATGGGAGACAAGAACCAATGGTGTCATGAATTTCAAGTGTGTGGAGTAGTATTTGAGGGGGGCAAAGCAGATATGAGGATGGAGGGTAAAAAGCAACTGGAAAAGGCACAAGGATGCAGTGCAATGTCACCTTTAAGCTGCATGGCCGGGCGGCACTCTGGCTGCGCAGGACCTTCAGTGAACTGATTTTGAAATAGAAAAACCACAAATGCGCGGAATTTTGAATGGTGCACGCAGCCCGTTAAAGGGGCTGCACGGCCCAAAATAAAATTACTGAGAACATTGATACACGGCATAAGCTGGCGGAGGAAGAAAAGGACTGACATAAGGATGAAGAACGCGAAACAGCTTAAATATGAAGCAGAGCCAAAGTGTTCTCAAATTAGCAGAAGGAGGCAGAGACTGGTGAGTGAGATTCCAGTTAATCCCTCGAGCCTGCTCTGCCATTCAGTGAGATCATGGCTGATCTGTGACCTAACTCCATATATCTGCCTTTGGCCCATATCTCTTAATAACTTTGGTTAACAAAAAGCTAACAATCTCCGATTTAAAATTAACAATTGATCTAACATCAATTGCCGATTGCAATAGAGAGTTCCTAATTTCTACCATCCTTTGTGTGTGGAAGTGTTTCCTAATTTCACTCCTGAAAAGGGATGAGGTCCTACGAAACGAATTTAAGGAGTTAGGAGCTAAATTAAAAAGTAGGACCTCAAAAGTAGTAATCTCGGGATTGCTACCAGTGCCACGTGATAGTCAGAGTAGGAATCGCAGGATAGCGCAGATGAATACGTGGCTTGAGCAGTGGTGCAGCAGGAAGGGATTCAAATTCCCGGGGCATTGGGACCGGTTCTGGGGGAGGTGGGACCAGTACAAACCGGACGGTCTTCACCTGGGCAGGACCGGAACCAATGTCCTAGGGGGAGTGTTTGCTAGTGCTGTTGGGGAGGATTTAAACTAATATGGCAGGGGGATGGGAACCAATGCAGGGAGACAGAGGGAAACAAAAAGGAGGCAAAAGCAAAAGACAGAAAGGAGATGAGGAAAAGTGGAGGGCGGAGAAACCCAAGGCAAAGAATAAAAAGGGCCACTGTACAGCAAAATTCTGAAAGGACAAAGGGTGTTAAAAAAACAAGCCTGAAGGCTTTGTGTCTTAATGCAAGGAGTATCCGCAATAAGGTGGATGAATTAATTGTGCAAATAGATGTTAATAAATATGATGTGATTGGGATTACGGAGACGTGGCTCCAGAATGATCAGGGCTGGGAACTCAACATTCAGGGGTATTCAACATTCAGGAAGGATAGAATAAAAGGAAAAGGAGGTGGGGTAGCATTGTTGGTTAAAGAGGAGATTAATGCAATAGTTAGGAAAGACATTAGCTTGGATGATGTGGAATCTATATGGGTAGAGCTGCAGAACACCAAAGGGCAAAAAACGTTAGTAGGAGTTGTGTACAGACCTCCAAACAGTAATAGGGATGTTGGGGAGGGCATCAAACAGGAAATTAGGGGTGCATGCAATAAAGGTGTAGCAGTTATAATGGGTGACTTTAATATGCACATAGATTGGGCTAGCCAAACTGGAAGCAATACGGTGGAGGAGGATTTCCTGGAGTGCATAAGGGATGGTTTTCTAGACCAATATGTTGAGGAACCAACTAGGGGGGAGGCCATCTTAGACTGGGTGTTGTGTAATGAGAGAGGATTAATTGGCAGTCTCATTGTGCGAGGCCCCTTGGGGAAGAGTGACCATAATATGGTGGAATTCTGCATTGGGATGGAGAGTGAAACAGCGAGTTCAGAGACCATGGTCCAGAACTTAAAGAAGGGTAACTTTGAAGGTATGAGGCGTGAATTGGCTAGGATAGATTGGCGAATGATACTTAGGGGGTTGACTGTGGATGGGCAATGGCAGACATTTAGAGACCGCATGGATGAATTACAACAATTGTACATTCCTGTCTGGCGTAAAAATAAAAAAGGGAAGGTGGCTCAACCGTGGCTATCAAGGGAAATCAGGGATAGTATTAAAGCCAAGGAAGTGGCATACAAATTGGCCAGAAATAGCAGCGAACCTAGGGACTGGGAGAAATTTAGAACTCAGCAGAGGAGGACAAAGGGTTTGATTAGGGCAGGGAAAATGGAGTACGAGAAGAAGCTTGCAGGGAACATGAAGGTGGATTGCAAAAGTTTCTATAGGTATGTAAAGAGAAAAAGGTTAGTAAAGACAAACGTAGGTCCCCTGCAGTCAGAATCAGGGGAAGTCATAACGGGGAACAAAGAAATGGCAGACCAATTGAACAAGTACTTTGGTTCGGTATTCACTAAGGAGGATACAAACAACCTTCCGGATATAAAAGGGGTCAGAGGGTCTAGTAAGGAGGGGGAACTGAAGGAAATCTTTATTAGTCGGGAAATTGTGTTGGGGAAATTGATGGGATTGAAGGCCGATAAATCCCCAGGGCCTGATGGACTGCATCCCAGAGTACTTAAGGAGGTGGCCTTGGAAATAGCGGATGCATTGACAGTCATTTTCCAACATTCCATTGACTCTGGATCAGATCCTATGGAGTGGAGGGTAGCCAATGTAACCCCACTTTTTAAAAAAGGAGGGAGAGAGAAAACAGGGAATTATAGACCGGTCAGCCTGACATCGGTAGTGGGTAAAATGATGGAATCAATTATTAAGGATGTCATAGCAGTGCATCTGGAAAATGGTGACATGATAGGTCCAAGTCAGCATGGATTTGTGAAAGGGAAATCATGCTTGACAAATCTTCTGGAATTTTTTGAGGATGTTTCCAGTAAAGTGGACAAAGGAGAACCAGTTGATGTGGTATATTTGGACTTTCAGAAGGCTTTCGACAAGGTCCCACACAAGAGATTAACGTGCAAAGTTAAAGCACATGGGATTGGGGGTAGTGTGCTGACATGGATTGAGAATTGGTTGTCAGACAGGAAGCAAAGAGTAGGAGTAAACGGGTACTTTTCAGAATGGCGGGCAGTGACTAGTGGGGTGCCGCAAGGTTCTGTGCTGGGGCCCCAGCTGTTTACATTGTACATTAATGATTTAGACGAGGGGATTAAATGCAGTATCTCCAAATTTGCGGATGACACTAAGTTGGGTGGCAGTGTGAGCTGCGAGGAGGATGCTATGAGGCTGCAGAGTGACTTGGATAGGTTAGGTGAGTGGGCAAATGCATGGCAGATGAAGTATAATGTGGATAAATGTGAGGTTATCCACTTTGGTGGTAAAAACATAGAGACAGACTATTATCTAAATGGTGACAGATTAGGAAAAGGGAAGGTGCAACGAGACCTGGGTGTCATGGTACATCAGTCATTGAAGGTTAGCATGCAGGTACAGCAGGCGGTTAAGAAAGCAAATGGCATGTTGGCCTTCATAGCGAGGGGATTTGAATACAGGGGCAGGGAGGTGTTGCTACAGTTGTACAGGGCCTTGGTGAGGCCACACCTGGAGTATTGTGTACAGTTTTGGTCTCCTAACTTGAGGAAGGACATTCTTGCTATTGAGGGAGTGCAGCGAAGATTCACCAGACTGATTCCCGGGATGGCGGGACTGACCTATCAAGAAAAACTGGATCAACTGGGCTTGTATTCACTGGAGTTCAGAAGAATGAGAGGTGACCTCATGGAAACGTTTAAAATTCTGACGGGTTTAGACAGGTTAGATGCAGGAAGAATGTTCCCAATGTTGGGGAAGTCCAGAACCAGGGGTCACAGTCTGAGGATAAGGGGTAAGCCATTTAGGACCGAGATGAGGAGAAACTTCTTCACCCAGAGAGTGGTGAACCTGTGGAATTCTCTACCACAGAAAGTAGTTGAGGCCAATTCACTAAATATATTCAAAAGGGAGTTAGATGAAGTCCTTACTACTTGGGGGATCAAGGGTTATGGCGAGAAAGCAGGAAGGGGGTACTGAAGTTTCATGTTCAGCCATGAACTCATTGAATGGTGGTGCAGGCTAGAAGGGCTGAATGGCCTGCTCCTGCACCTATTTTCTATGTTTCTATGTTTCTATGAAAGTCTGGCTCTAACTTTTAGATTATGCCCCTTAGTCCTAGAATCCCCAACCAGAGGAAATATTTTCTCTCTACCTACCCTATCTGCTCCCCTTAATATATAGACCATAACTATGTAATAAATATAACCTTATTCCAAATTTTAAACAAATGGATGATACAGAGGTTTCTTAGGGACACTTGAAGTGTTAGCTAAAAATCATAGGTGGGTCAGAGAAATCTAGGCAGAAAGAATGGTCGTCACTAAATTAGTGGGTCCAATGTATAGTGCAGATCAGGTAGTAAAATGGTTCCCTCGCACAGCCTAGCAGCACGTTGCAAAGGACATTCTTCCTGAAAATTTATAAATACATTTTTTTTAAATAGGATGGCATGTGCCTTTAAATCACCAAACTTTAATGTTCTTAGGAGTCACTTGGTTGATTGCAGCTGAGTTCATATTTTGCTGCAGCAATCTACAACCCATAGTCAAGGACAGATGGGTTTAATCTGCACCCTCTGGAAGCAAGCTGCTGAGCAAATGAAGTGAATTCTCAGATCTACAAAAAACTAACTTAGAAAAAAGAAGCACGACCAAAGGTGCAAGAATTCATGTGCATGTACCTAATTACTGCACACAAGATAAGCTCTATATTCTGATGCCTGGAGGAAAAATACATGGACATGTAGACAGACACACTAATCAATTTGCACACAGCAATGATGTGCAGCCCCCTACTGAATAAAGTAGAAACTTCAGCCAGGGGGATCAGAGAGATGATGGCATCTTAAACACCTGTTGAAGGTTTCCGAGGGCAATGGGAACAGAGAACGTGCCATAAAATGCAGGAAAGAAAAATGTCAAAGATTTATGCTTATCTGCTGTTTCCCTTCTTCCATCTTAGGAAAATAAAATACAAGCTTTAGCTGGATTCTTTTGAAGTGCAGAAAAACATTCTAATTGATACAGTCCCTTACAACATCATTGAAATGTCTCAAAGCACCACACAGTGAATTACCTTTTGAAATGCAATTACTGTTTTTTATCAACTGCAGTTTGGCCCAGTCAGTAGCACTCTCACCTCTGTGTCAGAAGGCTGTGATTCAACCCCATTCCTGGTCTAAAGCACACAATGTAGGTTGACACTACTGAGGGTTTGGGGGGTGGGGGGGAAGAGTGGTGAAGGAATGCTGTGTTGTTAGAGGTGTTGTTTTCCATATGAAGTATTAAACCCAAGGCTCGTCTCCTTATTCTGGTAGCTCAGTTGAGTGCAGAACATTCCATGGTAATATTCAAAGAAAAGCAGGGAGTTCTCCCATTGTCCTTGTCAACATTCACCTGACACCAAGACCATCCAAAAACAGGTTAATTGGACCAAAACAAACCAGGTTAATTGGTCATTTATCTCATTTGCTGTTTGTGAGACCTTGCTGTGTGCAAATTGATTAGTGTGTCAGTCTATATAACAATCATTTTCAGTTGATTGATAGTTTATGAAGTGTCCGTTCCAAGCTCATGATAGATGTTGGAGTGGATTTGCCAGTCCTTTGCACTCCATTTCTCACTCCGGAGCAGTGGCAATGGGGGCGGTAAGGTCTTCCGGGTGGGTGGTCAGCCTCCAGCGCCCCGCAGGGGTTTTCGGGCTGGTTTTGTGGCGGTGCAGCGCAGCAGCGCCCGGAAGAGCTGCGCCAGTGTGCAACGCCCCTGGTTGCGACACCGGTGCACTTTTTGCCTTCCGCCCGACCTATACGCTCCGCAGCGCGCCCTGCTGGGACCACCTGTAAATATGGGCGGGGAACCTATACCGACAGCAGAGAGGTAAGTAATGCAGTCCTAAGGTAAGTGTGATTGTTTTTTTCTTTTAATTTTTTAAAATCTGCACCCCAGGCTCAGGGCCCAGCCGCCCAATTTTGATAACTGAGGGGCAAATTGTTCCAGGGCGCAAACTTTACCGCCCCGCCGCCATTACTGCCCCAAAATCATCAAAGACAAAAATCCAGCATTTGTTGCTGGTGATGGTGGTTGAGAGAGAAACATTGGCCAGGACACCCAGAGAACTCCCTGCCCTTTGAATCATGTCATGGGGTCTTTAACAGGAAAAATGGGACCATGGTATCACATTTCATCCAAAAGATGAATGGTAATGTTTAGGATAATTGAGTGGTATCAGCGCAATAATTAGCAGGAGTTTTACTGTCAAGTGCAAGCTGACCTTCCCCTGATAGCTCAATTGGTAAATGCAATGCCTGGTGTGCAGATAAGGATTGCAGTACTACACAGTGCAAGTTATTGTTACTGTCCCTAGTTCAAACCCAAACTTGTGCTGAGCTAGCTTATCTCGACTGGAGTCATGGTCGGTGTATTACAATTGGCAGAAAATGAGTCAAAGTTCTAATCACTATCTAATATCCTAGACTGGAATGTGTATGTGTGTGTGTGAGCATGCCCATGGATGACAGATGCAGACAGGAATTTTCTTTGTTGTAATCTTTTCCACAATCAAATACCCTGTAAACACTCAAGGCCATGAATGAAACTTTTGCAGGATGCCAGAGTGCGTTCAACACTTGGTATCGTACTATAGAATGAGTCAGCGCCTTGTAGTTTGGAAGGAGAATTAAAGTAACATCAAAAGAATAAAATAAAATTCGAAGAAGCAAAAACTGGTAAATATTGCATGCAGTGATTAGAAATTGCTCATTATTCAAATCATTTACGAATCACTTCACCCTCAGAGCACTAAATGCAGGTTGCTCAGTGCAAGATTTGGTTTTAATCACTGATGTAATTAATGTGGCACTTTAAACATGTATAATTAATTGAAATTGAAGCTTAACCATTAGAATCTTCTGACTAGTTTTTAAAACCTACTTAGAAGAGCATCAATTGTAAGAAAATCTTTTCAAAGTCCCAATTTTCCCATTAAACACTGTGATAATTTGCCTGGTTAGAAGCTTATAAAACAAATTCTAATTCACAGCAATGTGTTAAGGAAGTTTCTTGCACAATCCACAATCCTTCCCCAGCAAATAGCCCTCGATGTTACATTGGCGCAGGCGTATAACTCTTGCCTCTGAGTCAGAAGGCTGTGCATTGAAGAGCTGCGCATATGATCTAGGCTGATACTTGTGCAGTTCTGAGAGAGTGCTCCATTGTCGAAAGTGTTGTCTTTCACATGGAATACTAAACCCAGAGCCTGTACCACCATATTCAACTCCATGGGGCTGGACATTTTCCTATGGGTTCTTACTGACGTTTATCCAGTAACTCTTCCTGGCTGTCGCGTTCTCATTTAAGCACAGCTTTGCTATGTTGAATAAAATGGCAACACTCACTGCCTCGAATTAAATGTCTGGAAAGGCCTCTTGTGTGAGCCTTGGAGATCAGCTTATATCTGCGCAACTACCTTAGCATGAGTCAGCACCTTAAGTGCAAAAAATGGTCTTTGAGCAAACATTTGTTCATCTATTGAGTTGGCTCCTTCTTTGGCTCTTTTCTTTCATTCATGGACTGTGGGTGTCACTGTCAAGACCAGCATTTATTACCCATCCCTAAATGAACTTGAGAGGGTGGTGGTGAGTCTTGGACTGCTACAGTCCGTATGGTGAAGTTGCTCCCACAGTGTTGTTAGGGAGAGTGTTGCAGGATTTTGACCCAGCGATGATAAAGGAACGGCAAAATATTGCCGAGTCAGGGTGGTGTGTGACTTGGAAGGGAATATGGAGGTAATGGTGCTCCCATGTGTCTGCTACCCTTGTCCTTCTAGGTGGTAGAAGTAGCAGGTATTGAAGGCATTGAAGGTATTGTCAAAGAAGCCTTGGGGAGTTGCTGCAGTGCAGATAGTACACACTGCAGACATGGTGCACCAGTGGTCGAGGGAGTAAATGATGAAGATGGTAAATAGGGTGCTGATCAAGCGGGCTGCTTTGTCCTGGATGATGCCAAGCTTCTTGAGTATTGTTGGAGCTGCAGACATCCAGGCAAATGGAGATTCATCACACTCCTGGCTTGTGCCTTGTAGATGGTGGAAAGGTTTTCGGGAGTCAGGAAGTGAGTCACTCGCTGCAGAATACCCAGCCTCTGACCTGCTCTTGTGGCTGGCCAGTTAAGTTTCTGGTCAATGGTGATACCCAGGATGTTGATGGGGTAATCGACAATGGTAATGCCATTGAATATCAAGGGGATTTGGTTAGACTATCTCTTATAGAAGATGGTCATTGCCTGGCACTTGTTAGGCACAAATGTTACTTGCCCCTTATCAGCACAAGCCTGAACGTTGTCCAGGTCTTGCTGTATGCGGGCACGGACTGCTTCATTATTTGAGCAGTTGCGAATAGAACGGAACACTGTGCAATCATCTATGTACATCACCACTACTGACCTTATGATGGAGGTTAGGTTATTGATGAAGCAGCTGAAGATGGTTGGGCCTAGGACAGTGCCCTGAAGAACTTTTGCAGCGATGTTCTGGGACTGAGATGATTGACCTCCAGCAACCACAACATCTTTCTTTATGTTCGATATAACTCCAGCCAGTGAAGAGTTTTCGCCCTAATTCCCATTGACTTCAATTTTACTAGGGCTTCTTGATGCCATACTCGGTCAAATGCTGCCTTGATGTCAAGGGCAGCCACTCTCACCTCACCTCTGGAATTCAGCTCTTTTGTCCATATTTGGACCAAGCTGTAATGATGTCTGGAGTTGAGTGGTTCTGGCGGAACCCAAACTGAGCTGCAGTGAGTAGGTTATTGGTGAGTAATTGCTGCTTAGCACTGTCAATGACACCTCCCATCACTTTGCTGATGATTGAGAGTAGACTGATGCGGCGGAAATTGGCTGGATTGGATTTGTCCTGCTTTTTGTGGACAGGACACATCTGGGCAATTTTCCACATTGCCGGGTAGATTCCAGTGTTGTAGTTGTATTGGAACAGCTTGGCTAGAGGTGCAGCTAGTTGTGGAGCACAAGTCTTCAGCACTACAGCCGAGATGTTGGCAGGGTCCATAGCCTTTGCTGTATCCAGTGTGCTCAGCCGGTTCTTGACATCACGTGGAATGAATCAAATTGGCTGAAGATTGGCTTCTGTGATGGTTGCGACTTCAGGACAAGGCCGAGATGGCTTGGTGTCAATTTATGTCTGATTGCATTCCTGTAAAGAGCCTTGGGATGTTTTATTATGTTAAATGTGCTATATAAATGCAAGTTGTTGTTGAGAGAAAATAGAATGGGAAGGGAAAAGAAAATCAACCACATTAAGAATTATTGAAAGCTGCAAAAACTGGAGAAAGCAATAAATTTTAAAAATAGTGACAGATTGTGGAATTAAATTAATGTTACCAGCAATATTTGTACCAAAAAATGTAATTGGTTTATATCTTTAAAGCTCATCTTGTGGCAACTGGGTGTCTTGTGCTAAATTAAGCTGCTGAGATTGAATGTTGCACAAATTGAATACAGTTTTCAGCTTCATCTTTAATTTCAGATTGTTTCATCAAAAATCGCACTTTTCAAAATAATTGCAAAATAAGTTTGAATGTTTCTTTCATTTGCACCTTCCTTGAGGCAATAAGAGAAATATTATTTCATAATTGAAGATTGCATACTGTCTATCTTTACTTGAGAAACCCTCATGTATATATTTCTTGTTGTCAAATCAACTGCATTGTCAGAGCAGACACTTGGGAAGGAACATGCAATGCATAGAAGATAGGCTTGTTTATCTTCAGGTTAGCAATTAAAATCAATGTCGTACATAATCAGGTTTGTGGGCAAACTCTCTCAAACTTCACTGATGTCTGTAACTCCAGAAGGAAAAAAGTTGCCTTGGCTCAGTGGCAGCACTCTCGCCTCTGAGTCAGAAGATTCTTGGTTCAAGTCTCATTCCAGAGATTTGGGCACATAATTGAAGCTAAAACTTCAGTGCACTACTGAGCGAGCACTGCACTGTTGAAGGTACTGTCTTTATGGTAAAATGTTAAACCGAGAGCCCCGCCTGCCCTCCCCAGTATAAGATCTCACGGTACTATTAGAAGAAGAACAATTGAGTTTTTCCCGATGCCCTGGTTAATATATCTCCCTCAACCAATGTTCCCTCTTACTTTTTGTGGGGGGCTTTAAGGGCTGCATGGCCCATTCACATTGAATGGGACATGCATTGAAAAAGCTGGTTCTGGACAGTGTGGGACCGGCAGAGAGAGGCCGCGAACTTTATAGGGAATGTTGCCCTTAACCAAAGAATGATCCAGCACAGCGTATGGGGAGACCCGGACTTCCAGGTCCCCCCCCCACCACTGGTGGGTCCAAAATTTAAAATTCCCCCAATGGCTCTGATCATAAAGCAAAGGATCCCGCCTGCTTTTTAACAGCTTTCTCAACTTGTCCTGCATCACTAAAACAGATTATCTGATAATTTATCTCATTGCTGTTTGTGTGGCCTTGTGGAGTGCAAATTGGCTTCCCCAGTTCATATATTACAACAGTGAATACACGTGAAAGGTTCTTCATTGGCTGTAAAGTGCTTTGGGGCATCCTGAGGTCATGAAAGGTGCTATAGAAATGCAAGTTTTTATTTTCTTTCTTAAATATGAAACATGAATATTTGGATGAAGTTCCCCCATAAATGTGGAGAGAAAATGAAAATCTTATCGTTACAATGCAATATTACTCGGGCCGGAAATTTCTTCAGACCTTCTGTCCCTCCGTCACCTTAACCTCACCAGAAATATGATTGAAACCCCGTTTACATATATAAATGTAATTTCTGGCAAAGACACTGATCAGAGTGGGTGAAGCTCCAACAAAATTCTTTGCCTTGGACTTGATGTTAAAATGTGGCAGTATTTTGCACCTCCAATTTTCTCCACTTAACCATCCCACCTGTTCACTACCTTCTCCCCTCGCCCCCCCCCCCCCCACCCCCCCAGATGTTGACCCAGGCAAGATTGATTCCACTAGCACTGGTTGCTGGAGGTACTCTATGCATATGTTTATAAAGCCAAGGATCCTATATCCTAAACAACCTTCTCAAATTGTATGCACAAGCCTCATCAGTAAAATATAAATCAGAAGCTATTTATTACTGAGAACAGTGCAGATAGACGGAAATTTTCATTGGAATATTGCAGATCTGCACAAAAAATTGCCAATTCAAAATATTTACTCATCCTATTGCAAAATTATAATCAGGTGTCACGATGGATGATTTTAAATAACATTGATCCAGTTGATTCTTTTTATCTTGGTAATATATTTAGGGCTGGATTTTTGGCTTTTAGGATTTTGGGCCGTTAATGTCAGTGGGGTGGTCCTGATACTGCCTGGAAATAGTTTGCACCTCAGTCAGCAAAATTGGGCAGCTGCGCCCTGAGTGTGGGGCGGAGTGCGTTGCACACCTCTCTTTGGGTGCTAGGCCGGCTGAGCATGCAGAAATCCCAAGCTAAACAGCTGGCCTCAGAGCACTTTAAGAGAGGTCTGGGTGGGGAAAAAAAAGAACATGAAAAAAACCAGCAAAAAAATTCCCAATAAATAACTCATAAATCTAAAAAGGTTAATAAAAAAAACAATCACATTTACCTGAGGTCTACATTATTTACTTCACTGTGGCCACTACAGCTTGGACCGCCCGCTTTCACAGGTAGTCCCAGCAAGGTGCTCCATGCAGTGTCATGGGTCAGGCGGGAGCCAAAAATTGAGCCGGTGTCTCAACCAGAGGTATTACACACCGGCTCGCCTCTTCCGGACAGTAATGCTCCGCACCCCGCCGAAACTGGCCCCGAAAACCCTGGCGGGGCTCTGGGAGCTGACCGCCCACCAGAAGAGTCTACCACCTCCACGGCGGTAACGAGCCGAAAATTCAGCCCTACGCGTTGTTTCCATTTTGAGATTAAGTAACAAAATTTGCTTATTATGGTCAAGGCATGGTGGAAAATAATCAGTCATATGGTGCGACTTCTGAACTGAAAATCTCAGAATTCCAGTCTACATTTGTAACAATAATTTGTAAATCAGTCACAGCATAAAATATGGGTCATGTGCTGGATGGTGATCGGGAAGTAACCATTATTCAAAGATTCTTGCTGGAGCATGATTGGTGGGGCAAATTTTTATAATCTTCTCATTGTAGAATTAAAAATACAAATAACTTTGATGCATTTTGGTAAGAAGAATGAGGAGGGGCAATATATACTAAATAGTAGAATCTTAAATGGGTTGCAGGAATAAAGAGAGCCTGTGGTGTACAAACACAAATCTTTTAAGGTGGCAGTACAATTTGAGAAACAGGACAGTTTACCAAAGTAAGGAAGTTATACTAAAACTTTATAAATCACTGGTTAGTCCCCAGCTGGAGTATTGTGTCCAATTCTGGGCACCACACTTTAGGAAGGATGTCAAGGCCTTGGAGAGGGTGCAGAGGAGGTTTACTAGAATGGTACTAGGGATGCAGAACTTCAGTTATCTGGAGAGACCTGGGAAGCTGGGGTTGTTCTCCTTAGAACAGAGAAGATTTAATAGAGGTGTTCAAAACTATGAAGGGTTTTGATAGAATAAAGAAGGATAAACTGTTTCCAGTGGCAGAAGGTTCGGTAACCAAAGGACTAAGATTTAAAATAATTCACAAAAGAATGACTTAAGGAGAATTTTCTTTTTAACAGCAAGTTGTTATGATCTAGAATGTACTGGGTGGTGAAAGCAGATTCAATAATAACTTTCAAAAGGGAATTGGATAAATACTTGCAAGGGATGCCGATTGCAGAGCCATAGGGAAAGGTTCGGGGATTGGGAAACATTTGATAGCTCTTTCAAAGAGCCCACACAGGCATGATGAGCTGAATGGCCTCCTGCTATGCTTTTTCATTCGATGATTCTAACTTTTAGAGATCACTTGCTGATGAAGCTGAAATCGCATCTTGAGCCATTTAGCAAGATGTAATGTATTTGCTTCATGGGTTTTTTGCTCAAGAATTCATAGCAATACTGTGTTATTAAGAACTACTTGGTTTATCAACAAAGGTTTAACAATCACACGACACATCACCAGTTCATCCACAAGGCTCACAACTGCATACCTCAACGTGGATGGCTTAGACCCAACTGAATGAGGTTTTATTGAGTCTTGTGAACATCACGTGACTGGCTAAGCCACTCACGATGCAACAGTTCTACAACTATTTTAAGTTGAAACTATAAATCAAGTGCCCCCTCATTAAAGGGGCACTAAAGCCGACAAATTAAACAAATTAAACTTTTGACCATAAACTTAAATCAAATTAAAATTTGGTTGCCAGAGGTGATGATGCACTCCAGTCTCTCCGGCACCCACCTCTCGTGGAAGGCCGCGAGCGTACCGGTGGACACTGCGTGCGCCATCTTCAGGGACACCCTGGCTCAAATGTAACCGCAGAAGAGAGGCAGGCAGTCGGGCTGAATGACCCCCTTGACCGCTCGCTACCTGGACCGGTTAATGGCCACTTTGGCCATGCCCAGGAGCAGTCCTACAAAGAGGCTTTCCGACCTGCCCGTCAACAGCTCTACAAAAAACTGAGAGCAGACTCACGGGTGCATATATTCCACAAAGTGACACATAAATCACCAGAATTTAAAAATATTTTAGAATTTGAAACATTATCAAGTATAATCTTTCAGTTCCTAAAATATATGACAAAGTAATAACCTCTTATGATAAGAAAGGTATTTAGTCAATAAATGGTTCACTCATATGACAAAATGCCTTGGCATTTAATCAGAGTATGAATCATTTAGTGTCAAACACACTCAAGATGAATTGAAGTCATTGTTCAATTAAACATAGTATATTGTGCTTTCTGGTTTTAAATTGAAGCTGAAATTGTCTTAAAATTCCATGGAAACTAGAAAAGGTTCAGTGTTGTGGTCAGTTTTAGTCTCTTCACATTTCAGTGGTGCTGACACTCAAACTGCATACAGGGTATGCAGCTTGTTGTTTTCTAGTAAATTCTGAGGCCTGTTGGTATAGTATGTTCTTCATATTTGTGATATATACTTACTACATCATTAACAAACACACTCTAAAAGATAGCTCTTAACAGAAAACTGTCATCATGTGACCTCGCCACATGATACTTTTATTGTATTTACGTCAGTAGTTTTATTACCACAGTAGTCCGTTAGATGGAGCAGTAGTCCACTAGGTGGCGCTCTATTACACTGCTCCCTCCTTATTGAAGAAGTAATCATAACAAATTAACCACCATACATAACTTGCATGGTTATACATGACAAACCATATGGACTTATTTTTCCATATTTATAAATCAAACTTAACCACTGGTTATGCTGTTTCGAAGAGGATACCTTCGCTCTTCGAACAGAAATAGCCAAACTTGGTGTTGAACTTACACTTATTCTAGGCTGTGCCTGAGGAGCTTTTTTTCTCCAAGGGCAGCACTTGATCTACATTTGAACTCTCTACAACTTCAGACTGTTTGTCTGCCTGACTCGGACTTAGCTTCTGACTTTCTCTTGGACTTGTTTCTAGTACATCTGATGTAGGATTTGCTATTAGTACTCTCCTTGTAACAAGACTATCTGAATCATCAGAAAGAATTGAATCATTCCAACTTTCAACTCCTTCCACATCTGTAGGTAAAATAGGATCAATGTGAACAAACCTAATCTTTCCATGATCAAACATCTTGACCAAATATGTGTGAGGGCCACATATCTTCACTACTCTTCCTGTTAACCACTTTAAATTTATGGTGATGGTTCTTCACTCTAACCTTCTGATTCAATTTCACACTTCTCTCTTCCTCTTATCATCATCATAGGCAGTCCCTCGGAATCGAGGAAGACTTGCTTCCGCTCTTAGAATGAGTCCTTAGGTGGCTGAACAGTCCAATACGAGAGCCACAGTCCCTGCCACAGGTGGGACAGACAGCCATTGAGGGTAAGGGACGGTGGGACAGGTTTGCCGCGCGTTCCTTCCGCTGCCTGCGCTTGTTTTCTGCATGCACTCAGCGATGAGACTCGAGGCACTCAGCGTCCTCCCGGATGTACTTCCTCCGCTCAGAGCGGTCTTTGGCCAGGGACTCCCAGGTGTCGGTGGGGATGCCACACTTTATCAAGGAGGCTTTGAGGGTGTCCTTGTAACGTTTCCTCTGTCCACCCTTGGTTCGTTTGTTGATGCCTGTTGTTGTTGATGCCAGTTCATTGGATATATTCAAGAGGGAGTTAGATATGGCTCTTACGGCTAAGGGGATCAAGGGGTATGGAGAGAAAGCAGGAAAGGGGTACTGAGGGAATGATCAGCCATGATCTTATCGAATGGTGGTGCAGGCTCGAAGGGCCGAATGGCCTACTTCTGCAGCTATTTTCTATGTTTCTATGTTTCTATGTTTCCATGTTTGCCATGAAGGTGTTCTGAGTTGAGGGCTTGCTTTGGGAGTCTCGTGTCTGGCATGCGGACAATGTGGCCTGCCCAGCGGAGCTGATGAAGTGTGGTCAGTGCTTCAATGCTGGGGATCTTGGCCTGGTTGAGGACGCTAATGTTGGTGCATCTGTCCTCCCTGGGGATTTGTAGGATCTTGCGAAGTCATTGTTGATGGTATTTCTCCAGCGAATTGAGTTGTCTACTGTACATGGTCCATGCCTCTGAGCCATACAGGAGGGCGGGTATTACTACAGCCCTGTAGATTATGAGCTTACTCTACCTCTATCATGACTCTTTTTCTGTCTGAATTGTTTCCCTTCTACTGATTGTGCAAAGTTTGGCTTTAACAATGAGAACCTGATTCGTGCTGGTGTTCTTTCAGTAGTTGTATGCACTGTATTATGACAAGTAATCAGAAAATGTGCTAATTTGTGATCCAATGGCAACTGCCGTTTCTTTGGATTTGGATCCAACATTTGCTTGATAATGGCACGTTTTACAATTTATACTGTGCGCTCTGCTGCACATTTGAAGCAGGGTGGTATGGTGGAACTTTGGTTTGTTTCACACTGTTTCTGCTCATAAACTGTGCAAATTCATCTGAACAAAATTGAGGCTCATTATCAGAAACAATTTCTTCTGGGAGGCCAAATGAAGAAAACAATCTTCGCAAATTGTCTAATGTTTTATTTGTTGTTATTTTCCGCATCGGAAACACATCTACCCACTTCGAATGATTATCACTCACAATGAACAATTGCTGTCCTTCGAGCTCAGCAAAATCTACATGTAACCTTTGCCACACCCTGGGAGGCCATTACCATGGCTGTAACGGTACTGATGGTGGTTCCTTGCTTATCGATTGACATGTTGTACATTGACTAATGATGTACTCTATGGGCTAGAACCTCCACTTTATTTGCATGCTTAACACCCACTTAACGCCCATTTTACCGCTGAAATGACGTATAATGCCCAGATAGCGCCCATTTTGGCACAAAATGGAAACTGATGGGCATTTTTAGGAAACTTATCGCCGAGCGTTACTTTCCCCATGTGCTTAATGCGGGGAAAAAATATTACCGCCTGCCCACTTTTTTTGGGCGGAATCATCAGATTGGGCGAAATCAACGCCCAAAATATTGCCCAGCGTTAATTTCCACACTGCTTCAACGCTGAGATTCAATAATACCGCCCGCCCACTTTTTTTTGTCGCAAAGAGCATATTTACCGAAACTAGCGGCTATGAGATCGGCCAGCATCACTTTCACCACCTCGCACATATATCGCCCACAATATCGCTGTGGGCGCCATGTTCTAAATCACATGTTGCATCCTTTAAAAGGATGCTGTGCTTCAACCTCTGGGGAGCTCGGATGTACTCTGCAGGTCGTCGGAGTTGAAGTGAACATCTCTACAAACATCTGTGACCGAATGGAATTGAATAGGTGTCTTCGTTGGGACATTCCTTGTTTGTGACCAATCGATGGAAAACAGAGAGCTACTGCAATGGGGCCTGTCCTTTCTCAACCTCTCTTGGTGACCAATTACATGCAGCAGACTCAAGATCGCCGAAAATACGCTCCACTGCACTGTCCGTCGAGGTCAAAGTCACCGCGGCACTGTCCTTCTAAGCCTTGGGTACTTTTCAGGCCACAGCTGGAGACATTTGCGGACTTTCTCAGCATGCCACACATCGCTGCATTAGACAGGTCACTGAAGCCCTGTACGTACACAGGGGACTAGATTAGCTTTCCTATGACCAATGAGGCCTGCTCTAGGATTCGCCAGAATTGCAAACTTCCCCAAGGTGCAGGGAGCAAAAGACTGCATGCACATCGCGATGCGGGCATCTTTTCAGGATGCAGATGTTTTCAGGAACTGCAAGGGATTCCACTCCCTGAATATCCAACTGGTTGTCGGCAAACCAGCAAATTATAATGGCAGTGAATGCTAAATTTACGGGCAGCATCCATGTTGCTCCCATCCTGCGTGAGAGCAACGAATCTGACTTGTTTAACAATCAGCCACAAGGTCAATGCTGGATGCTTAGTGACAAAGGATATGGCCTCGCCACCTGGCTGATGACGCTCCTGCGTGACACCCACACCGAAGCTGAGAAGCGATACAATGAGAGCCACAGAGCAACTCGCAATATCGTGGAGAAAACCATTGGAGTGCTTAAGCAGCACTTTAGATGCTTGGAGCACTCAGGAGGGGAGCTCCAATACCACCCTGAGCAGGTGGCTCAATTCGTGGTGGTGTGCTCCATGCTGCACAACTTGGCTATCAGGAGGGGACAAGAATTGCCAGAAGAGTCTGACAGTCTACCTCAGCAGAAAGAGAAAGAGGAGGACGAGGAGGCGGACGCTGACATCGGCCCAGACAATCAGGCTGAAGCTGAAGCCATGCCCCCGCCCCCTGTATATCGCATGAAAGGGCCCATGGTGGCATGATAGCTGCAAGACTCTTACGTCAGGAGCTCATAAGTGAGCGCTTTTCCTGAAAGAACGTTGGTCGTATATACAAGGCTGACACACTGCTGGTTGTGCAGGTCATACATCAATGGTGGACATTACCTTGGTGACAGTCTAAGTTGATTGAAGTTAAGTGAATTATACCCTTTGATATTAAGGAATCACCAGCCTGTAACGGTGCAGCTATCTGAGCCAATGCGCGACAAGGTTTTGATAAATAAAAAACATTTAAACCAAACATTTGTCTGAAATCGTAAGTATTTCTGTAAAAACCAACGCTTCCCCCACCGCCCCCCCCCCCGCTTCTCCTCCGCATCTCTACCCCTTCCCCTTCCCCTTCTGACTCCAAGCCGCCTGGCCGAGGAACTCCTCAGGCGATGCTTCATTGGTGGGTGGGGGGGATGATGGCCAAACCGCTGTTTAGACGGTGCAGTGCTGCGCTCCGGGACCACTGGGAGCCCTCTGCCACCAGTGTTCCTGGCTACCAGCTCCAGGGCCTCCTCCATCCCTTCCATGTTATATATTATTTGTTGGACAAAAACGCAGTGTCAACTATGTTCTTGGTGCTTAGTAGGCTTTTTGATGCTGGTGAACCTCCCTCGTGCCTCTCACAACAGCCAAACAAGCACACACCACAGTCACACACGCTTTCAGTCCCTCTCAGCTCCCTCTCTCTCTTTCTCCTCTTCTGCACATGTCATGATGACCCTTGACCTCCTGAATTGCAGGAATCGAGCGTTGCCATACCGTTGCTAAGGATGGCGACACTTTATGGCAGAAGGTCAGAAAGATTTAACGCTAACGCCCATTTCATATTGCTCGCGGTAACGCCCAATTTAAAAAATGGAGACAAAGGGCTTTGAGAATGGGCGACAAGCCAGCGATCTGAAAACCCTTTTTTACCACCCACACCGGAAATACCGCCCATTTTTGGGCTATCTGCACAAAAGTGTAAAATCTAGCCCCAGGTCAAGCACATTCTCAGGTGTTGGTCATGAATATCTCCTAACAATTTGGACCTGAATTTATTTGTGATATGCTTGCACCCCACATGATACAATCTTTATCCATTGATAAATCATTTCTATGAACAAAGTATGGATGAATATCTTTCTCTGGTTTGGTCAGCCATTTGCTATGTAATCATACACCTTTGACGTAACTGGATCACGTTTGGTTGCTCTACCAATCACTTCAGCTGTGACTGGCAGTTCACCAATGTATGAAAAATAGAAAACTTCTTCCCTATTAGGTGTAACTTCTGATGAGGATGGCAACCTGGACATAGCATCAGCATTACTGTGATTAGCTGATCATCTGTACTCAATGTCATACGTATATGCTGACAAAATCAAAGCCTATCTCTGCATTCGGTCTGCAGCTAAGGTTGGAACTGGGGACTTTGGATGGAGAATTGCAGTCAGGGGCTTATGGTCTGTAACGATGGTAAACGTACGATCATACATGTATTTATGGAACTTCTTGACCCCCAAAATTAATGCCAAAGCTTCCCTTTCGATCTGCTCATAATTATGTTCACTGGCACTGAGAGTGCGTGAAGCAAAAGCAATTGGTCTCTCCTCCCCACTATGTAATACATCAGAGATCACAGCCCAAACTCCATACTGAGAGGCATCACATGCTATCATAGTCTCCTTAGATATGATATAGTGAACTAACATGATACTCTCTACCGCCTGACTTTTACACTTAAGTCACAACCATACCTTACCATCTGACTTAGGTACAACAACAAGGTGTGCAGCCCAATTACTCAGATCTACCTTAGAGATAATGTTCTCAGATTTTAATGTTTTTAGTTTTTGCTCAACTTTCTCCTTGAGTGCGTATGGTATGGGACGTGGCTTGCAGTAAACTGGTCTTGCGTCCTTCTGTACCCTGATACTTGCCTTGAAGCCTTGGATCGGACTGCCTGTTTCGCGGAACACCTTTGGATATTTATTTATGACATCATCTTTCAATGCAAATTCCATTTCTCGATGAAAAATCTCATTCCAATCCAGCTTCAGTGATCTCAACCAATTTCTACCTGTCAAGGCAGGCTCGTCTCCTGAAACTGCTATGAGAGACAAGCTATGAAACTGATCTATGTATTTCACCAGTACGGTGATACGTCCTACCACAAGGATTTGCTTTTCTGAGTAGACTTTCAGCTCTATCTTTGATTTCTCCAGTCGACAATCACGCAACTTGCCGAGATATAGCGATTCTGGTAAAATGCTAACAGATGCACCAGTGTCGATTTCCATGGGTATCATGGTTCCTGTAAGGTCTATTTGGGTGATGATACATCACGAATCGTTGTTAGATATCTTTGTGCTCCTGATGACATGTAACTCAAAACCTCCTCATCCGGTTGCTTCTCTTCCATGGTATGTAGTCTCTGGCGCTTTCTACTTCTAGCATTGAAAGTTGGTTTACTCTTCAGTCGGCATTCCTTCGCAAGATTTCTTACAGAAGAAACACTCTACCTTCACATATGGACAGCTTTGAGCAATGTGTTGTCCCAGGCCCCGATAACAAAACTTCAATGCGCTGCTACCTTGGTCAGTTGCTGAGGCTTTGGGGCCCAACTGCCTTTTACTTTTAACCTACAGGCAATTCACCTCGGTTGCCTGACAACTGGAAATGGTGCGAAATTCTCAGGCGTATTGGTCGGCAATATCCATTGATATAGCAGCAGACAAGCTAACTCAAAAGTCAAGTAGGGGTGGTCAACAATTTTCTTCTGATTGCTTCATTTTTCATCTCACAAACAGAGCGGTCACACAATGCTCGGTCCTGAAAGTTTCCGAAATGATAGTGAATGGATAGCCTTTTAGAGCTACTATGTACTCACTGATACCCTCGTCAATTAATTCAACTCAGATTCCAAAACGATAACTTTCAGCAGTTTCCAGGAGCTCAGGAGTGTAATGCTGAATCTCTGTCAGTGGCGTGACCTTTGGCTTAATGGGAACAAACCCATTTGTCAGGGTTTCATAAACCTCGGGACCTGCTTCAGTCAAAAAAATAGCTTACTTCCTCTCTAAAACCACCCAGTTACAGTTCTCATCAACGCGGATTTCAACGATACTATTCACGGTGCAAAACATTTTTAGCCTCTCCACATATGCTCCAAAAGTCTCTCGGTCATGATGGAACTCACCTAAGCACCCTATTATTCCCATAGGCATGGCCATCTTGACTTTGGCAACATTAACAATTCAGCCAAGTGTGCTTGTAATTTACCTTCGATGTTTAGCTGTTCTGCAAAACAAAGAACCTGTTGGTTGGCAGGAAAATCCACCAATAAAAATTTCAGCTAGGGAATCCATAAATCCCATCCTCATTATTCTTACTACATCACTAACAAACACACTCTACAAGTTGGCTCTTAACATAAAATTGTCATCATGTGACTTTGCCACATGAACCTTTTCTTGTATTTACATCAGTAGTTGCACTACCACAGTAGTCCACTAAGGGGAAGCTCTATTACAAGATTCAGTCAATTAAATCAAGTAAAAGATTGCCGTACTATGCAGTTAGTCAGCCAAAACAATGGTTGCACCAGCAACTTCCTCATAATGTCTATTTATGAATTATCCTATGTGAAGCTTTATTCAAGGGCGTTTATTACTTCAGAAATATGGCCAACTTGGCACCTGTACCTAGAGAGCTGTGGAAGCTGGGACATTGAACAAAATTAATACAGAAATAGACAGTTTCTGAAACGATAAGGGGTTATGGGGAGCGGGCGGGGAAATGGAGCTGAGTCCATGATCAGATCAGCCATGATCTTATTGAATAGCAGAGCAGGCTCGAGGGGCCGTATGGCCTACTCCTTTTCCTATTTCTTATGTTCTTATGTTCTTATGTACTTGTAGATATGCTTCCTTTGGACAAGCATCATTCTGAAACTGTCTTAAATGGGGCTGAACATCCTCTCTGGTACAGTGGCAGAAGCCTTCTGTCTAGTTTGCTTCAAGTTGAGCTAACCTGGATTTTCTGATGGGCCTGTTTTGGGGACACAAGAGGCCTGTGCTGCTCCTTGCTGCAAATCTCATTACAGCCTTCAATTGGGGGGTGGAAGGGAGGGGGTTGGAGGTGGTGGGTCCTGGGGGGGGCACGGAAGATGGGATGCGGGGTGTCAGGAGCACATCCTTGCTGCCTCAGGAATTCCAATGAGCTATGTCCTTGGTTTGAGGCTGGCAATGTGAGCCTTTAAAATTGTTAACACTTTCAGATACACAACCACTGTAAGCAATTTCACAGATGTACTGCCAGACATATTGCAGTTGTTTAGTGGGGCTGTTTTTAGGGCATTTTTTCCTGTATTTGCCCTGCACTTTTGTTGGCTTACTGTTTGTTTGAATTAGACTTTCAAATAGTCAACCTTTTTTTTTGCTTTGAACTTAAGTTTTGCTGCCCTACTGACAGAAACTGGCAGCAACAATCTGTGGAAAGCATGTGCTTTCCTTTAGGATTTCCCCTTTCCCTCAGGGAGGTAGAAGATGAAGAAATTTTTCAGACAAGAGGCAGGCACACAACCTGCATGCACTTCTCCAACAGGAAGCATGGAAAGGTGACCCACAATGTCCAAGCTCTTCAAAGCACATCACGGGCTTGGGATCTGCTTTGTCCCCTCCAAGTTGCAAATACTCCCTTCAATTGTAGGCTCCCTTTGGGCCGGATGTTCAGCTTTCGGGGTTTTTCAGCGAAAACGTGAAACTTAGCATTTTCGCTGCGCTGCCATTTTTAGCCTGAACTTTTGGCCTTTACATCTGTGTCAGGAGTGGTAAGGGAGGCATTGCACAAGCATTCATGGCACAACCCGCGAGTTTCGGCAACTTTAGTCCGGGGCCGGGATCGCTGCGAGAGAGGCCCTGGAAGGAGGGACAATTTTTTTTTTTTAAACATTCCAAAAACATTTCAAAAATATTTACAAGACCCTTAAATAAGTAAACGCTGCAAAAAAAAAAATGATCTTCCCTTTTTTGCAGGTTTCCCTACTGACCGCTGCTGGCAGGGCTGCACTGACAGGTTTGACCTGTCGCTTATCTGAGTGCGGCGTACGGGTCGGGAGAGAGCTGAAACTCGGATGTAAATGCAATCCGAGTCATTGCACGTTAGCACGCCTCTCCCCGGCGGTACATCCAATCGCAGTCGCAAACAGGTACCCGAGGATCCTGCCCGGGCTTTGCGCCCGGGTTTTCGTCGCGGAGGGTCAAATCGCAGCGAAAACCCCGTCGCAAACCTACAGAAAATGCGGCTCCTTGCCCACAATCCTAGAAATTAATAAAATTATGACTGTTTCCTGAGGCCTACCATAGCTACACAATTGGCCAGTGTACTTTCCAAAACAAGACCATACAGTTGAGTATTTGGGATCGTCTTCAATGGGCCTTTCCACCATCAGTTTTCCTGGGAAGCTGAAAGACGTGCCATGCATGCGAAAAGGTGTGAAATGAGCAAAAAAGCATCCTGCGTTAGTATTCAATTGGTAGAGACGATTTTTGTGTATGCGTGTATTTCAGGCTTGCCATTGCAGAACACTTAAGAGATAAGTGCAGGAATTGCTTATCTTGGCAAAATTTTATCAGGGTGTTGAGCTTCTTTCTTATTTGAGAGGATGATTTATTTACTGCCGCTACGCTATCGATCTGATCAGACTCTTCTTCCCAAGCAGCCCAGACTGCAGCTTGCTAAAGAGAATGACCCTCACATCCAAAATTGGCACATCTCCTTGTCATCACTTCCCTCAGCAGAGCCTGCAGGACTCTGTCAGTAAAAGGGGGATCCTCTCCTCATCAGTCCCGTCCCCATTGGCAGAATTGGAATCCTCCCCGCCCTGTGAATTTGCAGATTTATGACTCCTCGCAACCCAACGCAGGCAAGAAAAAGCCAGAATTCCACTGTTTGCAACCAACAAGAAGCGCAGGGAGAAACAGAGTTAACGTTTCAGTTCGATGATCCTTCGTCAGAACTGGAAAAAGTTGGAGATGTAACAGGTAGCAAGTGTAGGGGTACGGAAAGTGGGAAGTGGCAGTGAATTAGTGTTTAATTGTTTGTGTTTGTGTTAAGTGGTTGTATTAGTGCTTAATACACTGCCACTTCTCTTCCAGGAATGTCCACCTTGAAGTTCTGCTCATCCCTCAGATGGGATTTCAGCTGTCTCTTTTACCCGGTTTCCTCCCTTCCCCCATTTCCCTGCTCCTGGACTTGCTTAAAAACTTGTTACGTCTCTAACTTTTTCCACTTCTAATGAAGTGTCATCGACCTGCAATGTTAACTCTGTTTCTTTCTCCACAGATGCTGTGTGACCTGTTAAGTAGTTCCAGCATTTTCTGTTTTTATTTCAGATTCCAGCATCCGTAGTATTTTGCTTTTGTGTTTGAAGAAGTGCAGGGCTGCTTTAAGGAACTTCACCTGTACATGTATGCTCCTGCCTAAAAAATCCCACTATTTCCATCCCCACCCCCCGCGCCTCTGAATCTGCCAGCGCTTGATGCCAATCATGCCAGGAGCAAACTATTGCTACTGTGAAAAGAAAAAAGAAAGACTTACATTTATATAGTGCCTTTCACAACTACTGGAATTCTGAAAGCACTTTTGTACTGTAGTCACTGTCGTCATGTGGGAAACACGGCAGCCAATTTGCGCACAACAACTCCCACAAATGACAATGTGGTAATGAGCAGATAATCTGTTTTGGTTATGTTGATTGAGGGATAAATATTGGCCAGGACACCGGGGATAACTTACCTGCTCTTCTTTGAAATAGTGCCATGAGGTTTATGTCTACCTGAGAGGGCAGACATGGCCTCGGTTTAATGTCTCATCTGAAAGCTGGCACCTCCAACAGTGCAGCACTCCCTCAGCGCTGCACTGGAGTGTCAGCCTAGATTTATGTGCTCAAGTCCGATGACAGCAGAAAAAGGTCCTTTCTCTCGCTCTCTCTCTCTCTCTCTGTGCTGACAATGCAAACTAGACTAGACAAAATGTGTTAGTGTCGCAAGTGCGCTCAAAGTGAATTTACAGCCCTGATAAAACAAATTTGGTGCTCACTTTTTCCAACTGAGAACCACTGCACCTGCTTATCTGTATAGTAGTTGATGAATGGATAAGGCGATGCATGTCATGGTGAGCATCGATGAACTGAAAAAATAATCACTTTAGAGAGGGCAGAAACATTTCAAGGTCTTTCTGTGTTGCTCAATGTCTCAGGCACAATGCGTATAACTCCCTTAGACATACAAATATGATATAACAATGCTTGTCTGGCCATACAATATTACAGGCCTCCCAGTAGAACCCTTCACCAGGGGCACTGCATCATTCTAAGCAATAACAGTCTCAATGTATTGTGAGATTAGTATCATTCTCAAATTGAGATTTTGTTGGTTTTTATATTAGATTCTAAACACTAAAATTCAACAGTAAGCTTTGAATAAGGGAACGTATTTATTTTATTCATTTTAGTTTTTTTCCCCCCATTTTAGCACTTACACCAGCGCCAATTGGCATCTAACCCTAACCCTAATTCCCGAACACTAAGGCCCCAACCCTAACCCTAATTCTAAATCTAACCCTAACACATTAACCCAAATTAACTAACTGTAACTCTAAATCTAACCCTAAGCCTAACACTAATGCCCTAACCCTAACCTTACCCTAAAGCATTAACCCTAATCCATTAACCCTTATGCACTAACCGTAATGCCCTAACCTTAACCCGAACACACTATCCCTAATGCACTAACCCTAATGCCCTAACCTTAACCGTAACACACTATCCCTTATGCACTAACCCTAACGCCCTAACCTTAACCCTAATCCATTAACCCTTATGCACTAACCCTAATGCCCTAACCTTAACCCTAACACACTAACCCTAATGCACTAACCGTAATGTTCTAACTCCAACCCTAACGCTAACCCTAACACACTAACCCGAATGCACAAACCCCAACACACAAACCCTAACACGCTAACCCAAACGCACCAATCCTAACCCTATTCCCAATCGTAATGCACTATCCCCAATGCACTAACCTGAACGCAATAACCCCAACACACTAACCCTAACGCACTAATCATAACACACTAGTGCTTTCTGAATATGCTGGTCACAAACCCCATTAGAAGATTGGCCCAGAATTTTACGGAGATTTGTGCTATTGGAATGATGCATCTAAGTCGTAAGCCCTTTTTACAGCACTAAAGTCCCATTTATGGTGTAAATGAGGTACTCCATTATTTGCGCCACTCCACTGAAACCCTCAGCAAAACACTTGAAAATTAATTATCATAGCTCCGCCCCCATTAAAACTAATGACAATCGCATATTTGCTGGAGTAACGCTCGTTTGATCACCACCGCTAGTTAGACTGCTGCAGAATTGCGCTGGAGAGCTTGCTTTGTTTGGTGTGATCACAGGAGTAGAAAATGGCATGAATATTTTGGTTTTGAAATACAGAATATTGACAATGGCGCAAATGATAAGTCCAGACTTTGTGATCCATCAATTACCATCCAGAACAGCGGATCCAACAAAAAATCATCATCATAGGCAGTCCCTCGGAATCGATAAAGCCTTGCTTCCACTCCTAAAGTGAGTCCTTTGGTGACTGAACAGTCCAATACGAGAGCCACAGACCCTGTCACAGGTGGGACAGACATTCATCGGGGAAAGGGGGTGTGGGACTGATTTGCTACACGCTTCTTCCGCTGCCTGCGCCAGACCTCTTCACGCTCGCGGCATTGAGATGCGAATAGCTCAACGCCCTCCTGGATGCACTTTCTCCACCTAGGGCGGTCTTCGGCCTGGGACTCCCAGGTGTCAGTGGTGATGTCGCACTTTACCAGGGAGGCTTTGAAGGTATCCTTGTAATGTTTCCGCTGCCCACCTTTGGCTCGTTTGCCGTGAAGGAGCTCCGCATAGAGCAATTGCTTAGGGAGTTTCTTGTCTGGCATGCGAACTATGTGGCCTGCCCAGTGAAGCTGATCGAATGTGGTCAGTGCTTCAGTGCAGGGGATGTTAGCCTGGGCAAGGTCGCTGATGTTGGTACGCCTGTCCTCTTAGGGGATTTGCAGGATCTTGCAGAGACATCGTTGGTGATATATCTCCAGCGACTTGAGGTGTCTTCTGTACATCGTCCATGCCTCTGATCCATACAGGAGAGCAGGTATTACTACAGTCCTGTAGACCATGAGCTTGGTGGTAGATTTGAGGGCCTGGTCTTCAAACCTATTTTCCTCAGGCGGCCAAAGGCTGCACTGGTGCATTGGAGGCGATGTTGAATCTCCGCATCAATGTCTGCCTTTGTTGATAAAAGGCTCCCAAGGTATGGGAAATGGTCCACGTTATCGAGCACCGCGCCATGAATCTTGATGACAAGGGGGCAGTGCGGCAAGGACAGGCTGGTGGAGGACCTTTGTCTTATGGATGTTTAGCATATGGCCCAGGCTTTCATATGCCTCGGTGAATACATCGACTATATCCTGGAGTTCAGCCTCAGAATGTGCGCAGAAGCAGGCGTCGTCCGCGTACTGCAGCTCAACGACAGAGGTTTGGGTGATCTTGGTCCTGGCTTGGAGGCGGCATAGGTTAAACAGCTTCCCACTGCCGGCAGCTCTTTATAGTATGAGATGCCTCTTGGTGGATATAGCTCATTCGGGATTTCTGTTTGTATACACTCTCACAAGCAGGGGTAACATCGCTTTTGCATCTCTAATTACTATTAGTCGCCCAGTAAAATGCTCACAGATTCTATTGAAATTCATAACTATTTCATCATGTTGCATTTTATTTACACCACTCCCTCTCAATCTGACAGATACGTCAGCCTTAAGAACATGTTCCGCTTCAGTAACCTATCGATAGCAGTAAGGAAGTGGCTAATATGGTGAATCTGATTTAAACCCATGACAACGAGCAGTGAGTCTGTGCTCGCCCTTGTGTGACTGCAGTAGCTCAGCTCCATTCAATTCCTGCCATTGATCATCCTAGGTCAATTTCACGCTGAGGTCCCACCTACACAGCACTCTGAGTGGACAAAATATTTAATGAACGTTCCCATTGGATAGTTGCCAGAGTCTAAATTTTCATTGGCCAGTTTGATAGTCAATCGTGTGCACACAAATACGTCCCATACCCTGGAGAGTTTGCTGTTATTATTGCATTATCATGTTGTTTACTTTTCATACAATATTCAGTACCCTGCCTGCTGCGTTGATTTATATTGCTACATTCCACTCATTTTAAATGAAACCTGTATATACTGATGAAATGTTTAAACAACGCAAGATAATTTTGAGCAAATCTCAGGCCATTGAATTTAAATAGTAATGTAATGCATATTTTAGTAGGTGATGTGTTGTTTCATTAAATCCCAAGTAGAATACAGTAATGGTGCAATTATAAACTTTAGTGACAGTGTAAAACGGGTGATATTGGATCAGTAGCCTTTTCGGTTGCTTGATTATAATTTCCAATGAAGTCAAATGGAAATTAAAATCGGGAGTGTGGTATAACAGACGGCCAATCCGGTTTCAACAAAAGTTATAATATCCTCCAATATTTGTTAGTGCAACTGTTGCATTAAGCATTTCCATTTCTGACAGTACCTTTCAAGGTGAACTGTTTCTGGAAAGAATTGTCTTTGCCATTGGCTGCGCCACTTCTGAGTCTCGCCACGCTTGCTGCAGCATAGTCAAATGATTTTTCCAGCAAATTTTGGACTAAATTCACTGCTGGAGGATTGGGGAGGATTGCTTTAACCCGTGGCACCCTTCGCCAATGTCACCATTGCAACAAATTCCAGGCCATTATTGCTGTGGAAAGGATGCAGATACATTAGAGTGGAAGCAGGTCTTCCTCAATTCGAAGGACTGCCTATGATGATGACGACATGTAATGAAGTGGCATTAAGAACTTTATTCATTGTTCTGGGAGTTCTGAGGCAAAATGAAGATCAAAAATGAGATCTGAATCAACAACATAAAATTATGATGGCAATATATAAAATGAAAACTAATAAATGGCTTAGAATGAAGAAGAAACTATGGCATCCTCAGTGAAATAGGAAGTAAATCATTCTCGGTTAGGATTGTGACTCCATAGGCAAACAATCCTCAATACATAACCACAGAGACTGGAGATTATTTCAAGTGGAAGCTTGATTGATGAAGCTTCAGAATTCTGTAAATGAGCAGAAGATAACTCATTTTCTTCCATCAGAGTTGCCTCGTTTGACAAAGGTTACCTCTATTTTCCAATGTCAGATTTTGCTTACTCATCAGTTACAAAGAGACAACTGGAGATAGTCCGAAAGAGACATCTCACTCTCTCAGAAAGTGAATGTTTAAATAGCTCCAATCATGTAATCAAGAAGAATTAAACTCAAGAATTAAACAGTTCTCTGCATATTAATTTCTCAGATTTGCACCTCAATGCTCAACATGTCTAACCAATTCAGAACAGTAATTAACATTAATAGAATGCTGAACTATCTAGCCAAACAGTAGAATGCAAGTCAGAGGAAGTGGTGATGAAACTACATTGCTATGGTCCTGTTAAGTATCGAATAACTCCACGAGGCTAAGTACGGTGAGCTAGTTCAGGCATGACCTTACTCCAGTTTATTTATTCTCAAAGTGAGGATTCAACATGGTTGCCAACATTATATACATGGCTTGCACGTGTCTGCCAGTGCCAGCAGGACTCCGACAGTCGCGCCCTCCAGTGGCAGGTAAAACCCAGTTAACATACATAACAGGTCCGAGCCCCTCCTGAGTACTCTTCCCAGTTCTGAGACAGAGTGGGACATTCTGGCATTGGAGTCAATACAAAGAAGAGCCATGCGGTTGATCTCCAGTGTAAGGGGTCTGTGTCATGAGGAAAGAAGGGAGGGCTTATAAGTATTGAAAGGCAGCATTTGAGAAGTGGGGGCTGAAATTCAGTAGCGCAAGAAAGCTAGCGCTCCTTCCAACTTTTTGGGGCTATTACCATCAACATTTTTTCGGCGGGGCCCCGATCGATTTTCAGCTCAAAAAGTAGAAATACGGGTTCCAGCGCTATGGAGCTCCTCCAAAGTGCAGTTTCCAGCGGCATGGCTGTGTTAATTGAAGTGGAATCCCCACGGAGAAATTCAGCATGCTGTAAAATGTGTTTGTAATGAGCCGGCTGCTCCCTGGCCTTCTTAAGATCATGGTTTGCAGTTAGGCCCTGAGAGGGGAAGGAGTTGACTTTGAGGATGGCTGGTGCGAGAGGAGCAAAGAGGGCAAGCCGCTTCACCGATGCTGAGCTGGACAGCCTTATGGAAGGTATCGAAGGCAGGAGGAGACTGCTGTATCTGGACGTGGGGAGACCAAGTCACCAGGTCATCACGAATGCATGGAGGGAGATTACACAGGAGGTCTCAGGAACCTCCATTTATCAGAGGACTCCCGTGCAGTGCAGAAAAAGATTCCATGACATAATCCGTCTTATGAAAATAAGTACCTCTTCCACCAACTGCTGACCTTGCATCTGCGAGCCTCTCCTTCAACATTCTCTTATTTCCCACACTCACTGTTTAGTTACTCAAGCAGCATTTCATTGTTTATGTCTTAATAGATATGCGTGTGTGTTCTCGCAATGGAGGCTCCCTTTCATGTCACACTTACAGCTGCATATCAGGGACAAACACTTGTGCACTCATTTCTGATGCATCATCACAATGGTAGTCACCAACCATGCTTTCTTTTGCAGGCCAAACTGGCTCACAATAGAGCTGAGCAAAGGACCGGTGGTGGTGAGGCAGACACGCAGGTCCTTACACTTTTGGAGGAGGGGACTGAGGCAGCCTTTCTCCCATCTATGCTTGCAGATGACATGCCCCTGTTGGCTCCAGTACTGGGAACGCCCATGTGGGCACCATGGGTAAGTGAGGCCATGCTTGAATGCGCTCTCTACTTGAAGGCACCAGCATCTATTGTGCCTTTACTTCTAGAAGTCTGCAATTTTAGGATCCATGAGTCAATCCCTCACCTCCCCCTCACGGCAGACCTTCTCCCATTTATGCTTGCAGATGACAGGCCGAATGGCAGCACACCGAGCACAGTTGCCAGTAAGAAGACACCGCATAGACCAGATGAGGCCTGCAGCACACACTTCTCGCCTTAAGCCCTGAAATCTCAGGTCTGAGCAGTGAGCAGTTGAAGGTTCAAGCCCTGCTACGAGCATCCACAGCACTGTCTCCTTTGGGGATGACACTGAGGAGGAAGAGGAAGACAAGGACACTGCTGGCACCAACATGTCACTGCTTCCACCCACACGCGCCAGCTCAGATACTGGGAGTGCGCGGTGTGATATAGATGAGGTGATACAGTGGTCTGCACTAGGTGTTGCACCGGGGTCTAGCGGACTGCACCTTGGTGATGGGACTAGGCAACCTCAGGTGCCATCTCTCCCAGGGCGGGGGGGGGCGCGATTCTGTACCGGAGTTCTGCCAATGAGAGACGAGGACTCAGATGATGCTATCGATGTTGCGGCTTACGAACGAAGCGTGGAGGCCAGGCATTCCCAGATATTGGGAGCACTGACAAGGGTGCCAGAGAGGCTGTCGGAAGTGGTGAAGAGTGTGGAGGAATCCACCTCCTGCATGGTCGACGGCTCTGCGCACACCATGGAGCCCATCATTGCCAGTATGCAGACGATGGTGGACTCCCAGATTGTCTGTGAGGATCCAGCTGTGATGCTGCAACCTACACATGATGTGGCAGCTGCCATTGCAGCACAGGCACGAGCGAACGAGCGCATCGGTGCTGGATTGGAGAGGATGGCCACGGCCCTGGAAGTTCAGAATGCTGTTATGCACTCTGGACATCAGGCCGTGGAGCGTCTTACTGCTGCCACGGAACGTCAAACTGCTGCCATGTCTGTTGGATTTGTGACTCTGGCAGCTCTCATGCAGTCTCAGCTCGATGTCACCTGACATCTCAGTGTTGCGTTCACGGCTAGGTCCAACACTGGCAACGGGGAACCTTCTGGTGTCGTGCCACAGCACCGACCTGACCTCCCTCAGCTTGGTGGTGATGGTTGTGTGCCACCCCTGGGGAGTGACTCAGGCTCCTTGGACCAGGATCCTGACGATGCGCTCTCTCAGGATCACAACATTCCTGGCCCCAGACCTGCCACTCCGCCAGTGCATCCAACCATGGACTCGCCCGCGCAATGCCAGATTGCACCCTCCCAGGAGGGTGTTGACCAGTCTGCACCCGGCCCTTCGAGACCCAAAGGTGTTGAGGGCTTCTGACAAGGACATCTGTAGGTACCACACAACAACCACAGCAGCCTTCCCACACCCATGTTGCAGCCACAGGGGAGACACTTTGGAGTAGTGTAGGATAGGCACACGTAAGAGGTGTTATAAAGAGATGCACAGGGGTAAAACATGATTATTTGTGGTAGTTGATGGTAGTCCTTTTTGTTTCTGTTGTGTTTTTGCACTGACTTTAATCATTTGATAAATCTTTATTTTTGGCACATATATCTGGCCAGGTGTTTCATTTGGGAGTGGGCAATTCTGTGTGAAGGGACTCATTGTGATAGTCATGGAAAGTGGGAGCTGAAGGGTCATGTGTGGATGAGATTATGTGAATCGTGCAGCTATCAGATGTAGCTGCACCTCGCTTGCAAGGTTGCGACGGGGACGTCGCCTCTGGCTGGGTTTCGACGGGGTTCCTCCTCCTCCTCTTGCGCCTCCTTATCATCAGGTGGTACTGCTGGCTCGACCTCCAGCAGCTGTCCCCTCATGAGGGCCAGGTTGTGCAGCATCTAACAGACCACGACGAATACAGAGACCCATTCAGAACAGGATAGTACTGCGAGGCGCCACCAGACCGGTCCAGGCAATGGAACCTCTGCTTGATCTTGCTTATGCACTGCTCGATGATGCACCTGGAGCCGTAATGAGCGTCGTCGTAGGTATGCTCAACCGCTGTCCTGCAGTGGAGTGAATAGCCAAGTGGACAGGGGCTATCCCTTACCACCAAGCAGCCAACCACAATCCTGATTTGGGCTGGTGAAGAGGGCGGGCACACTGGTCTGGGGCAGAATGAACGAATCATGGCTGCTGCCTGGGTACCTCGCATCAACTGCCAGGATCTGACGCTGGTGGTCACACATGAGCTGCACATTGAGAGTGGGGAACCCCTTACGTTTGACAAAAATCTCGGGGTGGTGTTGTGGTATCCTCAGCCCAACGTGCGTGCAGTCGATCGCGTCCTGCACCCTCGGGAACCCTGCAATGCAGGAAAATCTGGCCTGCCTCTCCACCTGCTTGTCCCTTATCATCGAAAATGATCTGTAGTCCAGTCTTCTTCTGAACAGTGCATCGGCGGATGGAGCGATGAGCAGAGAATGGAGAAATGTTGCCAATGTCTGCACTGGCAGATTGGAACGACCCCCGTTGCATAGAAGTTCAAAGTGATGGTGAACTTGGTCTCAATGGTCAGGGCGGTCCTGAGCCTTGTGCGAGGCTCGAGATCCTCCCGCAACACATTGCAGAGCTCCCTCGGTACCTCCTTTCTGAATCTCAGCCATTGCAGGCATAGCTCATCACTGAGCTGGAGGAAGGAGAACTGAGGTCTGTAGACACTTTGAGGGTAAGGCCTCCTTCCCCCAGCTCTGTGTTGGCCACCTCCCATAGTAGCTGGCTGATGGCCTTCTCCCTGTTCCTCCTCATGGTCGGGAGCCTCTGCTTGCTGTTGCTGGCAAGGCTCCTGAACCCCCTCCTGACCCTCCTCCTGACGCCATCTCCCTCCTGGACACACTCTCGACGTGCAGGTCTGCGCACATCTGCACGCCCTTGTGAATGTTGGGCAGGCATGACTGCTGCCTCCCTTTGCCCGCTGCTTCTCTGCACGTTGATGATGGTGCCACCTTCTGCATGCCGCCCTGTGTTTTACAAGGTGTACTAGACGTTTCCCTGACAACACTGATCCCCCATTGTGCTTCAAGGCTGCACCCTGGCAACCAGGCCCCCGGAGTACAGAATGAGGCCTACAGTCCTCCACTAAAGAGTGAGAGCTGAAAGTCTTCAAAACTCTCACTAAAACTATCAACAGCACTAAGCAGGTTAAATGAAAGCATAGAGCAAAACTATTGAGGAAAAATACCCCCAGTTGCGGGAATCCTCTGTTGTCCTCCGCCAGCGGTGTTGCGTATCATGGCAAAGTGTACTGACCCAAAAAGCTGGCGTCGGCGCTGTCCAAACAAATCTTCCCTTTTTAAACCTGAATGTGGGTAGCATGGCCGCATAGCAACGGTGTGCACCCTGATGTCACTGCGGCCGAAATCCTTTAACCGCAGCTTCAGTTGGCCGATTCTGGCGGAAGTGCTCACTGCTGAAAAAACCCCACGCTGAATATGCGTCGGGGGTGCGGGGGGGCGGCGGCGGGGTGGGTGCCAATAGAGCAGAATGCATTGGCCAATCGATTTTGCCGATTGGCCGCCAAAGACCCGCGGTAACGGTTCCGCCCGGGACACTGAATTTTAGCCCTGTGGTCTCATAGAGATGTACAAGATTGTAACTGGTATAGGAAATGTAAATCTCGAAAATTACTTTAAAATTAGATTGTGAGTGTTGGGTGCAGGGCCACAGGTTCAAAGGAAAATTAGGACGGACATCAAGAAGATTTTCTTCACACAAAGATTCGTCAATCCATGGAATGGACTCCTGGAAAAGTAACAGAGGCAAAAATCCTGGAATCATTTAAGAACCAATTGGATGGTGCAATGGGGGCTTTATGGTCTTTCTTTATGGATGAATATCCTCCCTCATCTGTAATTATCTTGTGATCTTGCCCTATCAATTCTATCCCAATAGTCAGAAGGCTACCTGAATACTTGTCAGTCCTTGATCACTTCAGATACTGTCCAATTTAGAGTTCTTCAATACTGAAATCCCCAAATTATATTTCACAGAAGGTAACAAAATTGAGGAGGTGGCGGGGGGGGAGTGGGGGTGCGGAAGAGAAGGAAATTTAAGAAATGGTCAAAAATATACTAACCTTCAATATGCAGAATTCAGCTTTTACTATCATCATCATCACCATAGGCAGTCCCTCGGAATTGAGGAAGACTTGCTTCCACTCTTAAAATGAGTCCTTAGGTGGCTAAACATTCCAATACTCTAACCACAGTCCCTGTCACAGGTGGGACAGATAGCCGTTGAGGGTAAGGGAGGGTGGGACAGGTTTACCGCACGCTTCTTCCGCTGCCTGCACTTGATTTCTGCATGCTCTCGGCGATGAGATGCGAGCTGCTCAGCGCCCTCCCTTCTACTATATTATATCATCATCATAGGCGATCCCTCGAACGAGGATGACTTGCTTCCAAATGAGTTCACAGATATTTCAATGAAGGACCCGATGTTCCAGTCCTGAACTCCAATTGAAGGGGTGGAAGATGCCTGTGCATAGATTTTTTTAACGTGTGGTGACCGTTGCACATCAGCCACCACACGGGCTTGTCAGAGCTAGGCCTTTATCCAGTGGCAAGGGTTAACCTGGACAATTGGAGACCTGCTCTGTTGCACGGACCTAGTGTGCACACATATGCAGTGTGGGCTGGTCCGTGCTGCCCCTGGGCCCTCGGCTCTTCTGGGCCCTGTACCCTCATTTGCCACACCGTCTCCACGATCTCTCGCCACTCCTCCGCCATAAACATTCGCCGCACCTCCGCCACAATCTCCCACCGCATCTCCGCACCAAAAGTTCGCCAGACCTCTGCCATGACCACTCACCAAATCTCCACCTCGATCACTCGCCACTCCTCCGCTGTGCCTGGTCCCCGGTGATACTCCTGCTCACGCTCCAAGCGGTGACCTGGGTTCTGATGACGTCACCCAATCACCCACCTCGAAGCCGTCACGCTATTATATTATATAAACATATATACACACTCCCAAAATGTAGGTTCAGATTAGCACTGGTGCAAATGTGTACCTCCTCTTTCAGTTGAGCATTTTGCTGCACTATAAAGCAATGCCACAAATAAATCTGGACTTATCCTGCTCTATTACACCCATAAGGGGATGCTTTTAAAATTATTTTTTAAAAATCTCATGGCTAGCAGTATTGCAACAAGCCTCAGTGTCTGTGGTTGGCTAGGACAGGAATAATAATCAGACAGTCATTGGCTGACAGTCATTGGCCTGGTTGGTGCATGAGAAAGGACCACTTAGGTGAGCTGCCAATGAGCATTTGTGGAATGGTATCCAATCATGCGGTCAGATGACTGGATGAAAAAAAGAGAAAGGGGAGGGAGGGATGTAAGAGAATGCATTATGACTAAGTTATCATTCACAATTTCAGGGCTGGAGGAAGAAAGGAGGGAGTTATTCTATCCGAGTGGTAACTCGGCTAAATACAAGTTGCAGTCTCTATGAAAGGCAAAGACATTGGTAATTAACCTCTGGTTCTTGGGAGATGAAAAAGTGTTGGATACTGTCATCAATTACTGGCTGTGAAGCAATGAATGCAAAACAACCTTTTTCTTTGCACATAATATTGATTTGAAGCGAATAAACGACATTTTTGGAAGCAAGTCAAATTCATGCATGCAAGGTCATTTCACACTGTTGTGCCATTCTCTGTTGCCACACACTACTAAAGTAATAAAGCAAAGTGCAAAAAAGCATCCAGGAGGATTCAAAAAAAATCAGCTTCATTTACCAGTAAAATTCCAATGACAGCAGAGCTATCATTTTTTTCACAAAGCTAATTATAATCCATGTTGATTTCGCCTTAATTTTCACCCTTTCTCTTCCAGTGTCAATGGCCCATGCTGAGGTATGTTCTACAGCTGCTAGTCATCCTCCACGTGAGTTTTCTTCATAAGTGAACCTGGACACTAAGGGCTAGAAATTGGCTAGCCTTGCACCCATTTTTTCACAGTAAAAGTGTATTTTTTGGCACTGAAAAATTTACTATCATTCTTCAAAATTTACCACCGGCAGTAGAAAATACCATCCACCATTTTTGGGGCCGTTTTTGTGACATCACTGGGCATCAAACGCTCCAACACCGGTGTTTTTTGAAAATTGGCCAATACCACCATTTTTAAATACCGCAGAAAATAAAGTCCAAAAAGTGCACGTCTTACCAGGTCGGATTCACGATGAAACCGGCGCTAACGGCGCCATATTGAAAAACGGAGCTACAGTTCGGTGAATGAAAGCATTTGGAGGGAAGGCTGCGTTTTACACTTTAGCATTTTGTGACTTTATACTTTATTTTTAAGGACATTAAAAAGAATGGGGCCTATGCTATCTCTGCCATTATTGCTGGCTACTTTTTCTATGGAGCAGAAACCTGGAAGAAGGCTTATTCAACAGATTTATGGGGAGGAGGACTTACCCCCCCACAAGTTTTCAGGGAACAGCACTTATACCTGCACCTGTCTGAGGCACAGGATGTTAGAAGGCTGCGCTTTCAAAAAGAGGTGGTCAGAGAGATATGCCAGCTCATCAAGGCAGATATACAGTCTACAAGCATGAGGAGGACTGCACTGACCATTGAGGTCAAGGTGACTGTGGCACTTGCCTTGTATGCCTCCAGCTCCTTTCAGGCATCAGCAGGGGACAATGCTCCATCCCTCAGTTTGCTACACATCGCTGCATTCACCAGGCGACTGCTGCACTGTTTGCACACAGGAAGGACTTCACCAACTTCCCAATGACCAGGGAGGCACATAATGAGAGGGCTCTAGGCTTTGCATGAATTGCTGGCTTCCCCAAGGTATAGGCTGCCATTGACTGTATGCACATCGCCCTGCAAGCAACCTATGAGGATCCAGAGATTTACCGAAACCGAAAGGGATTCCACTCGCTGAACGTACAGATCATCTGCAACCCTACTCAGCGCATCATGGCAGTAAATGCACAATTTCCAGGGAGCATCCATGATGCTTTCATCTTGTGTGAGAGCACTGTCTCACAGCTGTTTGAGTGTCAACCAGAAGGGCAGAGCTGGATGCTGGCGGACAAAAGTTACGACCTCGCCATCTGGCTCATGACCCCCCCTCCGCAACCCCCAGACAGAAGCCGAGCATTGCTGCAACAACAGCCATATAGCCACACACAACATCGTTGAACAGACAATTGGAGTGCTCAAGCAACGCTTCCTATGCCTGGACCACTCTGGAGGTCCCCTGCAATACTCCCTTGAGCAGGTCTCTGAGTTCATTGTAGTGTGCTGCATGCTACACAACTTAGCCATCATGAGGGGACAGGATTTGTCACTGGGGACTGCAGGACCACTTCAGGAGAGAGGGGGTAGCAAAGGAGGAGGAGAACGAGGAACCCATGCCACCACCACCCCTATGACGACAAGGGAGGAGTCTTCGTGGAGCTTTCTCCATTGCATCATCATCATCAGAGGCAGCCCCTCGGAATTGAGGAAGACTTGCTTCCACTCTTAGCATGAGTTTTTAGGTGGCTGTACAGTCCAATACGAGAACCACAGTCTCTGCCACAGGTCAGACAGGTAGTCATTGAGGGAAAGGGTGGGCAGGGAGCATGGTTTGTCGCACACTCCTTCCGCTGCCTGCATTTGATTTCTGCATTCTCTCGGCGACGATACTCGATGAGTTCAGCGCCCTCCTGAATGCACTTCCTCCACTTAGGGCAGTCTATGGCCAAGGACTCCCAGGTATCAGTGGGGATGTCGCACTTTATTAGGGAGGTTTTGAGGGTGTCCGTGTAATGTTTCCTCTGCCCGCCTTTGGCTCGTCTGCCATGGACGAGTTCCAAGTAGAGCACTTGCTTTGGGAGTCTCGTGTCTGGCATGTGGACTATGTGGCCTGCCCAGCGGAGCTGATCAAGTGTGGTCAGTGCTTCAATGCTGGGGATGTTGGCCTGGACAAGGACACTAATGTTTGTGCGTCTGTCCTCCCAGGGGATTTGCAGGATCTTGCGGAGACATCGCTGGTGGTATTTCTCCAACGAGTTGAAGTGTCTGCTGTACATGGTCCACGTCTCTGAGCCATACAGGAGGGCGGGTATTACTACGGCCTTGTAGACCATGAGCTTGGTGACAGTTTTGAGGGACTGATCTTCAAACACTCTTTACCTCAGGTGGCCGAAGGCTGTACTGTCGCACTGGAGGCGGTGTTGGATCTCATCATCAATGCCTGCTCTTGGTGATAGGAGGCTCCCGAGATAGGGCAAGTGGTCCACGTTGTCCAGGGCCACACCCCACTGCAAAAGCCTTATGACAACAGCTGATAATTCAACACTTTGCATGAAGGCTGAACGGCACGTTTCATCATTGACTGCCCACTCTATGCCACCATATTGACTATTTCCCCCTGTTAATCTTCAAATGAGACACTGTACAATTTTGGTTTAGGTGAAAAAGTAAATTAACTTTTATTAAACATTTGTACAGTTGTACATTAATGAAACTTTGTAAACATTAATTTAGTAACTTCAATAACATTTTTGAATGTTAAAACTTTTGAAATGTAAACTTTACATAAATAACAGAACAACAACAACAAAAACAACCCTTGCACCTAACATCTTTCAGCTGCAGCCACCTTTACCCACCTAATTTTACCTCAGCCGCCCCCCCCCAGTCGATTGTTGCCCTTGCATCTGCCCCTGCCCCTGCCCCTATAGCCGGTGGTCGTAAGACGTTTATTAGCAGTGTGGACATGGTGCTGCTGTTGTTGGGGGACAGATGTAGGAGACGCCATTCGAAGCCCTGGAGAAGCTGAGGCTGTGGAAGGCCCGGATTTTGAGTGGTGAGCCTGTTGCTCAGCCTCACCTCTCACTGGTGCGGTCAGTCTGGGTGGCCTGACAGTGGGGCTGGAGTGCCATGCGTCGAGACCATCAATTGCCGCTGGACATTGACAGCCTCGGCGTTCTGCCGTGAAAAACCCTCCCTAATATCCGCAGAAAGTGATGCAATGTTTGTGGAGTTATGCCCATGACCTTGAGGAGCTTTCGGCTGAGGTGGATGCTCTCCCCAGACAGTCCCTTCAAATCCATTTGCTTGTCTGCCTGCCTTTCAGCAGAGCGGTTATGTATGTAACTATGCAATACTTGCCACCAGAGGGAGCGACTGTTGGAGTCCTAATGGTCACCTGCACACACGTGCAGGGCCAGTATAAAAGGTTGGCTGCCATGTTGTTTAGGCACTCTGGAGTTGTAATAAAGACTAAGGTCACACTAAGTTTAGCTCACAGTACTCAGCCTCGTGGAGTTCTTCTATACACAACAATTGGCGCCGAGTAACAGAATATGAACCTTCACGCAACCATGGCTGCCATTGGAATATTAGAGATTCGGAGAGTGTGATGATTGCGAAGCCCCCGTTCAACATCTCAACCAGTACTTCGTGGCCAATGAGCTGGAAGGAGACACTAATGCAGCCAAGTGCAGGGCGGTTCTCCTCACCGTCTGTGGGCCTCATCAAGAATCTGCTCGCACCAACAAAACAAAACGAGAAGGAATATACAGAGTTGTGCACGCTGGTTCGGGACCACCTCAAACCAAAGGAGAGTATCCTCATGGCCAGGTATCGTTTTTACACGCAACATCTCTCCGGGGACCAGGACGTGGCCGAGCTGAGACGCCTCGCGGGACCTTGTGATTTTGAAGCTGCATTGGGGCAAATGCTGCAGGACTTTTTCATGCTGCGCATCAGCCACGAGGTCATTCTTCGAAAGCTGCTGGCTGCCAAAACCCTAGACCTGAGCAGGGCCATCGCGATTGCCCAGGCATGCATGGCCACAGACGATAACACCAAACAGACATCTTCTCAACATCAAAGCTCACCACCAAGTAGTATGCATAAAATGACATCGCTAGAGGCCAAACTGCATATAGCAGGGCCTATACGTCTGCGGTTGCAAGACCGGTGATGAATCAGAGTCCGCCATCGGGGGTGAACGTGAATCCATTAGCACCGTGTTGGCGCTGTGGGGTCATCGGGCCTATCAATGTCGATTCAAGCACTACCTGTGCAAAGGCTGCACAATGATGGGGCACCTCCAGCAAATGTGCAAACATGCTGCGACACACCACGTGGCAGAGGATGATCGATCTGGCGCGGATCACGCAGCACAGGCAACTCAACCCGAGGAAGAAGTGTATGGGGTACATATCTTCACCACCAAGAGCCCTCCTATAATAGAAAGTCAAACTAAATGGATTTCCAGTATCCATGGAGTTGGACACGGGTGCGAGACAGTCAATAATGAGCCAGAAAGCTTTTGAGAAACTGAGGGAGAAAAAAGAACTAAGGCCCAAACTGAGCCCGATTAATGCAAAGCTGCATACCTACACCAAACAGCTCATACCTTTCATTGGAAGTGCAGCAGTGAACCTATTATATGATGGAGCTATCATTGTGGATTGTTCCAGGCAATGGCCCAACGCTATTCAGCAGAAGCTGGCTAGAAAAGATTAGATGGAATTGGAACGACATCAAAGCACTATCTTCAGTGGATGACGCCTCATGTGCTCAAGTGCTGAGCATTTTTCCCTCGCTAGTCGAACCAGGCATCGGCAACATCACAGGTGCCAAGGTACAGAACAGATCCATCTAGGCCCCAATGCACGGCCCGTCCATCACAAGGCTTGAGCGGTTCTGTACATGATGAGGGAGAAAGTCGTGATCGAACTGGACAGACTCCAATGCGAAGGAATCATATCACCAATCGAGTTCAACGAATGGGCCAGTCCAATTGTTCCAGTGTTGAAAAGCGATGGCACGGTCAGAATCTGTGAAGACTACAAGGTAACGATTAACCGAGTCTCACTACAGAACCAGTACCCGCTGCCCAAGGCGGATGACTTGTTCGCAACATTAGTGGGGGGGAAGTCGTTCACCAAGTTGGACCTAACCTCCGCTTACATAACACAAGAGCTGGCTGAATCTTCGAAAAGACTGACGTGCATCAACACACACAAAGGGCTGTTTATATAACACAGGTGCCCTTTCAGGATTCGCTCGGCTGCAAACATTTTCTAGAGAAACATGGAGAGTTTGCTGAAATCTGTTCTGCGCACCGTTGTGTTTCAAGACGACATCCTAATCACTGGTTGTGACACCATCGAACATCTACACAACCTGGAAGAGGCTCTAAGTCGCCTAGACAGAGTGGGACTCAGGCTGAAACGCTCCAAGTGTGTTTTCCTGGCACCAGAAGTCGAATTTTTGGGGAGAAAGGTTGCAGCAGATGGCATCAGGCCCACGGACTTAAAGACAAATGACATCAAGAATGCACCCAGACCACAGAATGTGACGGAGCTGCATTTGTTCCTGGGACTTCTCAACTATTTCGGTATCTTTCTACCCAGGTTGAGCACGTTGTTAGAGCCTTTACTCATGTTGTGACGTAAGGGTGATGACTGGGTTTGGGGCATTTTCAAGACACAGCCTTTGAGAAGGCCAGGAACCTACTATGTTCAAATAAGTTACTTGTATACTAGGCTCTTCCTAGTCCACCTGGATCTTAATGAATACTTGGAAACCCGGCGACACCGGCAGAACATGTACCATGACCACGCGGCTGTTTCACATGACATTGCTGTTAACGACCCTGTGTTTGTCCTAAATTACGGTCATGGTCCCAAATGGGTTGCTGGCACTGTTTTGTCCAAGGAAAGGAATAGGGTGTTTATAATCAAACTGTTAAATGGCCAAACATGCAGAAAGCATTTAGATCAGACCAAATTGCGATTTACTGACAACCAGGAATGACTTGGAGGACATCACCATTGACGATCCACCAACACACACCCAACCAGCAATGGACCTCACTGTCAATCACGAGGATGAACCCACCGTTCTCTACAGTCTGGTCAGACCAGCTGCAGTGCAGTGCAGCAATGGTCTGGCCAACTCACACATGACATGGTTTGAACTTAGACGATCAACCAGGGAGCGAAGGGCTCCGGATCGCCTCAACTTGTACCGAAGACTTTGGGGGGGGGAGTGATGTTATGCATGTAACTATGTAATACTTGCCACCAAAGGGCGCGACTGTTAGAGTCCTAATGGTCACCTGCACACACGTGCAGGGCCAGTATAAAAGGTTGGCTGCCATGTTTAGGGACTCTGGAGTTGTAATAAAGAAGACTAAGGTCACACTAAGTTTAGCTTACAGTACTCAGCCTCGTGGAGTTCTTCTAAATACAACAAGAATGGCTTTGGCGACTCAGCCTCTGCATAGATGGCAGAGGGGTTTCTGCCCTGGGTGTGCTTTGCTGCAACCCATTGGGACCCCGGACCACGGAATGTGGTGTCCTCATCCGATGAATTTGTGGCTGCAGCTAAAATGGTTAGTGCCTGCGTGGCCTCCCCTACATCCCCCCCGACCACCACAATCCCCCAAGTCACTTTGTTACTCCTCCTGTGGAAGTTCCTCAGCAAGGCTGAGGTTGGTGTCCTCGATCATGGCATCCATCGAGCTGGGGGCTTTTTCTGGTGCAGTGAATGGCTCAGAATCCACATCTGCAAAATAGGAAAAAACAGATGACTGATTAACAGCAGGGGAGGGGGTAGGGTGACATCAGTAGGCTCACATAGCACAGGCTCATTTGAAGGACCACCATTACATGTCGATGACGGACAGTGCATTGCATTAATTGAACCCTAGCCCAGATAGGAAATCGCATCAACTGAAGCCCAGCCCACAGACACTACAGCCAACCCAGACCGTGGATTTTGCAGCACATCCCCTCACTCTCCAATGTGAGGTCAGCACCCCCACAAGTAGTTGATCTCTGCGAGGCACCCATCAGACCTGCCACGCGACTTTGAAGGTAGGTGAGTGGAACCTGTCTTGTCGGACCGTTGCGTATTTTCCACTGTTCTCGGCGGTTGTGGGACAACTTTCACTGCAAAGATGATAACACAAATGTTTAACAGAGCGCCCTTCTGCTCTTGTGGCACACACATATAGTCGTCAAAGCACTTATACCATTAATACAGTGCTCATGGTTCATCAAGAAAACATAGAAGTGCAGAAACATCTTTTAAGATGTCAAAAAGCAGTCTTTATAATGTGTCATGATCATTCATGGCAAATAAGGAGCAACACTAAGCCTAGCAATACCAACAGGTGTTACATTTACAATGTAAATAATTGGAGTGCATAAATAAAAATCTTACTTACTCTGATAACCCTGCAATGCTCACTTCACCTCTTCCTGCACTGGTCACTGTCCACTGAGCAAACCTGCTCAGCCACACTTTTCCACAGATGCTTTATAACAGGTGGGTGTAGTTTTCCATGACCCTCCCTCAAGATCTCCCCCAACCTGCCTTCTTCCGCAGTGATCAGCACCTCATTTGCATCGAGTGAATTTCCTGACCCTCTTCCTTGCTGAATCACCCAGAATTTCTCATTTTTGATTAACTGTTTGAACTGTGCTGGGGTCTGCAGATCTTTAAATCCCCTCTCCAAAATGGGATTTTCAGCCCTGGGTGTTCTGAGAATGCGCGGGCATGCCCTGCACGTGACCTGGAAGGTGCCGGAGGGATTGGGAGCAAAAAATGGGGGAAATGTTTTACTTTTTTTGTGCATGCGCAGAACGGGCATTTTATTTACCGCCGAGTAATTGAGTTTCGCCGCGCAAAAAGCACCGCACTTTTACCGCTATCGTGATCGCCAAAAAGCGTTTGGCCAATTTTTTAAGTGAGGTTTCATGCTCCACAATGCTGCAGATTGACACTGATGTCACACAAAGACTGTCCTTTTATTTTGCTTATCCACATCAGTCTGCATTTCTAACTGCTCACTTTCTCACCATAGTGCTCTTGAAGGATAGAGGAAGAGGTCAGGTACACCATGACCTTAACCAGCAAAGTGCTCACGAGGCAAAGTTGATATATACTGACCCTTGGTAACAACTATTGAAGCTCACGCCACACAAAGATTATGACAATATTTGGAAACATCTTTACAGTTGTAGTATCGAAATTCTCTCAAGAAAAAATAGCATATTTACCCACTGAGTTGTATTTACATAGAAAAATATTTTTTCAACTGTCCAGTTTTAAACTTTTTTAAATCATTAAGCGCAAGAAAATGAATAATAGGCTGGAGTGCTATATTCCCTAAAGGTACACAGTTTACCACAAGTCATTGCCAAAAGTGTTAAGATCCAAGTGGATTTATCTTCAATGCAGCAGCTGCAGCTCTGTGGATGTCTCAATATAACATTTATACATCGAAAATTTCACTGACAGGTACCTGACAAATGGCATACAGTGAATAATTTAATAAAATAATCTTATTAACCTACTGAGAAAAATATATAAAATATTCCTTCTCAGTTGTCCAGCACATGCATTCCTCACTTTGAGGAACAGCTCAAAACAAATCACAATACTGAAGGAATATTCCATGGCAACTTTGTTTACTGATGATGTTGCTATGAAGAAAAATAAGTAATTGAATTGGATAATGCAGTTTTTGTTCCCGCTTGTGATCACTGTGTGTGGAGCTTTGCTGGCAGGGCACACTGAGCATTAGACGATGCCAGGATCAGGCTGGATTTTAAAGTCTTCAATGCTCCTTTCAAGCTCACTGACAAGACACTCAAATGAGGAATGGACACCTCTTGAGGGACTGCACTCCAACACTCTGAAAGCACTTTTCTAACTCCAGCAATCTCTCCTCAAAGTTTATGCAGGCTCCAGAGTCAAATACTCCAGAGTAAAATAAAACTATCAGGAAAGACTGTACAGGCTGGGGACCTTCTCTCTAGAAAAGAGAAGGCACAGAAGTGATAGAGGTATTTAAATTTATGACAGGGTTCGATAAGGTAGATGTAGAGAAGATGTCTCCACTTGTGGCTACAAAACTAAGTGTTAAAAAATTAAAGTTAATCACTAATAAATCCAATAAGGAATTCAGGAGAAACTTCTTCACTCAATGTGCTCATAATGTAGAATTCTCTACCACATGGAATGTTTGAGGCAAATAACATTGATGTATTTAAGGAGAAACTAGATAAGCCCCAGGGGCAGCATGGACCAGCCCACACTGCGATATGTGTGTGCGCTAGGTCAGTGCAGCAGAGCTAGTCTCCAGTTGTCTTGGGTAATCCTTGCCACTGGACCTGTTACGTTTAGAATAACTCCACAAGACTGTACATCTTAAGCTCAAACTGTTGTGACCTTGGTCTCTTTATTGAAACTCCAGAGTGAGGAGGGAGCCTGGTAGTCTGCCTTTTATACCTGTTTGCCCAGGGGGTGCAGGTGACCCTTGGGTCTCCCACAGGTGCGCCCCCTGGTGGTAAGTCTTACACTTTGGGAATGTATACATACATATCATTTCCGCCCAAGTTGAAGCGATCCGGGGCTCTGCGTTCCCGGGTTGATCGCCTGAGTTGAAGTCCTGGCATGGGTGAGTCGGTCGGATCATTGCTGCACTGCGGTGTGGCTGGTCTGTTCGGACTGTCGGGCATGGTGGGTTCATCCTCATGGTTGACCCAGAGGTCAATTGCTGGTTGGGTGTATGTTGGTGGATCAATGATTGTAATGTCCTCTTCAAACTTTCCTTGGTTGTCAGTGAACCGCAGTTTGGTCTGATCCAAATGCTTTCTGCACGTTTGTCCGTTCAAGAGTTTGACAACAAACACTATATTCCCTTCCTTGTCTAACACAGTGCCAGCAACCCATTTGGGACCATGACCATAATTAAGAATAAACACAAGGTCATTGACCACAATGTCACATGATACAGCTGCGCGATTGTGGTACACGTTATGCCGGGTTTCTACATGATCATTGAGATCCGGGCGGACTAAGGAGAGCCTGGTTTTGAGTGCTCTCTTCACTAGCAATTCTGCAGGGGGATCCCTGGTAAGAGAGTGGGGTCGCGTGCGGTAACTGAGCAGAATCCGAGATAACCGGGTCTGCAGGGAACCATCCGTCACGTGTTTCAAGCTCTGCTTGATGGTTTGGACTGCCATTGGATGCGGGCTTAAACGGCGCAGACCTGACATGCTTAATGGCATTGCGGGTCATGAACTCGTTGAATTCCGAGCTGGTGAGCATGGTCCAGTCACTAACAAGGATGTCGGGCAAACCATGGGTGGTGAACATGGCCTGGAGGCTTTCAATGGTGGCAGTGGACCTACATGACATTATTATTCATTCAATCCATTTAGAGTAAGCGTCCACTGCTACTAGGAACATCTTTCCTTGAAAGCGGCCAGCGAAATCTATGTGGACCCTTGACCACGGTTTGGAGGGCCATGACCACAAACTGAGTGGGGCCTCCCTGGGTGCGTTGCTCAACTGTGAGCAAGTGTTACATTGTTGTACGCATTACTCCAATTCCAAGTTAATGCCGGGCCACTAAACATGCGACCTGACGATAGCCTTCATCATGACTATGCCTGGGTGGGTACTGTGAAGGTCGCGTATAAATGTATCCCTGCCTTTTTTTCCCCCATAGGAGGCAGTCCGAATGGATGGCCATTTCGTCCTTGTGTCGGTGGAACGGCTTAATTTCGTCTTACATTTCCCCTGGGACCGCCAACCAGCTCCCATTGAGGACGCAGCTTTTTACTAGTGATAGCACCGGGTCCTGGCTTGTCCAGGTGAGCCATGACAGGTGACTCCTCACTCTCAAAAGCATCCATTACAAGGAACAAGTCTACAGGTTGTGCCATTCCCACCCCGGTGGTGGGCAATGGTAGCTGACTGAGGGCATCAGCACAGTTCTCAGTGCCTGGTTTGTGGCGGATTACATAGTCATACGCAGATAAAGTTAGTGTATATCGTTGGATGCGGGACGAAGCATTGGTGCTAATACCTTTGCCTTCTGAGAACAATGAAACGAACGGCTTGTGGTTGGTTGAGAGCTCGAACCGGAGCCCAAATAGGTATTGGTGCATTTCCTTAACCCTGTATACACATGCTTATGCTTCTTTCTCAACCATACTGTATGCTCTTTCAGCCTTAGTTAAGCTTCTGGACGCATATGCAACTGGTTGAAGTTTGCCTGACACATTGGCTTGCTGTAACACAAAACCGAAGATGCATCACAAGCTAGTACTAAACGTTTACACGGGTCATACAATACAAGTAACTTGTTAGAACATAACAGGTTTCTGACCTTATTAAAGACGGTCTCTTGAGATTTACCCCAAACCCAGTCGTCACCCTTGCGAAGCAATAAATGCAATGGTTCCAGCAAAGTGCTCAACCCCGATAGAAAGTTACCAAAATAGTTGAGGAGTCAGGAACGAACGCAGCTCCATCACATTCTGTGGTCTGGGTGCATTCTTGATGGCCTCCGTCTTAGAGTCTGTGGGTCTGATGCCGTCCGCCGCAATCTTTCTCCCCAGAAATTCAAACTCTGGCGACAGAAAAACACACTTGGAGCGTTTCAGCCTGAGTCCCACTCTGTCCAGTCGTTTGAGAACCTCTTCCAGGTTGTGCAAGTGTTCGGTGGTGTTGCGGTCAGTGATCAAGATGTCGTCTTGTAACATCACAGTGCGTGGAACCGAATTCAGCAGACTCTCCATGTTCCTCTGGAAAATGGCCACCGCCAAGCGAATCCCAAAGGGGCATCTGTGGTATATGAACAGTTCTCTGTGCGTGTTGATGCATATCAATTTTTTTGATGGTTCAGCCAGCTTCTGTGTCATGTAGGCAGAGGTTAGATCCAGCTTGATGAATGACTTCCCTCCTGCTAGTGTTGCAAACAGGTCATCTGCTTTGAGTAGTGGGTACTGGTCCTGTAACGAGACTCGGTTGATCGTTACCTTGTAGTCCCCGCAGATTCTGACTGTCCCGTCGTTCTTCAACACCGGCACAATTGGACTGGCCCACTCATTGAACTCGACTGGCGATATGATGCCCTCTCATTGAAGTCTGTCCAGCTCGATCTTGGCTTTCTCTCACATCATGTATGGAACCGCTCGGGCCTTGTGATGAACGGGTCGTGCATCAGGGACTCGATGTGTCTGCACTTTGGCGCCTGTGAAGTTGCCGATGCTTGGCTCAAATAACGACGGGAATGGTTTAGCACTTGGGCACACGAGGCGTCATCCTCCGAAGACAGCGCTTTGATGTCGTCCCAGTTCCATCGGATCTTTCCTAGCCAGCTTCTGCCGAAAAGCACTGGGCCATCGCCTGGTACAATCCATAGTGGTAAATCATGCACAGCTCTATCGTACGATACCTTCACTGCCACACTGCCAATGACTGGTATGTGCTCTTTAGTGTAAGTACACAGCTTGATGTGCATCAGGCTTAGTTTTGGCCTTTGTGCCTTGTTGCCCGACAGCTTCTCAAAAGCCTTCTGGCTCACAATTGACTGATTCGCCCCCGTGTCCAATTCCACGGAAACTGGAATGCCGTTTAATTTGACTTTTAACATTATCGGAGGGCCTTTGGTGGTGAAGGTGTGTACCCCATACCTCGGGTTGAGTTGCCTCTCTTACTCGTTCAGTGTGATCCGCACCGGATCGGTCATCTTCTGCCGACTCTGCCATGTGGTGAGTCGCAACACGTCTGCGCATTCGCTGGAGGTGCCCTATTGTTCCACAGTCCTTGCACACGTAGTGCTTGAATCGACATTGATGGGCTCGATGACTACCCCTGCAGCGCCAACATGGTGCTAATGGATTTGCATTCACGCCCCACGGCAAGCTCCGAGTCATCCTAGTTCTGTCCTCTGTGGGAGTGTAGACCCTGCCATGTAGCGTTCTGCCTCTGAAGGAGTTATTTTATGCACAGTACTTGCCGGTGAGTTCTGATGCTGCAATAATATCTGTTCGTTGTTATCGTTCATGGACATAAAAGCCTGGGCTATCCTGATGGCCTTGCTCAGATCTCGGGAATCGGCAGACAATAGTTTGCAAAGAATGACCTTGTGGCCAATTCCAAGCACGAAAAAGTCCTACAACACTTACCCCAAAAATCCAGCAAAATATGCACGGTACCACAAGGCGTCTTAGGTCGGCGACATAGCTCGCCACGTCCTGACCCTCGGAGCGGTGGTGCATATAAAAACGATACCTGGCCATCAAGATGCTCTCCTTCAGCTGGAGGTGCTCCCGAACTAGTGTGCACAGCTTTTCATATGTCTTCTCCGTTGGTTTCCTCTGTGCTAACAGAATTTTGATGAGGCCATACATCATGGACCTGCAAACGGTGAGGAGAATCGCCCTGCGCTTGATCGTGGTTTCTTCCTTTTCCAGCTCGTTGGCCACGAAGTACTGGTCAAGACGGTCAATGAAGGCTTCCCAATCATCACCCTCAACAAATCTCTCAAGAATACAAATGATAGCCATAACTGCGTTAAAGTTCATGATCTGTTACTCGTCACCAATTGTTACGTTTAGATCAACTGTACAAGACTGCACATCTTAAGCTCAAACTGTTGTGATCTAGGTCTCTTTATTGTAACTCTAGAGTGAGGAGACACCATAGTAGTCTGCCTTTTATACCTGCTTGCCCAGGGTGTGCAGGTGTCCCTTAAGTCTCCCACAGGTGCACCCCCTGATGGCAAGTCTTATACTTTGGTAGTGTTTACATACATAACAGGACCAAGACCTAGCTCTGTCAAGCCTGTGTGGTGGCTGGTGTGCAACGGCCACCCCATGTTAAAACAATTCATGCACAGGCATCTTCCACCCTTCAGGATATAGTTCGGGTCCTTTATTGAAACACCTGTGAACTCGTCCTTTTTTTGGCGTGGAAGCAAGTCACCCTCGTTTCAAGGGACCATCTATGATGATGATGATGATGATGATATAAGTACATGAGGGAGAAAGAAATAAAAGGGTGCGTTGATCGGATGAAATGAAATAAATAGAGTGGGAGGAGGTTGGTGTGGAGCATAAACACCAGCCTGTTTCTATGCTGTAAATTCTATGTCACTTACACTGGCAACAAGGACCCTCTTTCAACTCACAGTTCATCAATTGGGGCACACCTCATGGGTTTCAGGCAGCAGTCATAATCGCAACCTACATATTAACTAACTCTCAGCAGCATTGGCGAGCACACACATGGAACACCCCACACTGCAATGGAAGCAGCAGTGAAGCCATTGCTGAGCAGAACCAGGCACAAATGGATCCCACCCCATAAAGCATATTTGTCGAAATTGGTGCAAAGTGCATGTGGACTTGTGGCCAAAATCTCCATCTGGCTATGCACTCAAAATTTTTCATCTTAACAATTGCACAGCATGCTAATAAAAGATACTTGTAGCAGACTTACTGACAATTATCGTTATAATTTGGTACACCTTTGACTGAGTGCCACCATTTAGAACTACAACTAAAAAACAACTTGAACAAAATTAACAAGTAGAGCTAAGTCTGCAAATAAAATGATTTACTTTCTAAAATGTGCTGCTTTCTCCAAGTAAATTACCTTGCTGGGCATTAAAACAAACAATTTGGAAAAATGTTATGGTCGGTTGCAGAATGGTATCTAATGGGAATCACCATGAAATGACTGGGCACATTGGGGTGCAGTGATAGGATTGGATAAAACTTCATCCACAGCTCACTGAAAGGAAACAATCATTGCAAATAGTTGAATAAAATCTCATAATTTTCAAGAACACATATCAACAGAAGTTGCTAGGTCAGTTGACTGTCACCTTTTGCACTGCAATTTAAATCAAGAGCACCTCAAACCAAATGAAATGCTGAAGCTAATTCTCATTGAAAGCGGGTGGTAATCCACGAATGACTAGAAATGCTGATTGGTCCCCTTGGAGGATAAACCACACCCAGAAGTTTCTCTGGAATGTGTAATTGGAACCACCCAGCCCAAATTTTGAGTGACTTCGAAAAGTGTAATTTGAGCCATTCCGAGTTCAGAACCCAGAGATGATAGAGCTCCCCAATCCAGCCCAAGTTCCTAACCACCCCCCTCCCCGCCCACCTCACCCTGCCATAGATGCGGCATTGTGTGTGGGTCATGGATTGTAAACAGGTTTATTGGATATGAAGTGAATAGTGACAGTGTCATGACTTCTGGATTTCATCCACTCCAATGATGTGCCTTGTAACACATGCACCGAGCGTTCCGAGAAATTGGGTATGGGTGTAAAAGGGGTGGGGTTGGAAGAACGTGATCCGTCTTCCCCGAGTTCTCTCTCTCCCCTCCGATCTCCTCTTCCACTTTCCCTCTCTCTCCCCAACTCTTTGGCTGTCTCCCCCCAGGTCTCTCTCGCTCTTGCCCCCCCGCCTGTGTGTGTGTGTGTGTGTGTGTGTCTCCCTCTCTCTCTTCCCCACCCCCCCACATCTCTCTCTCTTCCCTCTTTCTCTCTCTCCCCCCACTGTGTGTGTCTCTCTCCCCACTGCATCTCTCTCCCCCGCCCCCATGTCTCTCTCTCTCTGCCCCCCGTTGTGTCTCTCTCCCCACCAACTCCACCGTGTCTCTCTTTCTCCCGCACCCCGTTTCTCTCTCTCTTCCTGCTGTCTCTCTCTCCCCCGCACCCCGTCTCTCTCTCTCTCTCTCACTACCTCCAATGACTTCTCTCCCACAGAAGCCAGTGAAAATGTTCCAAATAATGCAAAAGCTGGAAGCAAATCCAGCTCCAGGCTCCAGCAGCAGAAAACATGGTCAGAACAACGTGGTCATTGCAGGGCCCCAGTTCCGGTTCGGGTTTCGGGTCTGAGGAGTCTGCGCATGCGTGAGAGGCATCGGGGGCGGAGTCCAGAGGACGGAGGTGCAGAAAAAACACAGTGCATATCGTCACTCTGTTAATACACTGGGAAATAATGTTAGTGTCAAGTTGGACATGATAACGAACACAAGGGGGAATCAGGAGACAAAGGCGAAAAAAAAAGGGTGCAGACTGGCGCCTAACCCACTGAATCCACTCACAGAATGGGCACAGTAAATGACAACAGCAGTGTACGGTGATTTTAAAAGCTTTAACATCATGAAATAAAATATGAATATATAGTTAGGTTTAACATTGCATTCTTTATTTGGGATTTAGTATCTGTTGAAATCATATTGCGCTACACAAAGAAAACTTATGAAATGACAGTACCACGCATCAACAACAGGATTTCAATAAAATGTGTAGATGAAACAAACTAACAATTTCACTTTTATGTCAGCTAAATAAGCTAAATAAATGGAAAACAATAACATAAGAACATAATAGGAACAGGAGTAGGCCATACAGCCCCTCGAGCCTGCTCCGCCATTCAATAAGACCATGGTTGATCTGATCATGGACTCAGCTCCACTTCCCTGCCCGCTCCCCATAACCCCTTATCGTTCAAGAAACTGTCTACTTCTGTCTTAAATTTATTTAATGTCCCAGCTTCCACAGCTCTCTAAGGCAGCAAATTCCACAGATTGACAACCCTCTGAGAGAAGAAATTCCTCCTCATCTCTGTTTTAAATGGACGGCCCCTTATTCTAAGATCATGCCCTCGAGTTCTAGTCTCCGCCATCAGTGGAAACATTCTCTCTGCATCCACCTTGTTAGGCCCTCTCAATCTTATACGCTCGATAAGATCACCTCTCATTCTTCTGAATTCCAATGAGTAGAGGCCCAACCTACTCAACCTTTCCTCATAAGTCAATGCTTTGAATCTTTTGAGGTATCCTCTTACACTGATGCAAACAGGCCCTGTCAGCCACAACATTTTATGTAATTGGTGCGCAGTTCATGGGCAACTAGCCTAACTCTGCGGCAGCAATTGGAATTTCCAAGGCAGAGTGGGTGATCTGTCAAGTCGCAACTTTACAGATCGCGAATTCGGGGTTCAGCACATATGGAAATCCTAAACTCTCAGTCAATTTCAAAGGCGGTATGTTGGTGTACTCTGAGAGTGCGTCGTCCTCCCCACTATAAATTCTGGCCCATTGTAGGCTGACACTTAGTGTAGTGCAGTACTGAGGGAGTTCTGCACTGTCAGAGGTGACGTCTTTCGGAAGAAATGTTAAAGCTACCCTCTCAAATGGACGACGAAGATCCCATGGTACTTTTTGAAGAACAGCAGGGGAGTTCGCCCAGTATCCTGGCCAGCACTAAAACATATTGAGATAGAAATTCCGATGTCCCGGGCCCGTACGATGTTTCTACGGACCCTCAAAGTCGGAATTTTGCGCGAGAACTTCTAGTTCCCGGAAAAGCCGATTTTCAGCGCACAATGCGCATGCGCTGAAAACCGGCTTTTCCGACCGTCAAGCTGAAGCGTGACAGGTCTTCCCCATGCACTAGAGAACTAGAAGTTTTCGCGCAAAATTCCGACTTTTAGAGATCTTCTGCCCAGGATTAGGGCACGAAAGTTCTGTGCGAGATAAAGCAGGTGTACAGCCTGCATTGTGTGTGCAGAGGTGCTGGAGGAACCAGGTAATTAGTGTACATTACAGGAATTTTACTTAAAGCCTGACATCAGCACAGTAGATAGAAGGATTGTTTGAGATTGTCCTTTATAGCTGCTTTGAAGGCTGCATGTTGAATGGAAACATTTCAATAGTAAAAGTAGTTGGTGTTTTCTGTAATGGTTTATAGTATACTGGTCAGATGACTATACTTCAAAAGTAGTTAATTAGGTCTAACATATTTCAGGATTTACTGATGTTGTGAAAGGCACTATATTAATGCAAGTGTGTCTTCAATCAATTATATTGAAGTTTTGGGGAAAAATTCTCAAAAGCATTTGGCAGTATGTGCAACATTATGGAAGTTTACCACATTCAGTTCTGCTCTTTGATTTCCCAGAAGCTGCTGGCATATATCCTTTGAAGAATTACAAATTTCCTCAAGTCAAAAGAATGAAATGGCTTTTAAAGTGCACAATAAAAGCTAACACAGCCTTCAGAACGAACATTGGTGTGCACAATCAGATGGATCTTTGAGTTTGTTTTGACGGTTATTTAAGTAAAAGGACATGAAAGACAATATCAAAATAAAACATGGCATTTATGGTAATTTTATTTGACATTTACATTATTTTTTTTTAATCAATACCCCTGACAGGTTTGCAGCTGTATTTCACTGAATCAGGTCATTCTGAAATATCCATTAAGCAATGTGACAGCATCAAGAAATGTTAGTGTGCTGCTGATGGCAAGTCCTCTACAATATGTCACCAGGTTTGACAGAACAGCTCAGAACGCTAATAAAAAGTCCTTCCTGCAAGTAATTCCACTCACAGGGTTACAGTATCAGTCAAAAGATTTCCTCCTTAGAACCAGGACTTAACATCTTCAGAAAGGAAAAGCTTTATGTTTTTACTTATTTGACGGGTGTTCGAATATCAGTTTTCTTTTATCATCCTGAAATATACCTTTTCGAGAAGGCCTTTCAAGACTGAAGAGTCTTGGTGCAGTAATGGCTTCTGAGTTCCAGCACTGCTGTATAAAGGTATTCATTTGGCTGGCTGCCAGGTGTGCTGCACCAATAGAACACTTCATTCTGAGAACATCTTTTCTTTTTCTCACTCGCGTGCATGGCCATCAATACCACTGTCTCCTCCCACAACCCTGAAATCCTGGATATTCATAGACAATGAGGTAACACTGCAAAGCTTCAATCGACCAAATTCTCAATTTAATATCAGTTGACAGCCACAAATGCACTCTCTCATTTCAACCATTGTCATTGGCTGCTGCCCTGCTCCAATAGGAGAGTCCTGGTTCGTCCATTGCTCAAGGTGGCGAGAGAACCTGAACCATCAGTGGCAATAAGTAATGGCGCAATACTTTCACAAATGGGTGGAACAAATACTGCAAGGCAGTTCCTAACAATGCCATTCAACATGTCAGTAAAGGCAGCCGATAGCATAGGTGCCAGTGGCCCATCTTGCCTCAGTTCTCTTTCCATAGACGTTCAGTGACGTTCATCTACGTTTATACAGATCTTAATATCTGGACTGTACATCTGGATAAAATCCAAGATTTAGCTATACATTCCCATAGATTCTACCCTCAAGAGAGCAGCCTGAAGCATTAGGTCAAAATTCTTCTGAAAACATTTTCCCTGAGTCTTACAACTCCCTGCGATCTTGTCCCACACATTCCTCCGGAGACCAAAATCTCATCTGTTGCTTCCTGATTACTTCGACAGCCTCCAAAGTACCTGCTATGCAGGTTGTGACAACCTGAAGAATGACCATTATGATCATCGAGAGTCCCTGGTTGATTTCAGGCTTATTAGCATCCTCTTCCTTGTGGACAGAAACCACAACTGTTTCTGGAACACTGAGAATGAGGTTCTGTCAAATGGATTCCAATTTAAATTAACATTAATGAGCAGCTAAGTAGAGTCAGAGATTCTGGGGACTGTTCTACATGCCCGCATCTTAAGCAGCTTTGGAGAATTTGACACAAATACCATCCACATCTACTGCCCTACCATCAGCTGGGCAATGTATTAGGGAACTATCAAACTGGTTCATTCAGGACATTGTCTGCAGCACTCTCCAGTGGCCTTTTCAGCACTCTTGCAGATGGCTCCTTGCTACAGCCTGCTGGATCAGGTGCCAATTCACAATAGCGCTCTCTCCAGATCACATGGATGCCTTCATGAAGCTCAGTGCCTGAGATTGAAGAGATCGTAAAGTTTCTGTTTAAAGAATGGATTCAGTCGAATATTTCGTGGATTTTATTTTTCTGAGGGTATTTTTCCTGTGCTGGTTTTTGTTAAAACTCCAGAGACCGCGTGACAGTTAGCTGTGACAAAAGAACGGTCAGTCATCCATTGACAAAAGAACTGTCGGCCATTGACAAAGTCACTCTAATATGCAAAAGCACTTCTCACCTCCATCTCAGAAGGAAAGCAGAACAATGAACCCACTAGCCTGACCATCCAAAGAGGAGCCGGGTTTTCCCAACACAAAGACAAAGACAGAGAGATGCCCAGATTCAGGACCATCAGCCCAATACACATGGGTTGGATGGCCCATCACTGATTAAGTACCCATGCTTAGAAACAAATAGATTTTAAAGATTGGTGGGAAAGACAGGGGTAGCAAGACTCCCATAAAGACAGGGTCTTTCCACTTTATTTTTAGCTTGGAGCTTGCATCTAGAGAGAGCTCTCTCCCTCTCGCTCCACCAAGATCGATATCGATGTACCAGAGGAAGAAGCCGCAGTTCCGCAGACGAAGCCACCGAGACTGAAAGCCAGCAGGCAGTAACTTCCCACAGTTGAGCTGAGCAAGGAAACCAACTTTGTGTGTAGTGGTGAGCATGATCGTAAGTGTCCCAAGCTGGGTGAGACTAAGGGCTCAGGGTTTTCTCAGAAGTGAAGCTTTCCAGGACTATTCTGGGGAGGAAGCTTCGACTGGGTAATTCATTGGTAGGGGTGAAGTTTGAACCCACCAGGGAATTACTGCATGTTACTAGGTCTCATTTCTGTACTGTATGTATGTTGTTTGTAACCTGGATTTTATTCTCCACAGAGACAGTGATTTTGTTTTAGTGGTGCATGTTTCAGCCAGTGTATGTTCGACCAAATAAATAGAAGTACAATTTTTCACCGAAGCATTCCTGTCCGTGACTCATTTCATTTACACTCTGAATAATAATTCCTGGGTCTAGAACTTTCGTAAGGTGGGGGCGATTTGAACCGTCTGTCTGGCAATTGGGCTGGGATCAAAACTGCTTACAGCACACGGGTTAAAGGAGTGTAAATCAGTCATGGACAGCACTTCTGGTGTAAGATCCCAAATAGAGGAAGGGATTTCTTCATATGTATTTAAGAAGATTAACATCACTAAGAAGTGGGTGCTAGGTTTGTTGTGTGTTGGGTGTCCAGTAGACGCAGTGGCAGAATGGACGGAGGGCAAGGAGCATAGGCACAGCATTGAAAAGGCGATATGGCTCGTCTGTCTACAAAGACAAGTCCAACTGCTAGATGAGCAGTTTGGTAAGTTAGAAGCAGAGCTCAGGGAGTCCCAGGCACAGTCAAATGCAAGGGCAGTAGTCGGGAGCAGAGTGCACAAAGTTAAAGGAGAGGTTCGGCAAAAGAAAGAATTGAGACAAGAGAGAGGTAATGCGGGTCAATCCCAAGAGTGTTATATCTGTGGGAATTTGGGAAACTGGAGAAGGGATTGTAGGCTCCCAAAAGGAGGAGAGCCAGGTTACGAGGGTGCTGAGGCAAAACAGAGCCACAGGAAGGCAGCCGACAACCCAGTACAAATTTTAGTGGCCACATTACAGCAGGTTATAGGCACGGATGGAGGAATGTTGGACTAAAAACCTCTGATGTTTCAATGTGAATGGTAAAGTTAAAAGCATGTGGATGATTTGTAACTTGTCTTTAACCGTGTGTGTTACTGGTACTGGTTAGTTTGAAATTGATTTGAATTAATTTGGAACTGAGGTTAATTATCCTGGGAAAACCAAACTTTCATTATGGCCATAGTAGAATTTTGGTTGGTTTAAATTGTGTGAAAAACCTCTAGTTCCGGGCATGAGACAATCAGATATATTTTGTATTTTAAAATTTAAAAACATTTTCCGACCAATTCAAGAATGTGACCAGTGGAGAAAAGGCTGTGTGCTGCTATTATGCATGAAAGAGAGAACCATTGTAATGTGTAAGCTATTGGTACATGTGGTACCATGTATTAGTATGCGTGTTTGTCGAACTTTAAAAAAAAAGGTAACACTCTGTACAAGCGGAAAGCAACACCTTGTCAAGAGTGAAATAATTATTCCGAGCATTTGTAAAATTTTGAAGTTATATTTTAAGTTATATTTGAGTGGATGTTTTCCCTCAATAACAGTAAGGGAAAATCAGCTTGATGAATTAACCCATTGGGCTGACAGAAAGCCACAATGGATGTTCTTTTCTTTTTCTTGCAAGCAGGCAATTACTGGAGAGGTGTAATTGACTTATATGGAAATGACCTCAAGGTGGAGCTGAACGTGAACCTGTATGGGACAGTGCTGTGTGAACTCTAGTAATTTAGATCACAAAGGCTGGACATTTGACTTAGCTAAATTGATTTAAAAAGATGAAAAAATGTGAATAACTGGAGAAGGACCTGTGAGGGGGCAGCCCCAATAGAGCAAAAGATTTTTCTCATTTTTTTGTCTTAATAGGAGCGACTCGAGCCAAAGATACGAGATTGTGTTGGGAAAAGTGGTGGAAGGAGAAACAAGGGATCCATGTCATGTCTTGTCTGCATGAGGCCCAGTGTCTGTGTGGGTTTGAGGCCCAATGTCTTGTCTGCATGGGGTGAGGCCCAGTGTCTGTGTGGGTTTGAGGCCCAATGTCTTGTCTGCATTGGTTTGAGGCCCAGCATCTGTGTGGGTTTGAGGCCCAATGTCTGGTCTGTATGGGTTTGAGGCCCAGTGTTCATTGTTTGTCTGTGTGGGTTTGAGTCCCAATGTCTGTGAGATCCCAAATCCCCCGAACACCATCAACGTCACAAAGCTCATCTCATACACCAGGAAGCCCCCGCCCAGAGTCCCGATGATACTGGCGACTGTAGATAGGTGTCCCACCACCACCAGGGGTCTGGGGAATGAGTTGGTGTTAATCCCTACTGACAAAGCTTTGTTTCACAACGTGCACTACTCTGTGGAATCCATGATCCTAAACCTGACTGAAGTTCACTTCCCTGTGTGGTGCCCGAAGAAGACGGAGAAGCTTTATGAAGCTCTGTTAAAAGTGATGTTTCAGGAATTTTATGAACTGGACGATGGAAATGTAGATAAGAACGGCTTTATGATCTGAATGTTGGAAATAGTGTGGGTTCTGGGAGGCAGAGAAGAGGGACTTGGAACGATGTAGCCACAGCGTTCAGTACAGGAACGGGTATTATTAATAGTATGGATGATGTATAACTCCAGATGCAGATCACTGGGTTAAAGAACCAACTGCGTAAGATTCTAGGGGAAGAGAATACAGTGGTGGGTTCAGAGCTTCATGAGGATCAGATAATGACCATTCATTTAAAGGAGATAATTGCAGAGCTGGAGAGGCATGCTAAAATTGTTAATGATTTAATATGGGAGGACAGGAATGCCTCGGAGCAGGCTGCATGGAATGAGGTGTGTGTCTGTTGTATGGAGCATGGTTGTTGGGCGAGGGCCGCAGTAACCTGGAGGACCTGAGGCAAGGTCGCGTCCCTTCATGGTTAAGCAACAAGCATCTCGCCACACTGCACCCGTATAGCAATTCATTGACCCAGTGCCAGTTTCGATTAGCCTCTGAAGCCTACCCTGTAGATTGCGGGCGGTCCAACCATACAGTGATGGGAATTGTAGTAAGGATGCTGGTAATGGGCGGGTCATCCCAACCAGCACCGATATACAGGGTTGAAAATATCGGGGTCATTCGTGGAGGAGTGCATGTTCGTTTTAAAGCGGTCCCGCCATATGTCAAAGTAGAAGCATGCTATGACAGGCACTGACCTCTCCAGATGCCAGAGTTGGGGTGCACACGTAATACTGTGTCCCCAGCACGTGAATGCTTTTGCTCGATCAGAATGTGGGTTTGCTGCTGCAGGCGCAGAACCTATCAATTGCACTGTGGAAGTGATGTCACCAGATCACGTACTTCCACAGGTGGCATACTTGGGGAATGGGACATACTGTGTGTCACCACACGTGTGCTCCACTACCAGTACAGCTAGGACATGTGGTTTCCGGTGAGCGACAGCAGCTTTTGTTTCAAACCCAAAGCTGAGGTTCAAGTGGCACAAGAGCAAATTACTCCCATCCCCGAACCCTCGACCATTCACCTCACTGTAAACGACACCTTCACGCATCTCTAGGACTATGTGGAGCATTTCGGGTAACCGATCCCTTTTCTGCCGGAAGGCCTCACTGAGTTCATGAAGGCCATCGAGCTCTCCCAGAAACATTTTTACACTTTACAGCAAAAGACAGTAGAACTGGGGGAGCAGATCAAGGGGATTGTCTCGCCAGCGTGGTGGGACATCGGTCTGAGTGTAGAGATTCCTCCCTGGATCCGCATCTGTTCCCATGCATTAGTTATCGTACAATTATTGCTTGTAGGCTATTTGTTGTACACCAGCTGTAGGTAACGGAGTCAGATGCTCCGAGCGTAGTGGCAAGGGGTGTTAGATCGACTCGGAGAGGTGTAATTGATTTATGTTGATGATGGTTTCTCCCTGTTAAAATTTGTAATGTACCAAAGCTCAAAAAGCAAGTGTATTATATATTCTGGTTAGAGTTTCACACTCTGTATTGCGCAATGTGCACTGTTATTTTTGTAATGTGTTACCACCTGTCAATGCTTATGATGCGATGTACCCAGTGTTTTTTTTTGTAACGTCTCCTGGAGTGGAACCCAACCATGTGTTAAGAAGCCATTTTTACTGATGTCTTAACTCTGTAGAAGGGAATTGTGACACGCAGTAAGGGGTACAGTTCTGGGGTTTTAAAACATAAAATCAGGGGAATAGCTTTACTTGTGGAAGACTTTGGTCTTTGCTCTCTTGGTGAGTGATGCTTTATGGAAATAAAAAACAGCAAACGGGGGACTGAAGAGATCGCAAAGTTTCTGTTGAAAGAATGGACTCAGTGGAATATTTTGTGGATTTTATTTTTCTGATGGTATTTTCCCTGTGCTGGTTTTTGTGCATGGCAGTTAGCTGTGACAAGAGAACTGTCAGTCATCCATTGACAAAAGAGCAGTCAGCCAGGAAGGGGGGCCATTGACAAAGTCACTCTAATATGCAAAAGCACCCCTCACCTCCATCTCAGAAGGAAAGCAGAACAATGAACCCACTAGCCTGGCCAACCAAAGAGGAGCCTGGTTTTCCCAACACAAAGACAGAGAGAGATGCCCAGATTAAGGACCATCAGCCCAATACACATGGGTTGGATGGCCCATCACTGATTAAATACCCGTGCTTAGAAACAAAGGGATTTTAAAGACTGGTGGGAAAGACAGGGTTAGCAAGACTCCCATAAAGACAGGGTTTTTCCACTTTATTTATAGCTTGGAGCTTGGAGTAAAGCTTGGAGCTTGCATCTAGAGAGAGCTCTCTCCCTCTCGCTCTCACTCCACCAAGATCGATGTACCAGAGGAAGAAGCCGTAGTTCCACAGACGAAGCCACCGAGACTGAAAACCAGCAGGCAGTAACTTCCCACAGTTGAGCTGAGCAAGGAAACCAACTGTGTGTGTAGTGGCTAGTGTCCCAAGCTGGGTGAGACTGAGGGCTCAGAGTTTTCTCAGAAGTGAAGCTTTTCAGGACTATTCTGGGGAGGAAGCTTCGACTGCGTAATTCATTGGTAGGGGTGAAGATTGAACCCACCAGGGAATTACTGCATGTTACTAGGTCTCATTTCTGTACTGTATGTATGTTGTTTGTAACCTGGATTTTATTCTCCACTGAGACAGTGATTTCATGTAGTAGTGCATGTTTTAGCCAGTGTATGTTAGACCAAATAAATATAAGTACGATTTTTCACCAAAGCATTCCTGTCCGACTCATTTCATTTACACTCTGAATAATAATTCCCGGGTCCAGAACTTTCGTAAGGTGGAGGCGATTCGAACCGTCTGACTAGCAATTGGGCTGGGATCAAAACCGCTTACAGACTGGACCACCAGACTCTGAGTGGGGGCAAACAGCCAAGGTATGTCCCAGACCAGTTCACAGGGGGTAACTGTACAACTCAGGTGAGAGCTGTCTGTGTGCAAGCTGTGTTCCTCCATCAAACAATGACAATGCTAGCTGCGTATATAAGACAGAAGAATGAAAACTTGATACTTTCCCTGCTCCAGAGATTTCCTCACTATGATAAGGCTTCAATAATGTTTTTTTTTTTAAATTATAACACAACCTACTTGCCTTTTTCCACAGTCTCTTAATCCACATTCGTCCAGAGCTAGATTTGCCCTTAATCCTCTCATCCGTTCATCTGAAATGGATGTCTTCGAGCATGGTCAGAGCCATCAGGTAATCTTTCATTCCTAAACATCACAACGTGCTTCAAATCAGCATCAAACCTTTTTTTAAATTTGAAGTCCAAGATACTCTCTGGCTTTCTAAACATTTCCATAATATTGAAACCACTGAATATCACCTGTGCATATGGGTCTAACCTTTCTCCTTAAATGTTTGTTATTTATCTTAATTTTTGAAGGAGTTGAGAGTCACAGAGGGGGCACCTGTGCAGCAACAAGATCAAACTATTGTCATTCAAGACAGTCTCAGTGAGATACGATTATCCCCATCCCAGACAAATACAGAAGCATAATGTATAAAAAGATAATCTACTGACTCAGATGTAGAGTCAGAGAGATCATCAACAGTTACAATGGAACTTCATAACTGGAGTATTTTGGGATTATGAGAGTTAAAAAAAAAGGAAGGAAAATGTAATCAGAAAAGGCGCATGAACGTTGTACCTCATCAAACGACAAACAAGTGCCATTGTAACATTGGGCTGAATTTTAATTGGGAGCTGGGGGGGGGAGCTCCGAGATGGTCGGGAAACCCGACAGAGCGGGTTTCCTGCAGGACCTGCCGAATTTAACGGCAGGGCCTAATTTGAATGGGAAGCCTCCATTTTCCACCAGCAGCCAGCCAAATTGAGAGGCTGACTAGCTCCAGGCGGGTAAGCCTGCAGTACTAGGCCACACAGAGGGTGAAGGGATCGCATGGGAGCCGGGAGCGGCAAAAAGATCAGGGGCCAGACTGAGAAGGAGATAAAGGAGGGCTGGACCAGGAAGGTGTGCGGCGGGGGAGGAGGGGCCTGGCAGGAAAGAAGACTGGAGAGGGTGACCGGGTTGGACCGGGCCGGGCCGGGAAGAAAATCAGGTGGAGGGCCAGAGGTTGGTAGGCAGGGTGGGTGTCCGTAGAGTACTGGGGGCTGGAGGAGTGGAGTGGGTAGGGCGTGTGTGCAGGGAGCAGCCTGCAGGGTGATCGGAGGCTTGAGGTGTGTGGGGAAGGCCTGCGGGAGTGATCTGAAGCCTCATCGGTAGTTTCCGATTGTGGGGGGTGGGTTAGGTAGGAATCCTGGATGCAGGATGTAATTATAAAGGCACTTACCTCCTGAATCCAACAGTCTTTGCCTTGCATTTGCTGGTGTTTTCACGAGGTCTGCAAAACCCAACCAGCTGGAGTTAAAGGCAAAATGGAGGTTAAAGAAGAAACCTTAGCCTCATTATAATATTTAAGTAGATGACCTGCCTCCTGGCAGCAGATTGGCTGCCCATTCCACTACCCCTATATCATCAATCCATCAATTTTGTAGGTTAAAATTCCCCACATTATGTCTAAATTTTAAATGAGAGCAAATATAGAATGGGAAAAGTCATTCAGCTCCCTACCCTGACCAAAGCTGGTCCTTCCACATAACAGGTGCAAAGTGCTCTCTTCTGGGCTCTGCCTAATCCACTTAACTTGCCTCAGAAAGCTTCTGCAAAGTTTCCCTCTGCCCCTTAAAGGTAAGTCCTGCAAAGTTCCAGAATATCCACTGAACCTTGCATTTACGGCAATTAAAAATTCCAGCCCAGTTTCTTCCTCTGCAATTTAGGAGCCATCATTCACCACACATTCAATTATCTCTGTCTGTATTTATCCTTACAGCCCTCAATCCTGTTCAAACCACACATTAATTCATGGCCCTTTTGAATGATGTTAATCAGCACAGCATTAAGTGCTTAATCTTGGATCCGATCGATTAAGTGTACAAAAAAGGGGGAGGGAATGGAAGCCACCCAATCCCAACTCTTGCTTTATTCAGTGCCAAACTTACAGTACTATACAAATCATCAAGTTATATTGTGAAATTTTAAAGTATTCAATACCAACACGTATGCACATAGAAATATTAATATTTTGTATCTATTAAATTATTTTAGTTAGTGGCAACCTGAGGTAATGAGAGCTACATCGGATTAGAGCCGTCAGCAAGATCATTTTTACAAAGCACCCTGCGGGTGATGAGGAAAAAGCTTCACATCAATGTTCGGTGGACATCCAATTAATTGTCGGCAGACATAAATAAACGAACAGCAAGACAATGAAACAATAGTAAAACCGCCTGCTTTTTATGGCGCAAGGGATTGATAGTGGTAATTAAATCGGGCGTATTCCATTAAAGAGATGAAGATTAGACGAGGTGTGTATTAATGAGTTTTAGCACATTAACGCCAAGGCAAAGTTAAATGAAAAGAGAGGTTGATGTGCTAAAACCAAGAACAAATGTGCACTTTGGAGTTTATTACTGCTGCTCCATCTCTCGGGCAGGATCCATCCTTCCAGTTTACATGGACGCTGTGAAGGCACACACTGATAGTTGAGGCCTGACCAAAGTCAATGTTCTGGTACTTTTTACCCATTGAGCAATGTCGGTCGTACAGCAGCATAAACAATTCAAAGCTTCACCCGTAAGCTAACCATGCACTTTCAACCAGCATTAAGCCAAATAATGCATATCTTGGGCAGAATGATTTGGCATTCCTCATCAAAAAACAAGCACACATCACAAACATCACCAGCAGTTCACAGACCAAAAACTGAAACAATAGACTGCAATGTTGGCCTACCCATCACTATGCTGCTTAAGGTATAAAGAAAGCAAGAAAGACTTGCATTGATATAGCACTTTTCATGGCCTCAGGATGTCCCAAAGTGTTTTACAACCATTAAAGTACTTTTGAAGTGTAATCACTGTTGCAATGTAAGAAATTTGACAGCTAATTTGTGCACAGCAAACTCTCACAAACAGCAATGTGATAATGACCAGATAATCTGTTTTTTTAGGGATGTTAGTTGATGTCATGTATGTACTTTTAGAATCACTAGCCACTAGATGGCGTCACTGTTGGAGGCCATTGGGCTGCATGTACGTGTGTGCAGCCCAAGTATAAAAGGCTAGCCATTTTGTATATTAGTCACTTTGGGCCTTAATAAAGCAGAGCCAAGGTCATACCTCTTGAGTTGAACACTACTCAGTCTAACAGTTATTGCATGCACCACATTTGGCGACGAGGCAACAAGAACCTTTGCATGCAAAAATGAGCACAATTGGATTGTTGGAGTGGTTTGTGGAAGGAGAAGATTGGGCAGACTTTGTGAGCCATTTGAGCCACCACCAGTTCTTCGAGGTCAACAAAATGGAGGAGGTTGGCGATGCAGATTAGCACTGGGCGGTGTTCCTCACAGTTTGCGGTCCAAAAATTTATGGTCTGATAAAGAATCTACTCCTGCCTGTGAGTCCAAAAGAGAAGACATATGAAGAATTGTGTACACTGGTACAGGACGACCTTAAACCAGACAAAGGCATCATCACCTTGAGATACAGATTTACATGCACGTTTGTTCAGAGGGCCAGAATGCGGCGGAATTCGCTGCCGACCTGAGACATCTAGCGGGACCGTGTAATTTCGGGGCTGTGTTGGCAGACATGCTGCGGGACTTCTTTGTAATCAGCATCAACCACGAGGTGATCCTGCGTAAACTACTGGCGCTGCAGACGTTGGACTTGAACAGGGCCATCACGATCGCTCAGTCATGCATGATGATGGATAGAAGTCTAAAGCAGATATCAGTGAAAAATCGAAACTCGGCACATACTGTAAATATGATTGATCCAGCGTTTGGCAGAGCGACACATGGCAGGGCCTACCCGACTGCGTACGCAAAACCTGTGGCTGCCCAAAGTCCGCCAGCAGGAATGCATCCAATTTCTCCATGTTGGCGTTGTGGGGGAAATCACCGGCACCAGCAGTGCCGATTTAAACAATATAGTTGCAAAGGCTGTCTGAAATTGGGGCATCTCCAGCGCAAGTGTCCGCAGATGAGCAAGTGTGCTGTGACACACCACCTGGAGGATGATGGTCAGACTAGCGCAAATCCGGATACGCACTCCGAGATACCGGGGAGTAAGTGTATGGATTGTTCTCATTCCTAACTAAGAGCAAATCGATAATGATCAATGTGAAATTTAATGGGGTGCCGGTATCGATGGAACTGGACACGGGGGTGAGTCAATCGATAATGAACCAGAGGGCATTCGACAAGCTGTGGGATACTAAGGCTGTGAGGCCCAGGCTGAGTCCAGTCAATGCCAAGTTGTGCACGTACACCAAAGAACTCATAACGGTGATTGGCAGTGCCACAATTAAAGTGTCGTATGACGGTGCGTTTCACGAGTTACCACTACGGATTGTTCCAGGCAATGGCCAAATGCTGTTCAGCAGGAACTGGCTTGAAAAAATCAGATGCGATTGGAATGACATCGAGACATTGTCGTCGGAGAAAGATACATGTGCCCAAGTACTGAGCAAGTTCCCCTCGCGGTTCGAACCAGGCATCGGCAACTTCATGGGAGCCAAGGTGCAGATCCACGTGGACTCGGATGCAAGACCCGTCCATCATAAAGCTCAGGCAGTGCCGTATATGATGAGGAAGAAGGTCAAAATCGAACTGGACAGACTCCAGTTCATATCACCAGTTGAATTTAATGAATGCGCCAGCCCCATTGTTCCTGTGCTAAAAAGTGATGGCACAGTCAGAATCTGTGGAGGCTACAAGGCTACGAACAACAGGGTTTTGAAACAGGAACAGTTACCGAAGGCTGATGACTTGTTTGCAACACTAGCCGGGTGAAGTCGTTCACCAAACTGGACTTGATGTCGGCCTACATGTCACAGGAGCTGGTCGAGGTGTCGAAGAGACTTACATGCATTAACACGCATAAAGGACTGTTTATTTATCACAGGTGCCCTTTTGGAATTCACTCGGCTGAGCAATATTTCAGAGGAACATGGAGAGTCTACTGAAGTCTGTTGCCAGAACCATCGTGTTCCAAGATGACATCCTGATCATGACTCCAAGGAACATCTGAACAACCTGGAAGAGGTTCTCCATCATCTGGACAAAGTGGGACTCAGACTGAAACGCTCGAAGTGCATCTTCATGGCACCAGAGGTCGAATTCCTGGGGAGGAAAATTGTTGCTGACGGCATCAGACCCATGGACACGAAAACCAAGGCCATCAAAAAAGCCGCAGAATGTGACGGAGCTGCATTCCTTCCTGGGTCTAGTCAACTATTTCGGTAACTTCCTACCTAAATTGAGCACCTTATTCGAACCACAACACATGCTGCTAAGAAAAGGCGACAACTGGGTGTGGGGTGCGTCTCAAGATAAGCTTTTGAGAAAGCCACTAATTTGCTTTGCTCTACCAAGCTGCTGGTACATTATGACCCATGTAAACGTTTAGTATTGGCCTGTGATGCTTTGTCATATGGAATTGGTTGCGTACTCCAACAATCTAATGAGTCGGGTAAGCTTCAACCAGTCGCGTATGTTTCAAAAAGTTTGTCTAAAGCGGATAGAGCCTACAGCATGGTAGAGAAAGAAGCACTAGCCTGTGTGTATGGGGTTAAAAAGATGCATCAGTACCTGTTTGGTGTTCGGTTTGAACTGGAGACAGATCACAAGCTGCTCATTTCACTGTTCTCTGAAAACAAAGGTATTAATACCAATGCTTCATCCCGCATCCAGAGGTGGGCGCTGATATTATCCGCTTATGATTATATGTCATTCGCCATAGACCTGACACCGAGAATTGTGCCGATGCTTTGAGCCATCTGTTGTTGCCCACACCGGAGGTGGAAACACCACAACTGGTGGACCTATTGTTAGTTATGGATGCTTTTGAGAGTGAAGGAACCCCTGTCACGGCTCAACAAGTTAAGACTTGGACCAGCCAGGACCCGATTTTATCGGTGCTGAAGAGTTGCATCCTCAAAGGTGATTAGTCTCCCATACCCAAGCAAATGTGCGAGGAGATCAAACCTTACATTCGTCGCAAAGACGAACTGTCTATTCAGTCGGATTGTATACTGTGGGGCAATCGTGCTGTTATGCCCAAGAAAGGGAGAGAGAAATTTGTACGTGAGCTACATAGCACACATCCCAGTATTGTAATGATGAAAGCCATCGCCAGGTCTCATGTAAGGTGGCCGGAAATTGACTCTGAGCTGGAATTATGTGTGCATCAGTGCAACACTTGCATGCAGCTCAGCAAAGCACCAGCAGAATCGCCGCTGAGTCTGTGGTTGTGGCCGTCCAAACCATGGTCCAGGAACCACATAGACTTCGCAGGTCCCTTCCTGGGGAAGATGTATTTAATTGTGGTGGATGCATATTCGAAGTGGATAGAGTGTATAATCATGTCATCCAGCACATCCACAGCTACCATTGGGAATCTCAGTGTCATGTTCGCGACACATGGTCTGCCTGACATTGTTGTTAGCGACAACGGATTGTGCTTCACCAGTCAGGAGTTTCAAGAGTTCATGAAACTCAATGGTATCAAACATGTAAGGTCAGCACCATTCAAACCTGCATCTAATGGGCAAGCAGAACGTGCTGTCCAAATCATAAAGCAGAGTATGAAGCGAGTAACCCAACGGTCACTGCAGACCCTCCTGTCATGCATACTGCTTAGTTACAGGACAAGACCACACATGCTTACTGGGGTCTCACCTGCTGAACTAATGATGAAGAGAGGTCTTAAGACCAAGCTATCTTTTGTACACCCTGACTTGAATAATCATGTTGAATATAGAAGACAAAGTTCGCAAGGTTATCACAATCGCGTAGCTGTGTCATGTGATATTTCTGTAAATGATTCTGTATATGTTCTGAAATATGGTTCCAAGTGGATCACTGGTACTGTCATGGCCAAGGAGGGCAACAGAGTATTTATTATCAAGCTCAAAAATGGGCAAACATGCAGAAAACATATGGATCAGACAAAGCTGCAACACAGAGACGAACCGGAACAGTCAGAGGAAGAGACAATCGACGACCAACCAGTCATCAGAGGACTCAGTGGTCATCCATGAATTGGGACTTTCAATCACTGACATGTTCAATGAAAATGGACTTTCAATCCCTGACATGGCCATTGCCACTCCCACCAGGTCAGCCATGCAGCCACCAGTCACAACAGACTCTGAACACTCACCCAAGGCTGGAGTTGAACTGAGACGGTCAACCCGGGAATGTAAAACACCAGACCATCTCAATTTGTAGAAGACTGTTAATATCCCAGAGGGGGGTATTGTCATGTATGTACTTTTGGTTCACTAACCACTAGATGGCGTCACGGTTGGAGGCTATTGGGCTGCACACACACGTGTGTGCAGCCCAAGTATAAATGGCCAGCCATTTTGTATATTAGTCACTTTTGGCCTTAATAAAGCAGAGCCAAGGCCATACATCTTGTGGTTGAACCATACTAAGTCTAACAGTTATTGCATACACAACACTTTCAAACCTTCTTTGATTATCTGGTTAAATTGCTCTATACCTCCGTTGCTTTGAGGATTGTACCGAGCAGTAAGGCGATGCTCGATAGCATGACGAGTGAGGAAATCCGCGAACTGGTCGGACACAAACTGTGGTCCATTGTCAGTGATTATGATCTCTGGGTGGTACCACTTCGTGAGCATAGGCTGCGGAATAGTGATGATCATTGATGAGGTCATTGAACTTGTTGTAGTGATTTCTGACCATTTGGAATGCAGGTCATATACTACAATAAGGAAATGCTGGTGCTGTGGAGCTGTTTCAACTGGACGGAAGATATCCAACTGAAGTTGCTGCCATTGTCTTTGTGGCCATGGAATGGGCTTCATTGGTGCTGGTCGGATGTTTATGGCCTTTTTGCTCAGACTGCATGCTTCGTAGTGTGAGACAAACTCCTCAATGCGAGTGTCAATTCCTGACCATCTTACTGATTCGCGATATCTCTGTTTCATGCGGACAATGCCAGGGTGTCCATCATATGCTCATGAGAGAACGCGCTGTTGAAGCGACTTGGGAATTACTGCTCTATTGCCACGAGCTGGGCAGCCATCGTTCCAAACGGAAAATTCATCGCGAAGTCTGTGGAAAGTTTTCAGCTTTTCCAAAATTTGCTTAGGCCACTCAGTCTGGATGAAGTGCTGAAGTGTAGCATCACACTGTGATTCGGTTTTGAGTTTGTCGCAGTAGACAAGGTTTCTGATGGACTGAGTGATGATCGACGTGACATATGTGTCGTCATCTGTGAACAAGTCAGCACCAAAGACCGAAACAGGTGTCGAGCGGCTGAACATGTCAGCTAAGTGGTTGCGACTGCCAGCAATGTACTGCACATCAAAGTTATACTGATGAAGACGATCTGACCATCAGCTGATTCGTAATGTTCTGTGCCCAGAGCTAGTTGTAGTGAGTAGTGTAGTTAACGCTTGGGGATCCGTACAGAAGGTAAATTTCCTGCTATAGAGATAGATGTGCCAGCGTTCACATGCGTAGATGCAAGCGGGTGCGTTGCGTTCCCCTGCAGAATATTTACGTTCTGCAGACGAGAGCGTGTGAGAGGTGAGGCATACTGGGCATTCCTGCTGTCAATCCATTGCGAGAGCATAACACCCATGGCGGTGCCTGATGCATCCGTGGTAACGTACATAGTGGCATTCGGATCAAAGTGCGCGAGGATAGGAGGGGATGTGATTTTCTCCTCGAGCGTGGTGAATGCCTGAGCTTGGCAATCTGTCCATTCCCAAGGGACATCCTTGCGCAGCAACTAGTGAAGTGGTTCGGCAATGTGCATGTAGTGCGGGACAAACTTCAGATAGAAGTTGCAAGTGCCGAGGAATTATGAAAGTTCTTTGATATTGGTTGCCTCCTGCATTCGCTGGATTGCGTCAATGTTGTCAAGTGTCGGCTTGACAACTTGTGCTGTGACTCTGTAGCCCAGAAAGTTTATTTCTCCAGCAGCAAATGTACACTTATTGGCATGAAGTGTAATGTTATGTGTAGCAAGTCTAGCCATAACTGCATGAAGTTGCTGGTCATGTTCTTGGACGATGATATTGTCAAGCAGGTTGAGGGCTCCCTCGATGCCTGCTATCATAGTAGTGCCAATCTTCTGAATTGCACTTCATGCAGAAGATAGTCTGTAGGGCATGCGTCAATACTGATACAGACCATCATGTGTCATGAATGCCATGAGCGGTTTGCTGTCCTCCACTAGGGGAATTTGCAGGTAACTGCGGCGCATGTCATATTTCGTGAAAACTATGGAGCCGTGGAATTCTGAAGACAGTTCGTTGATAGTAGGATGAGTGTACTTGTCGGGGATGATGGCCTTGTTGACCTCTTTCAGGTCGATGCAACGGCGGATCTCAACATTTTATGCCAAGCAATGACTAAGTTCGAGATCAAGGGTGAGAAGTCGATGCACTCATTGATTCCCTGAGATTCGAGTCACAGTAGTTCAGTGGATACTTGGTCGCAAACCGCGAATGGGAGACGGCGAAGTCGCTGTCTAACCAGTTTGACAGAGGGATCTACACGGGGACGGTGGCAGAACTTTGTTGTCACTCCAAACCCTGTGAAGATTGAGGGATGCTGCTTGCCAAAGTCCACTGTGCACACAGGCATGCCGATTGGGTCATAAAGCTTGTCAAAAAGGTCAACACCCATGAGGCTTCTTCCCTTCGCGACAAGTTAGGAGAAGTTCTCCAATGTAATGTCCTTGTAGTATATCGGGACAAATATGATCCCAAGTACCTCAATTTTGGAGTTGGAGTACTCATGTAGAGTGTGTTATGCTCATAATAAAGAATGAAACTGAGTACTGTATGCAATGAGTAAGTGTGACCTTAGCTCCTTTAATTAAAACTCCAGAGTGTTGGTACAGCATGGGAGACCTGCTTATATACTGTGCTCCCAAGGGATGCCGGGATTCCTTGGAAAGCCAACAGGTAGGCCCTCTGGTGGTGGTGTGATACAAGTTGCCAAGGGTTACATATATAACATCATTACCTCCCAAAGTCAACAGTACACTTATTTACAGGGTGAGACGATCTGCGGCTTTTCGCTCCCTTGTCGATCGTCTCGGTACAAATGCAGGTGTGGGTGAGTTGGTTGGTTCTTCGCTGGGCTGCTGGGCAGCTGGCCTTGCCGAGCTGCTGGGGATGGTGAGCTCGGCTTCATGTTCAACCGTGATGTCGGTTGCCACTTATGTGTGTGTTGGAGGGTCGAAGTTGGTGGTGTCCTCTTCGGGTTGTTCATAGCTGTTTTGTGAACCGTAATTTGGTTTGGTCCAAATACTTTCTGCACATTAGTCCATTGGCCAATTTGACCTGAAACACCCCACTCTCTTCTTTGGTTATGACCGTGCCAGCTAGCCATTTGGGACCATGTCCATAATTGAGTACAAATACAGGGTCATTGACTTCAGTATCGCGTGATCATGGTACATGCTTTGTTGATGCTGCCTGCCCTCGATGTGATCATGGAGATCAGGGTGGGCAAGAGAGAGCTTTGTTTTGAGCGCCTTTTTCGTGAGCAGCTCGACTGGGGGAACCCCGGTGAGCAAGTGGGGTCTGGTGCGGCAGCTGAGCAGGACTCAGGACAGTCAGGTCTGCAGGGAGCCTTCCGACACACATTTCAAGCTTTACTTGATGGTTTGATCAGCCAGTTCTGCCTGGCCATTGGATGCGGGCTTGAACGGGGCAGACATGCTTGATCCCATTGCGGGTCATGAATTCCTTGAATTCAGCACTGGTGAAACACAGCCCATTGTCGCAGACAAGGATATCAGATAGGCCGTGTGTGGCAAACATGGCTCGTAGGCTTTCAATGGTAGGGGTGGACGTGCTTACAGACATTATTACACATTCAATCCATTTTGAATAAACATCCACAACAATCAAGAACATTTTACCTAGAAATGGGCCCGCAAAGTGAACGTGCATCCTAGACCACAGTTTGGAGGGCCACGACCACATACTTAGCGGAGCCTCTCTGGGTGCATTGCTCAGTTGAGAGCAATGTTGCACTGGCGCACGCATGACTCTAACTCTGAGTCGATACCGGGCCACCACACATGGGATCTGGTTTTGGCTTTCATCATTACTATACCTGGGTGGGTACTGTGTAGGTCGCTTATGAACATTTCCCTGCCTTTCTTGTGCAAGATCACACGATTACCCCACAAAAGACAGTCCGCCTGTAAGGACATTTCGTCTTTGCGCCTCTGGAACGGCTTGATCTCTTCCTGCATCTCTGCTGGGATGCTGGACCAGCTCCCATGGAGGACACAGTTTTTTACCAGGACAGTAAAGGATCCTGGCTGGTCCAGGTCCTGATCTGGCGGGCCGTAACGGGTGACTTTTCATTTTCAAATGCATCCATCACCAAGAGCAAGTCTAGGCTGTGCCATTTCCACCCCAGTCTTGGGCAATCATATCCGACTGAGAGCATCAGCGTAGTTCTCTGTGCCTGGTCTGTGGCGGATTACATAGCTGTATGCCGACAGTGTGAGCATCCATCTTTGTATGCGGGCAGAGGCATTGGTGTTAATCCCTTTGCTCTCTGAGAAAAGGGATATGAGCAGCTTATGGTCAGTTTCTAGCTCAAACTTGAGACCAAACAGATACTGGTGCATTTTTTTTAACCCCGTAAACACACGCCAGAGCTTCTTTCTCAATCATGTTGTAAGCTCTTTCGGCCTTGGACAGACTCCTGGACGCATAGGCGACGGGTTGCAATGTTCCCGATTCGTTAGCCTGTTGTAACACACACTCGACCATGTATGACGATGCATCACAAGCTAGCACTAATTGTTTACATGGGTTATATAGAACAAGCAGTTTGTTTGAACATAACAGATTTCTGGCTTTCTCAAAAGCAGCCTCTTGTGAATCCCCTCATACCCAGTTGTCTCCCTTGCGCAGTAGCACATGTAGGGGTTCTAGCAAGGTGCTTAACCCGTGTAGGAAATTACCAAAATATTTGAGGAGTCCCAGGAACGACCACAGCTCTGTCACGTTCTCTGGTCTCGGCGCGTTCTTGATGGCCGCCTTCTTGTCGTCGGTGGGTCTGATGCTGTCTGCCGCGATTCTTCTTCCGAAGAACTCGACCTCTGGCGCCAGGAAAACACACGTCGAACGTTTCAACCTGAGTCCCACACGATCTAGCCAACTTCGAACCTCTTCCAGATTCTTCAAGTGTTCGATGGTGTCCCGTCCTGTGACCAGTATGTCGTCCTGGAAAACCATGGTGCATGGAACCGACTTTAGCAGGCTCTCCATGTTCCATTGTAAATAGCCGTGGCCGAACGAATCTCAAACAGGCATCTGTTATAGATGAACAGAACTTTGTGCGTGTTGATGCAGATTCCTCCAGCTCCTGTGTCACGTAGGCCGAGATCAGGTCCAACTTGGTGAACGTCTTTCCTCTAGCCAGGGGCACAAATAGGTCGTCTGCCTTGGGTAGCAGGTACTGGTTCTGTAGTGAAAAAGGGGTAATCTTTACTTTCTAGTCCCCACAAATTCTGACCATGCCGTCGCCTTTGAGTACCAGGACAATTGGACTGGTCCACTCGTTGAACTCCACCGGCGCAATGATGCCTTCTCGCTGTAACCTGTCCAGCTCAATTTCCACTTTTTCTCACATCATAAATGGTACCGCCCATGCCTTGTGGTGGATGGGTCCTGTACTGGGAATCAAGTGGATCTGCACTTTCGCTCCCAAGAAACTTCCAATGCCTGGCTCGAACAATGATGGGAATCTACTCAGAACCTGGGCACATGAGGCGTCATCGACGAACGAAAGCGCTCGGATGTCGTCCCAGTTCCAGCGGATTTTTCCCAGCCAGCTTCTGCTGAACAGTGTGAAGCCATCCCCTGGAACAATCCATAGTGGAAGTTTGTGCACTGCTCCATCATAGGAGACTTTTACTTCTGCGCTATCAATAACAGGGATCAGCTCTTTGGTGTAAGTTCTTAGCTTGGTGTGAATGGGGCTAAGCTTGGGCCTGTGCGCCTTGTTGCTCCACAGCCTGTCAAGGCCTTTTTGCTGATGATGGACTGACTTGCAGCCGTGTCCAATTCCACGGATACTGGAATTCCGTTCAGTTCAACTTTTAACATGGTCGGTGGACATTTCGTGGTGAAGGTGTGTACCCTGTACACTTCTGTCTCCTCGGTTCAAGTCTCTAGTTCAGCCTGATCCACCATGGATCAATCCTCCTCTGCAACATGGTGGTTTGAAGGTTTTGCAGTTCGTCTGCACATTTTCTGGAGGTGTCCTATTGTTCTGAAGCCTTTGCATGCATAGTGTTTGAAGCGGCATTGATGGGCCCGATGATCACCTCCACAGTGCCAACAAAGTGTTAACTGCCTTGCATTAACGATTGATGGCGGTCTCTGTGTCATCTGAGGTCGTGCAGCAGCCGGCGTGTACGTTCTGCCCTATGCATTCCTGCTTGAAAACAATGTTACTTTGTGAACACTACCAACCGAAACCTCTTTATGCTGTAAAATTTGTTTGATGTTATCGCTGATGGACATAAATGCCTGGGCTATCGTTATGGCTTTGCTCAGATTCGGTATTTCAACAGTCAATAGTTTGCGAAGGATAACCTCATGGCCAATGCCAAGCACAAAGAAGTCTCTTAACATTTGTTCAAGGAATCTATCGAATTTGCAATGTCCTGCAAGGCGCCTTAGTTCGGCGACGTAGCTCGCCACTTCCTGGCCTTCCGACCGTTGACACGTGTAGAACCGATACCTCGCCATCAAGACGCTTTACTTTGGATTTAGGTGCTCACGGATCAGCATACACAATTTTTAATAGGATTTGTTTGTTGGTTTTACCGGAGCTAGAAGATTCTTTATGTGGCCATAGGTTGTTGCCTAAGGAGGATCGCCCTTCTATGGCAGCATTCTCGTCCCGTTCAAGCTCGTTGGCCACGAATTATTGGTTGAGTCACTTCACGAAGGCCTCCCAATTGTCCCCTTCTGAGAATTTCTCCAGGATACCAACAGTTCTTTGCATTTTCACGTGGTTGTTCGTTACCTCGTTGGCAATTGTTATGCTCGTAATAAAGGATGAAACTGAGTACTGTATGCAATGAGTAAGTATGACCTTAGCTCCTTTAATTAAACTTCAGAGTGTTGGTAGGCCTGCTTTTATACTCTGCTCCCAAGGGATGCTGGGATCCCTTGGGACACCAACAGGTAGGCCCTCGGTGGTGGTGTGATACAGGCTGCCAAGGGTTACATACGTAACAGAGTAGAAGTTGCAGTCTGCAGTTGACGGTGCATGAAGTGGATTTTGCACACAGCCTCGCTCAATATGGAGACTTTGGTTCCAAGTTCAATGAGGAGACAGATGGGCGCGCCATCAATATTTACATCACATTCCGTAAATTTGCCTGAATTGATGTGCGAAATGTCACTAATGGTGTCAATCATACTGGGTTCATCATTATTGGGGTTGTCCACGTGTCGAATATGCTGTGATGAGCGACAGACTCGAGCAAAATGATTCATTTTACCACATGCAGAGCATTTCTTCACATGTGCAGGGCAGTTAGGACTGTTTGCTGAATGTGATTTGTCCTCACTGTTAAAGCAGTGGAAGTTAGGCTCGTGATCCATTACTAACTCTGGGTCTCTGCTGTGATTTTCGCTTTGGACGAGCGCCTTGCACATGGGCTGTAACTGCACAGGGGGAGCAGGGGATCTAATCTCTTGTGAATCGGAATTTGCAGATTCAATTTGGATGGCCAAATTAGTTGTTTTATCTAATGTCAATTTGTCAACCTCCATTAGAAAGCATTTCCGAATACGGGGATTCGCTGTTTCCTCAATAATTTGATCCCTGATCATTTCCTCTGTGAGTGCTCCAAAGTTACACGTAGTGGGCAGTTCAGTTAATGAAATGATATAATATTTGATTGGTTCACCGTTCTCTTCCCCTCTTTGATGAAATTTGTATCTCTCCATCAAGATACTTTTCTTTGGCCCAAAATATTTCTCTTAGGTGCTTATCGCTTTGTCGTAGGACTCTGTCTCTTCGATTTGGTCAAAGATGCTTTGGCCTTCGGTATCGAGGCTGTGGATAAATATTTCACGGCGGCGAGCTGGTGTTACATTGTCGCTGTCTAACCCACTTTTTATCCACCTTGGCCACGGAATTGGAGGGTCCCCGGTTGTGGAGAGGAATGGTGGGGGGGCAGGAGGTTGGTGGGGGGCGGTGGGTGGTGGGGGGGGGGGGGGCGGTAGGGAGGTTAATTTGATTCGTCCTTGTCGGCAAATCATGTTGTGTATGTAAATATCACACTAACTGATACAGGAGTAATGTAACTAACTGTGTCCTTTATAGCAACTCCCAAAATAGTGTCCAAAATCCAACATGAACGAGAATGTTTACTGCAACAGTGAATAGCTCCCGCAGGGTCCTAATGCCTGTCTCGTGTCCTGTAACAAACAAATAGAGTATGAACACAACATTGATCAACAACCCTCAACAGTACTGGTTAACTAATTACCATGCTGGAAGTGTTCACAAGGATAAGCATGTGCATGTTGGACTGATTGACAACCCAACACTGGCCGAGAAGTTCAATTGAATAGCGAGATGGGCACTAACGGACCGCTAATTGTTTCCGGTCGAGCGCTGTGCTGTCAGCGCCTCCCGGGAACTTGAGTAGAGGTGTAGCGGTGGTGTTAACAGTTAGGGCTGCACCCTGTAGCGCCACCCACTTGGTGATGTTAATGAATGTGCAACGCCCCGTTAATGCCCCAGACGTGAACTTCAGTGGGTTCGCCTGCCTTACTACTTGCCGCTAATCACGGCAGAAAAAGCAGGTGTTCACAGCTGTCGGAGAAGCTCCCAGGGTGCTAATTAAAAGGATGAGCAGTTGGGTCTTTATCAGGTAAGTATCTGAGATGTGATTGCACTTTCATTCCATTGATTTCATTTTCTTTGCTGTCCAACACTCTGCCTGAGGTTCAAATTAGCTCTCTTGCATTTTTTTTCTAATTGTTCAGGTGCTCCAGCTAACCTCCCCTTTAAGCGCTAGGATGCTGGCATTACAGTGCCAGAACTTCATTAGTGCTCCCGCGATTCCAGTTTAGCGCCAAGGGCCTTAGTGCTCCATTCCACTCTTGGGGTGCTAAATATCAATATTGTAGTTGGAGGCGGTAAACATCGCCCGGTGCTAAAGTTAGCGACTAGGCGGTGTTACCACCTCAAACTTGGCTATACTGAATTTTTAGCCCACTGTCAGGTACACTGATGGAATTTACTCTGCAAATTTCCTGATCAATGTCACACACAGTAGAAGCACTTGGATCATCTTGTTTCAGAGCCCACTACAACTGTAGTTCATCGATTGACTACAGTTTTACCATGTCCTTCAGTCCAACTCTTTTGCTAATTAGAATTGGGTTTACAATTATTGTAAGATTTTGTTGCACTTGTGACTTTTAAAAGAATCAGCAAAGCAAGTCACATCCACAAATTTGCAAGTTATGCAAACTTGCATTCAAATGGAATTCTCTACCCCAGATGGCTGTGGATGCTCAGTTGTTGAGTATATTGAAGGCTGAGATCGATAGATTTTTGGACTCTTAGGGAATCAAGGGATGTGGGGATCAGTGGAAAAGTGGAGTTGAGGTCAAACATTAGCCATGATCTTATTAAATGGTGGAGTAGGCTCGAAGGGCCGTATGGTCTACTCCTGCTCTGATCTCTTATGCTCTGAATACAAATTATCCACTGGATTTGATGGTATTTTTCAACAACACTAAATAAATTATGAACCCAAACACTTTATGGAAATTATTTTACACAGAAAAGTGATGAATTTCTACATAACTATTTCCCATCTGCTTAGCAAGGTATTTAGTGCTTTAACTCAGACACAGGAATATTAATTTATCTGTTTCTGTGAAACAATATTTTAATAAAGGCGTGAACTAGTTTAAATAAAATGGGCCAAAACATTCAGTAAAATAACTGAAAGGGAATTCAGAAGACATTTGTTTCAAATAATGTACACTGCAGCCTACAAATTAGTTTAGACCAGTTTTCAAGGCCCAAATCAGCAAGGGGAACGATTCCTGCGTCTGAAGATGCAGGCCCGATGATTATGAGAAATTGATCCTCGTGACTCATACGAACAATGGCGGACAGGTAAAGACCATCTGGCCCATCAAGCCTGTCCCACACAATCGCGACACCTTGTGTATCACAACATACACACTCCACCCCACCTGAAACCATGAGATCTCCTGGGAGAGGCAAAAAAACAGATGAAAAATCCCAGGCCAATTTGGGGGGAAAAAATCTGGTAAATCCCTCTCCGACCCATCTAGGTGATCGAAACTAGTCCAGGAGATCACTCTGGCCATTAATTTTCCTGCAGTACCTACCTTCTGTAATTAAATAATCGTGGTGGACTACCAGCGCCTGTGACATCTCCACAGGCAGCTCGCTCGAATGAAAAGTCTGTTGTCAGGTCACTTGCCTTGCTGGTTCTCAGGTAAATTCTGAGAGAGGGGAAGGACAGTGGGAGAAGTGGCCATGGCCACCTGAAAATTTGCATGTCCCATTGGTCTTCGAAAGTGGATTTTGTTGCGCCTGTTTTACAGCTGTAAACTGGGTGCAACAAATTTCAACTAATATCCCCACGATTCACAACAAAAAAAATTGAAGAACTATTTTTTTCTTTCGTGACTAATGGCCAAGTAAATAAGTAGCAGGAATGTGTAAAGGTTATTCTGAGAATGCCATTGTTAGTGGGATTTTAGTTATGCCAAATATAAAAGGGAGCCATTCAGGAGATGGTTTGCGCCAGCTAGTTAAAATGTTGCATGATAAAGGCCAAGATTGGATGCTTATTTCCCCCTTATAATTAGAATATTTTACGAAGCCAGGTTTTTAGCAGTGATCAAACAATAGAAGCTTTCCTGCTGTTTAGCATCGATTCTGCACCTTTGATGAGAAAACCAAAGACTTTATTCCCACTTGAGGGATTTTCAAGGTGAAGAACAATTGTGTCTGACGGGAGGTGAGCAGCAGGTCAGACACAGTGGGGAAACTTAACAAGTAGAAGTAAGCCACTTCCCTGCTGCAGTGGAGGCAAATTCCTCTGGATGTAATTATCTAGGTAATAGAAAGAAAAAAAACAAACATTTATACAGTTCCTTTCACATCCTCAGGTCCCAAATGCTTCATAAGCTACAGAATTATTTTAAATATGCATCTTCCTATCTTCACATGTTGATATGAGATGAGGAGAAATTTCTTCACTCAGAGGGTGGTGAATCTTTGGAATTCTCTACCCCAGAGGGCTGTGGATGCTCAGTTGTTGAGTAGATTGATAGATTTTTGGATATTAAGAGGATCAAGGGATATGGGGATAGTGCAGGAAAGTAGAGTTGAGGTAGAAGATCAGCCATGGTCTTATTGAAGGGCGGAGCAGGCTCGAGGGGCTGAATGGCCTACTCCTGCCCATAATTCTTATGTTCTTATGTTTTTATATCACTTCAGCCATTTAAACATTTTACAGGACATTCTGCTTTCTCTCTCGCCTGTATGTGTGTTTTTTCCTCCCCTTCCCCTCTGTTTTGCTCCGTTTTTAAAATAAAGGCATGCATTTATATAGTGCCTATCATGACCTCAGGACATCCCAAATCGCTTCACAGCCTATAGAGTTCTTCTTGAAGTGTAGTCATTATTATAATGTAGGAAAATATAGTGCATCTGTAATTTTCTTCAGTTCTGATGAGGAATTGTGCCTGAAATATCAATTTGTCCTTTCTCTCCACAGATGCTATCTGAGTTATTAGCCTTTCCAGTATTTTTTGCAGAATGCTGACCTATATAGCAAAATCAGTGGACTACAACATGAAGATGCCAAGCAGTGCTTGGGTCAGATCACACCTTGACCACTGTGGCCAGTTTTTGCAACTAAAACAAAAGGGATAGATTTAAGCCCTGCAGACAGTTATGATGAAAGCTTGTAAAAACTAGGGCTCTGGTGCCCACAGGCTTAGTCAATAGATGCCTGAATTGATCTCATAGAGATATCAAAGATAGTGTAGAAAAGGCAAATCTGAAACATGACAAATTAAGCTAGTACACTAGGATGAGGGGACATCATCATCGTAAGTGGTCCCTCATATCGAGGATGACTTGCTTCTATGCCAAAAAGGGATGAGTTCACAGGTGTTTCAATGAAGGACCTAATATTCCAAGTCCCAAGCTACATCCTGATGGGTGGAAGATGCCTGTGGATTTTTTTAATGTGTGGTGGCCTTTGCACATCAGCCACCACATGGGCTTGACAAAGCTAGGTTTTGGTCCAGTGGCAAGGATTAACCAAGATGACTGGAGACCAGCTCTGCTGCACCGACCTTGTGTGCACACATATCACAGTGTGGGCTGGCCTGTGCTGACCCTGGGCCCTCGCCTCTACTGGGCCCCGAACTCATGCCTCTCCTCGGCCCCGATCTCGCCGCTCTGCAATGCTCCAATCACCGACCTGGACCTTGATGACATCCAATCCAGTTGCCCTCTTCACTGCCATCGCTCTCCTGCACCAGCTCACACTGTACCTTGCAGTGGTATGCTGCCATGCTGCTCCAGGTCGCCGTTTGCCGCTCCTTTTATGGCACCGCCCTGCCGCAGGGGACATAGATTCAAGTTGGCAAACAACATTTTAGGACATTTATCAGTAAATTCTTTTTGACGCAAAAAGTTGTATCAAGTTCCAGGTAGGACGGTTCTTGGAAACTTGGAATCATTTAAGAGGCAGTTGTAATGACATTTTGAATGCAGGAGTCGGGGTCTGAATGACCTTCCTCGTCTGTATCTATTTTGCTGAAAATGAACTAAAGTTCTCTCTCCTCACAATTTACAATGCATGTGATGCTGAAGTCCATAGAATCTGTCAAGCAGACTGCATTATCAGTACTTTGCTTCACGAAGAAGCTTTTATTGCTTTCAATGTTACAATGTTAACAGCTGTCCAAAGAAGTTCTACCTGTGCAGAATTCACCTTGCTGCTTTTCCTCCTCTACAGAGAAAGTTTAGATGATGGAAGCCACCCTCATAGATTCTTTCTTTTTTAAACACTAACAAAAGCACGCGATTAATCTCCGTCATCAATAAAAATACTTACATCCCCTATGCAGAATGGAATGAACTATTTCTGTTTTGGATTTTCCATTTGCATTCACACTAACTTCATTACTAAAATTATCAACTAGAGGAATTTCACTCCAAAGTGAAATTATAATTACATGTGGAGATTACATAATTAGTAACACCCTCAGCAACACTGGATCCCAGAATGCAAAGGTGCTCATTAGCATTAATGAGTGAGAATACATCAGATGATGCATTTCCTTCATTAACAATTTGAATAAATTCACCCAAATATGGGAAGGATCATTCACTGTTTCCCCCATCATTTTCAGAGAAAATCCCACGTGGTGGGAGTGGTAAAGTACCACCAAAATGGCTGCCCAGCCAATTTATTTCATCCAGCTACTATCCTTAATCAGGCAGTAAAGGAGAGGAAATGTTATCCTTTTTAAAATTGATACATTTGTTAAACCTTTTGACAAGAATGGAATGTCCAACAATTTAGTCTTTCTAATGTAAGTGAGGCATTGTGAGGCAACAGCCTCTTAACCAATCAGAGTGCACACAACAGAGCTGATAATCAAATGTCTGATTTTGATTGGGCAATGGAAAAAATTCACTTGTTTACATCACTACACCATGATCAATTCACATTTCCAGCAATTTGCAGGGCAAATATAGAGTGATTTGAAAGGGGAGGTTAAAAAGTTCAATTAGTGTCGCATGCCATGAGATGTGCCATTTCAGCAATTTCTGGGCCAACAGCAAGGAACAGGTGTCAGTCATTTAGCCCCTTGAGCTTCTTCTGCCATTCAATTATATCATGGCTGATCTGTACCTCAACTCCATTTACCGGTCAAATTTACCCACAAATAACAAAAGTCTATGGGCCCGAATTTGGTGGACTTACCACTGGCTACCGCCGAGTTTTCTCGGCAGTCTCCCTGTTTTCTGGGAGCTCTCCTCCAAGCGAGTTTGGTGTGGTCCTCATGCCGACGGGGAGAGAAGACCGCTGGGGACCGTCCGCTGGTGTCCGCTGGTGTGCGGCGGCGTACAACACCGACAGAAGTCCTCCCGCCTGCTCACTCCTGAGATTGGTCCGGGCGGACCTCCGCTCCAGTAGCAGAAGAGACCGCCGCGTAGAGGCAGGTCTTACCTGAACGGTAAGTATGAAGGCCTGCAAGAAAAGGTTAGTGCACTTGTTTTCTTCATTTCTTTTGCAGCGATTTTGGTGGATAGGGTCCTCTGAAGGATTTATAAAAGTTGTTTTATCCATTTGTTGATATATTTTTCCCGTTCCCCCCTCCCTGGGCCCGATTGCTGAGAATGCTGAGAATGTTGTGGATAACACATTTAGTGAGTTGGTCACTCCGCAGGTAAGGGTTAGGACAGATAGTGAATGGGTGACCAAGAGACAAGGCAAGAGCAGGAAGGTAGTGCAGGAGTCTGCTGCGGTCATCTCCCTCCAAAACAGGTATACCATTTTGGATACTGTTGAGGGAGATGACTTACCAGGGGAAGGCACCAGCAGCCAGGTTCATGGCACCATGGGTGGATCTGCTGCATAGAAAGGCGGGAAAAAGAGTGGGAGAGCTATAGTGATAGGGGACTCTATTGTAAGGGGAATAGATAGGAGTTTCTGCGGCCGCAACTGAGACTCCAGGATGGTATGTTGCCTCCCTGGGTCAAGGATGTCTCGGAGAGGCTGCAGAGCATTCTGGAGAGGGAGGGTGAACAGCCAGTTGTCGTGGTACATGTAGGTACCAACGATATAGGTAAGAAGTGGGAAGAGGTCCTACAAGCTGAATTTAGGGAGCTAGGAGTTAAATTAAAAAGTAGGACCTCAAATGTAGTAATCGCTGGATTGCTACCAGTGCCACGTGCTAATCAGAGTAGAGGGAGCAGGATAGTTACAATAAATATGTGGCTTGAGCAGTGGTGCAAGAGGGAGGGATTTAAATTCCTGGGACATTGGAACCAGTTCTAGAGGAAGTGGGACCTGTACAAAAGGGACGGTCTGCACTTGGGCAGGACTGGAACTGATGTCCTAGGGGTAACATTTGCTAATGCAGTTCGGGAGTGTTTAAACTAATATGGCAGGGGGATGGGAACCTATGCAGCGAGACAGGCAAAGTAATATGGAGTCAGAAACAGATGGTAGAAAGGTAAAAAGAAATAGTGGAAGGCCGAGTAAACAAAGACAAGAAACAAAAAGGGCCACACTACATCATAATTCTAAATGGACAAAGGGTGTTAAACAAACAAGCCGAAAGGCTTTGTGTCTTAATGCAAGGAGTATCCGTAATAAGGTAGATGAATTAACTGTGCAAATCGATGTTAACAGATATGATGTGATTGGGATTACAGAGACATGGCTCCAGGATGATCAGGGCTGGGAACTCAACATCCAAGGGTATTCAACATTCAGGAAGGATAGAATAAAAGGAAAAGGAGGTGGGGTAGCATTGCTGGTTAAAGAGGAGATTAATGCAATAGTTAGGAAGGACATTAGCTTGGATGATGTGGAATCTATATGGGTAGAGCTGCAGAACACCAAAGGGCAAAACACGTTAGTGGGAGTTGTGTACAGACGTCCAAACTGTAGTACTGATGTTGGGGAGGGCATCAAACAGGAAATTAGGGGTGCATGCAATAAAGGTGCAGCAGTTATCATGGGTGACTTTAATATGCATATAGATTGGGCTAACCAAACTGGAAGCAATACAGTGCAGGAGGATTTCCTGGAGTGCATAGGGGATGATTTTCTAGACCAATATGTCGAAGAGCCAACTTACACTGGGTGTTATGTAATGAGAGAGGATTAATTAGCAATCTCATTGTGCGAGGCCCCTTGTGGAAGAGTGACCATAAACTGTTAATTCAGAGACCATGTCCAGAACTTAAAGAAGGGTAACTTTGAAGGTATGAGGCGTGAATTGGCTAGGATAGATTGGCGAATGATACTTAAGGGGTTGACAGTGGATAGTGGATGGGCAATGGCAGGCATTTAGAGACCGCATGGATGAACTTTAACAATTGTACATCCCTGTCTGGCCTAAAAATAAAAAAGGGAAGGTGGCTCAACCGTGGCTATCAAGGGAAATCAGGGAAAATATTAAAGCCAAGGAAGTGGCATACAAATTGGCCAGAAATAGCAGCGAACCCAGGGACTGGGAGAAATTTAGAACTCAGCAGAGGAGGACAAAGGGTTTGATTAGGGCAGGGAAAATGAATACAAGAGGAAGCTTGCAGGGAACATTAAGATGGACTGCAAAAGCTTCTATACATATGTAAAGAGAAAAAGGTTAGTAAAGACAAACGTAGGTCCCCTGCAGTCAGAATCAGGGGAAGTCATAATGGGGAACAAAGAAATGGCAGACTAATTGAACAAGTACTTTGGTTCGGTATTCACTAAGGAGGACACAAACAACCTTCCAGATATAAAAGGGGTCAGAGGGTCTCGTAAGAAGGAGGAACTGAGGGAAAACTTTATTAGTCGGGAAATTGTGTTGGGGAAGTTGATGGGATTGAAGGCCGATAAATCCCCAAGGCCTGATGGACTGCATCCCAGAGTACTTAAGGAGGTGGCCTTGGAAATAGCGGATGCATTGACAGTCATTTTCCAACATTCCATAGACTCTGGATCAGTTCCTATGGAGTGGAGGGTAGCCAATGTAACCCCACTTTTTAAAAAAAGGAGGGAAAGAGAAAACAGGGAATTATAGACCGGTCGGCCTGACATCGGTAGTGGATAAAATGATGGAATCAATTATTAAAGATGTCTTAGCAGCGCATTTGGAAAGAGGTGACATGATCGGTCCAAGTCAGCATGGATTTATGAAAGGGAAATCATGCTTGACAAATCTTCTGGAATTTTTTGAGGATGTTTCCAGTAGAGTGGACAAGGGAGAACCAGTTGATATGGTGTATTTGGACTTTCAGAAGGCTTTCGACAAGGTCCCACACAAGAGATTAATGTGCAAAGTTAAAGCACATGGGATTGGGGGTAGTGTGCTGACGTGGATTGAGAACTGGTTGGCAGACAGGAAGCAAAGAGTAAGAGTAAATGGGTACTTTTCAGAATGGCAGGCAGTGACTGGTGGGGTGCCACAAGGTTCTGTGCTGGGGCCCCAGCTGTTAACATTGTACATTAATGATTTAGACGAGGGGATTAAATGTAGTATCTCCAAATTTGCAGATGACACTAAGTTGGGTGGCAGTGTGAGCTGCGAGGAAGATGCTATGAGGCTGCAGAGTGACTTGGATAGGTTAGGTGAGTGGGCAAATGTATGGCAGATGAAGTATAATGTGGATAAATGTGAGGTTATCTACTTTGGTGGTAAAAACAGAGAGACAGACTATTATCTGAATGGTGACAGATTAGGAAAAGGGGAGATGCAACGAGACCTGGGTGTCATGGTACATCAGTCATTGAAGGTTGGCATGCAGGTAAAGCAGGCGGTTAAGAAAGCAAATGGTATGTTGGCCTTCATAGCGAGGGGCTTTGAGTACAGGGGCAGGGAAGTGTTACTACAGTTGTACAGGGCCTTGGTGAGGCCACACTTGGTATATTGTGTACAGTCTTGGTCTCCTAACTTGAGGAAGGACATTCTTGCTATTGAGGGAGTGCAGCGAAGGTTCACCAGACTGATTCCCGGGATGGCGGGACTGACATATCAAGAAAGACTAGATCAACTGGGCTTGTATTCACTGGAGTTCAGAAGAATGAGAGGGGATCTCATAGAAACGTTTAAAATTCTGATAGATTTAGACTGCTTAGATGCAGGAAGAATATTCCCAATGTTGGGGAAGTCCAGAATCAGGGGTCACAGTCTAAGGATAAGGGGTAAGCCATTTAGGACCGAGATGAAGAGAAACTTCTTCACCCAGAGAGTGGTGAACCTGTGGAATTCTCTACCACAGAAAGCTGTTGAGGCCAATTCACTAAATATATTCAAAAAGGAGTTAGATGTAGTCCTTACTACTCGGGGGATCAAGAGGTATGGCGAGAAAGCAGGAAGGGGGTACTGAAGTTGCCTGTTCAGCCATGAACTCATTGAATGGCGGTGCAGGCTTGAAGGGCCGAATGGCCTACTCCGGCACCTATTTTCTATGTTTCTATGTTTCTATGATTCAATCCTTGGTGTTGCTTTGCTGAGGATTGCATTTGCCGCCCAGAATCTAACCTACCCCCGCTGCTTTTTTATGCTGGGCATTTCTTTTCCTATTTTTCCACCAAATCTTTGCCCAAAGTCTTAGCGGTCCTTTCGACAGTACATGGGCAGAACTTAAGTTTGACGAAATTCGGGCCCTATGAATATCAATCTTGAAAATTTCAATTGTCCCAGCATCCACAGCCTTTTGGTGCTGTTAGTTCCAGATTTCCACTGCCCTATCTGTGGAAAAAGTGCTTCCTGATTTCACTCCTGAATGGTCTCGCTCTAATTTTAAGAGGATACTCTCCTGCTCTGGATTCCTCCAGCAGAGGAAATAGTTTCTTTGTATCTTCCCTATCAAATCCTTATCCATTGTAATTAACTCAATTAGATCATCCCTCAACCAAGCTCAAGCGAATGCAAACCAAGTTTATGCAACTTGTCCTCATAATTTAGCCCTTTAAGCCAAATATCATCCTGCTGAATCTACACTGTACCACTTCCAAGGCCAATACATTTTTCCAGTGTCAGTTGTGACTCAGTAGGTCGCACACTCGCCACTGAGTCAGGAGGTTGTGGGTTCAAGTCCCATCCTTTATTACTGAGGGAGTGCTGCACTGTTAGATGTGCCGTCTTTCAGATGAGACGTTAAACCGAGGCCCCGTCTGCTCTCTCAGGTGGACGTAAAAGATCCCATGGCACTATTTCAAAGAAGAACAAGGGAGTTATTCCCGCTGTCCTGGGCCAATATTTATCCCTCAATCAACATAACCAAAACAGATTATCTGGTCATTATCACATTGCTGTTTGTGGAAGCTTGCTGTGTTAACTACATTACAACAGTGACTGCACTTCAAAAAGTACTTGATTGGCTGTAAAGTGCTTTGAGATGTCCGGTGGTCATGAAAGGCGCTACATAAATGCAAGTCCAAAACTGAACGCAGTGTCCAGATAGGATTTTGATCAAAGTTCTGCACAACTGAAGCATCATTTCCTCAGCTTTCAATTCCAGTCCCCTTGAAATGAAGCCAACTTTTCATTGGCCTTTTTGATTACTTTTTGTACCTGTGTGCAAGCTGTTAGTATGTTGTCCAGGCAACATATCACAATTGAAGTGAAATAAAAAGAAAAAGTCACAAAAATAGACAGCAAGTCAAGTCTGTAAAACGCTAAGTGGCCAAATGTTCCTGGAGAAGTCCCTTTGAACAGTCCCACCTGGAACATTAACCTGCCATTGCACTTTTCAAAATGGATGCACTTTCAGCATCTTCTGCTTGTTCTTATTTAAACTTCTAGTAATTTGAGGTTGTTCTTTTTATCTGTAACATTGAGGTGATCTGATGATAAAGAGGAATAAAGTCTTCAACGAACTCTGACAGTTGATACAGCCTGACTGACGGCTTGCTTGTTTCCAAGATCATTTTCAACTTTGGGTCAGAGCTTCTGAGGCGAAAGTCACTAATTAGACAGAGGCTGCCGATCTACATATTGTTGTTCTTCTTCCCTTCTTAGGCGGTCCCTCGAATCGATATGACTTACTTCCACACCAAAACGGGGTTTGTTCACAGGTGTTTCAATGAAGGACCTAACATTCCAGGTCCCAAACTGCATATTGAAGGGTGTGATTGGAGCGTGGGCAGGTACATATTGCTATGCCTGCTGTGACACATGATGACAACATTCAATAAAGATGGCATAATTTTGAACAAAACTATTTGCTCAAGTTATTTCTTTGCTGTGCCTTTGCAGGTTGTCGGACGTTTTTCTTTACACCCACTCCTCTCCTGAAGGCATCAATTCATCCTGGGTTCAGCAATGAACAGCCAAGACAGTGTCAATGGGTTTTCCAACCAGTGGAGACGTTTTAGTCAAGGCAGATCGAGGCCTCATCTGATGTCCAGTAAAGCATAGACCGAGTATTGAACCAGGGAGCTTCGTGATCTTTGTAGTCTCATTACGTTTGATTTTACCGCTGAGCCACTGGGTGAAAGGAGAAATGAAAAGAGTAATAACTGGTGATCAACAGCATTGCTGTTTAATGAGTAAAAGGGTCGAGGCACTTTATACTTTATCATCATAGACAGTCCCTCGGAATCAGGGAAGATTTGCTTCCACTCCCAAAGTGAGTTCTTTGATGGCTGAACAGTCCGATATGAGAATCACAGACCCTGTTACAGGTGGGACAGACATTCGTCGAGGGAAGGGATCGGTGGGGCTGGTTTGCCACGCGCTCCTTCCGCTGCCTGCACTTGACCTATTCACGCTCTTTGCGTTGAGACTCGAAGAACTCAATGCCCTCCCGGATGCACTTTCTCCACTTTGCACGGTCTTCGGCCAGGGTCTCCCAGGTGTCAGTGGTGATGTTGCACTTTACCAAGGAGGCTTTGAGGGTGTCCTTGTAATGTTTCCGCTGCCCACCTTTGGCTTGTTTACCATGAAGGACCTCTGCATAAAGCATTTGCTTAGGGAGTCTCGTATCTGGCATGCGAACAATGTGACCTGCCAGCGAAGCTGATCGAGTGTGGTCAGTGCTTCAATAGTGGGGATGTTAGCCTGGACGAGGACACTGATGTTGGTGCGCCTATCCTCCCAGGGGATTTGTAGGATCTTGTGGAGACATTGTTGGTGATATATCTCCAGCGACTTGAGGTGCCTTCTATACATCGTCCATGCCTCAGATCCATACAGGAGGGCGGGTATTACTACAGCCCTATAGACCATGAGCTTGGTGGTCGATTTGAGGGCCTGGTCTTCAAACACTTTTTTCCTCAGACGGCCGAAGGCTGCACTGGCGCACTGTAAGCGATGCTGAATCTCCGCATCAATGTCTGCCTTTGTTGCTAAGAGGCTCCCGAGATATGGGAAATAGTACACGTTGTCGAGGGCTATGCCGTGAATCTTGATGATTGGAGGGCAGTGCTGTGCGGCGGGGACAGGCTGGTGGAGGACCTTTGTCTTACGGATGTTAAGCGTAAGGCCCATGCTTTCATATTATACATTAGTTCTATTCTTAAACAACATAGGACTGCTGAGCACATACAAGTGTCATCTATCAGCTTATATTACTTGTTTTAACTTTTTACTGTGGTTGCCATCTTAGACTCAGGCAAATAATTCTTTCCACCATTGTAGAGCCTGAATGTATTCATACTGTGGCTGTGTCTCCTTGAAGGAAAAAAATCTCCTTCTTTTCTTTCCTTTAATGGTTTTGAGTTCTTCTGAGCTGAAAGCCATATTAATTACAAGTTAATTAGTATCAGCATTTCCAGAACCAGAAAGGGACAGCTACAGGCAGGTGATAGACAGTCTCACTGCAACATCCTGCTCCCTACAAATAGCTGAAAATGAAAAGGCCAGCTAATCCCCGAGTATGATCAATTAAATGACGAGCACACACGATAATTGCTTGTGATAAACCTGGTGCCTATTAGGCTCTGTGACTGGCTACTCCACAGCATATCAATTGAAGTGAACGTAATCCTTACTGCAGTCTCAGGAATAATATCAAGCTGAATATTTCTAGGGGTGGAAAATGTCCACCAAGGCAGCATAAAGGTAATCTAAACTTTTGGCAATTGGGCGCAGACTCTAAATGGACCTGTTTTGTACAATAACTGGATGAATATTGGCAAAGGTGAAATATGACTTGATCATAATGGAAAATTGAGCACCATTGAAATGAAAGGGTTCTGTAGCTCTTTACTATATGCCTACTGTTGCTGCTTGTTTTGTTAAACCAAAGGCTTCTCAGAGAGATTTTAACAATATAATTGAGCTGAAGAGATAATGTGCTCCGTAAACTTGAGGTCATCCAAAACTCGGCTGCCCGTGTCCTAACTCGCCTATTAACCAATCACCCCTCTGTTCACTGACCTGCACTGGCTCATAGTTAAGCACCACCTCAATTTTAAAATTTTCATCCTTGTTTTCAAATCCCTCCATGGTCTCACACCTCCTCATCGCTGTAATCTCCTCCAGCCCCCAACCCCCCCGAGATATCTGTATTCTTCCAATTCTGGCCTCTTGATCATCCCCAATTTTAATTGCTCCACTATTGGCAGCCGTGCCTTCAGCTGCCAAGACCCTAAGCTTTGGAAATCCTTCCCTAAAACTTTCTGACTCTCGACCTCTCTTTCCTCCTGTAAGACGCTTCTTAAAACCTACCTCTTTGTCTGTCCGAATATCTCCGTATATTGATTGGTGTAAAATTTTATTTGATAATGCTCCTGTGAAGAGCCTTGGGGTGTTTTACTATATTAACGTCGCTGGGGCCGAAATTCACCCCCGCCCAAAACGGGTTGCACCAACCGATCCTGAAGTGTTTTTTTCGCGAAATTCAGTTCTTTGTAATTTTTTTGAAGTGGCCCAGAAGTTGGTCATAATGTGGGCGGAAGTGCTCTAGAGGGGTGGAAGTGGCGACAGGACGGAGTCACCACCGCGCTCAATCATCAACGGAGTGGTGATGACATCATGACGCATCACCACGTTTCACCCCTTTACTTAAAAGGGAGAGACGCTGCGATTTCTTTAGGTTAGGTCCACTGGGCCACCAGGGAGGGTTTCGGCTGGGCCAGTGGCCTGGCATCCAAGAGGGGGTGCCAGGCTGCCTGTTGGAGGCCCGGCCAAACCTGGGGGCATAAGTGGCCGGCCGATCTGGAAGTCGGCCGGCCAAGAAAAAAAAAATGGCGGGCGTTAATGGCCGCCATGAAGCCAAGTCCCACACACAGAAAACAAGGTGCACCAACAGAAAAAGCCGTCGGGGGCACCGCTCGGCAGATGGAAGACTCTTAAAGCTGAATTTGGCTGGAGGTGCGGGAAACCAGCGGTGAGCGCTTTGATTACGCAGTCAGGACCAGTCTACAGTGGGGACCGCCAGAAAAATCCCCGAGCTGAATTTCACCGGCCATTGGACCGGAAGTCGGCGGCCTTTTTGGGGAGCTGAATTTCAGCCCCGCTATATGAATACAAGATTTTATTGTTGTTGTGCTCCCTCTAGGAACTTTTAGGGAAATAAGTTAGAGGAGACATCACGTGGAATGTGAAAAGGAGAAAAATTAAGGCCTTAGGTCATGCTGACATTATTGTATGTCACTGTGCAAATATAACCAATAAGGAGGACCACAGAGCAATGCTGAAATTAATGCGAGGAAGGGGTTTGTTTGTGCAGTAAGCAAGCTCAGATTAAAGGGTTAGTTCCTACCATATATACAAATGTCTTGGTGCAACCAATCCCTCCCCTTATTACATTTGTACTAGAATACGCTTGGGCCGATCAATGTCAAAAATGTAAAAAATAGACAGAAGTTCAAGGGGCTGAAATTCAGGGTCTGGATAAGGCCCGTTACCATTGTTTTGCGGTGGAATTGAGTGGCCGCTGCACTGCAGTCGATCAGTTGCCATAATCCAAATACAGCTTGGGAATTTTTTGGGCGGTCCCCACTTCTGTCCCGCTGCTGCCAACTGCCGCAAATGCATCATCAAAACACGCATCATCGCTCTCCCGCACTTCCATCCCACTCCGCGCAAAATTTACCCGAGAAAATCCACGATCCACCGCACGGTACTCCCAACAGCTTTTTCTGTCGGCGCACCTTGTTTTGTGTGTGTGAGCCACGGCATCGTGGCGGCCCTTCAAGGGGAGGGCACACTGCCTTGACCACAGTGATTTTGTTTGTCAGCCGACTTCCTGGTCGGCTGGACAACTATGGCTCTGAGTTCGGCTGGGCTGCCAACAGGAAGCCTGGCACCCCTTCTTGGATGCCAGGCCGCTGGCCCGGCCAAAACTCTCCCCAGTGACCCAGTGGCCGAACCTAAAAGAATCGCTGCTTCTCTCCCCTTTAAATGAGGGGGGAGACGTGGTGACGCAGACGCGCACTGACATCACCACCACTCCGCCGCTGAGTGACTCCAATTTCCGCCCCTCACCAGCACTTCCCGCCGCACTTCCGCCCCCATTGTGACCAACTTCTGGTCCGCTCCAAAAAAAGTTAGCCAAAGTGGTGAAAGTGGATCAAGAGTCCGCCTCGTCGGACCCGATGGTTAAAAACATTGAGAAAATGGTAGGTGCCTGAATTTCAGCCCCCCAAATTTTTGGGCCTACAAATTCAGTGCAGTTGCACCTCCCGTTACCGCCCCTGGGGGTGCTAATGGGTCACAAATGCATTAGCGGGGTTGACAACGACTCCTGTCAGATTGGCGGGAGTTTAGTGGCGGCGCTATGGTGTTGCGCCCGGAGATCATGACGTCATCGCAGTGCGCATTACGCCATTAGCGCCCTGGCCCCGAAGTTGACTTTCTCCCTCCACAGCAGCGCTGGGCAAAAACAATGGAAGCTGCAGGAGGCGTGGATCAGGCAACCGGCCGCTACTGGGATGATAATTAAAGGGGAGGTGGCCGAAGTAAGTAAAAAAAAACTTACCTTTGTTTTCGCTGTGTTTCTCCATTTCCTTTGTAGGGTCCTGCACGCGATCGCTCAGTTCATCAATCTGCTTAAGTGCTCGGCTGATTGCAAGACTCCCCCGCTCCCTTGGTGGTCCAGTTAGGTATTTTTTTTAATTGCAGAGTCTGCAGCGGTGGCCCTTTCCTTTAAGGGAGGGAAGGGCTCTTTGTATGTGGCAGAGCTGCAAGGCCCCTAGTGCTCCACTTCCTTCTGGGAGCACTAAACCAAATATTTTGGGAGGCAAGAAACTTTAGTGCCTGCCGCTAACTTTCCTGCCTCTCTAAAAAGTTACCTCCCCCATACGGACCGATAATCAATTTTCCCCCCTTGGTCTCATAACATGGTAACAAGAGGCCGTGTAAGGGCCTGATCAACCTTTCATTCTTTCCTGGTGATTTACACAGAAGGAGCAAAGAGAGATGAATATAAGAATTAGAACTGAGGTCTTATAAAACCAACTCAAATCCGGCAGTTCCAGTTTCTAAAATTCTTCTGTTAAGTTGAGTAACATATTTGAAAGCAGCTGAATATGATTGATCAGATCACCTGACGTGGGATTCTCTGTCGTAGTTTAAGGCATAGATGATCAGACATTATTCATCTAAATCAGAAGGTTTTCAAAGCAGTTTACGCGGCTCAGTAAGATTTGCAACAATCGAGAGAAAGTTTACGAATGTGAAATTGGAAGATTGAATTGTTTTCGATCAAAAGTAAAGAAAATGAAGTGTATTTCAACAGCATAAGCTTCGAAGTGCAGAGAGAAAGTACAACTTAATAATCAAAAGAAGAAGTACAGTGTCATGTATCTTACATTATTATATATATAACTGTATCCTAACATGCTACACATGACTGTAATAAGATATGACCTGTAACCACCAGCATACCTTACCACCAGGGGTGCACTTGCAAGAGACAGGTATATAAGCACAGGTCTCAGGCAAGTGCAGCTTTCCAAAGCTGTGAAATAAAGGTGCAGGTCCAGAGTGACCTTGACTTCATTACATGCCTCGTGTGAATCTGTATTGAGGGGATAGAACTTTACATACAGTATGTGCAAGGTTAGGTTTTGTTGGGAAGTGAAGGTAAGTGAAGAAAGATGATGATGACCACAAGCAAAATTAGAGGTGAAAGCACAAATTCCCAAAGGAAGGAAGAAGTGTCTGAAGCTACAGCTAGACTGCTATTCAAGGAAAGAAAGTGAACGATTTTATGTTCATGTCCCCAAGTTACATCCTTAAGACTGGAAGCCCAGCACTGCCACTTTGAATATAAACTATGGGCTGGATTTTCAGTTTTGCCATTTTCGGGGAAAAAAACGGAGGTGGGGCGGGGAAGTTACTGCTCGGATAATGCCTGCGCTGTGTGGAGAAATGTTTGCCATCTGGGCTCTGCGCCAGGGATACAACGCAAAGGGAAGCGTTGTACAACTTCTGCGGCGCAAAAATGGGAACCTCGCCAACTAAAGTGCGGGTCCGGGAGCACTCCGAGAGAGGCCTCAGGAGGGGCGGGGAAAAAAAATCACAAAAACATTCCAAAAACACTGCCCACACCACCACAACACAAATCGCTGCAAAAAAATAAATAAATAAACACTGGAACTTACCTTTTTTGCAGTTTGTCCACCTCACTTCCGCCGGCAGTGCTGGACCGCTGTGTTTTTCCTGGCAGTCATCGCGGGGCGTGCTTCAGTGCGTATGGGTGGGTTGCGAGTCCAAACTACTGCCGGTGTCGCAACGAGAGGCACTGCACACCCCGCGCCGCTCTTCCCGGTGGCGTTCTAAACAACGCCGCAAAACCCAACCGGAGGATCGCGACCCGATGCAGAAGACCTCGATGTCCCATTTCCACCGCTCCGAGGCAAAACCCAGAGCGCAAAGGACCAGAAAATCAAGCCCAATGTGCATTTAACCTTGTACTCTAACCAAGGGGCATTAAATGTTATTCTCCTATACTGCTGCTAAGTGAAGCCTAGCTAATGTTGCAATAACGTGAACTTATAATTAAGTTACTGTTGTTTTTATGATGATTTAGACTCTTCATTGCGTTTCAGTCCACTTTTAATGGAATCACTGATACTAAATGTGATCATACAAATTGCATTATAGTCAATGTAGTGAAATGAAAGAGTGTTTGTTATACATCTGTGTCTTACTTGGGTTTTGATACCTCTAAGAAGAGTTAGGGTGCATTTCACTAACACTTGTACCAAAGTCATGCTGTTGACAGACTGATATTCAAAATCATTCAAATGAGTAATGCAGGATGGTTCTAAGTGACCTGAGATACCATATGGAACCTGAGACATAAATGCCAATCACATTTTGTGGCATGAATACATTTTGATGAAAAGCAGATGATTATTTCGATACCCTTCAACTAAAATAGATTATATTGAGATCTGATTTTAACTTTCGGCACTGGTGGAAGACAGGGGTAACAGAGTGATCACCCATGATACACCCACTTAATTTACTTTCCATTGACACGCCACCACCTGCTTTCCCCCATGGCAATAAGTTAAAATCAGCCCTAAAATTTCCTATTTACTGGGGGGCATTGTATGGGATTTAGTGTTCATATTTTCTACAAAGTAAGTTGCAGTGAGGAGGATACAATCACAGGTTGAACCTTGCTTATCTGGAACCATCGGGACCTGGCCTGTTCCGGATAAGGGATTTTTCCAGACGAGAAGTGGTCACATTAAACTGAGCAAGGGCAGAGAAATCATGGGCGGGGGGGGGGGAGGAGCGGTGGTTCACGGGGTCAGGACAGCCTTTGCAGGAGTCAGCGGCGAGGAACGTTTTATATATGCAGTCTATAGACATACTCTCTGTGTAGTCACTGTATAATTGCATAAATGGTGACTTGTTACCTGATGTACTATCAATAAGGTTTACACTGTGTATATATACTATGCTGGCACCACTAGAGGATGCAACTGGTGGAGACCGAGGTTTCCTGCCTCTGTGGCAGAGGCTGTCCACCAGAGGGCACTGTGGTGGGAGACCTGAGGGTCACTTGCATAAGTGTGCATGGCCCAATATAAAAGGCTGCTCCTCACGCTTGTGCCTCACTCTGGAGTTACGAATCAAGGACCAAGGTCACTACAGTCTAAGTACAACACATTGCCTCGTGGAGTCATTCATATATGCATTACAGACCTAACAACTGGCGATGAGAATATGGACTTTCACGCTATTATGGCTACCTTTGGCACACTAAAAGACTTCGCAGAGGGTGATGGTTGGGATACCTTCAAGGAAAGGCTCGAGTAATATTTTGTGGCAAACAACCTGGCAGGGGAGACGGACACATTGGCAGAGAAGCACAAGGCTATACTGCTGATCAGTTGTGGGCCCGAGGTCTACTGCCTCATCAGGGACTTGCTGGCGCCCACTAAGTCCAAGGATGAGACATACGATGAGCTGACTGAACGAATTCGCGACCAAATAAAACCAAAGGAGAGCATCCTCACAGCCAAGCACAGATTCTACAACTCACCGCAGACCTGAGGGCCAGGAGATTGCAAAATATGCTGCTGACCTCAGGAGACATGTGACACCGTGTGATTTCGGCACGCACCCCAACGAAGTATTGCGAGACATATTTGTTATGGGAATTGGCCATGAGGGCCTTTTTCACAAGCTATTATCTGCCGGGACCACAATCACCTGCAGAAGGCCATCAGCATCAGTCAGGCGTTCATGACCTCGACCTGCAGCACCAAGCAAATTATTCATCCTGTGGACTCAAACCCGGCAAGTACTGTACACAGAATGGTGCCTTTCACGGGCAAGACTGTAGAACGTGGCTCTGCCCAGGGCAGAGAGCACAGACCTCCGGCTTCCAGAACTCAGAGTCAGCCGAAGGGTGCTAATCGAGTAGCACCATGCTGGCGTTGCGGAGCAAACCATAGGGCTTACTAGTGTTGGTTTGCTGAGTACGTATGCAAAGTCTGTAACATGAAGGGCCACCTCCGGCGTATGTGTAAAAGAAATACAACTCACCATCGAGCAGAGGAGTCGGTAGATGACTTTGAATTGAGTGGGGAGTATGATGAATTGGCCAGAGGCAGTTCAGCCCCAAGAAGAAGTGTATGGAGTGTATACTTGCACCACCAATTGTCCTCCAGTGAAGATGGAAGTCGAGATAAATGGCGTTCCAGTCTTCATGGAAGTGGACACGGGAGTGAGCCAATCAGGGATGAGCCAGGATGCCTTTGAGAGGCAATGGAACGAAAAATGACCCAAGCTGTTTCCAGTACAGGAAAAGTTGCACACCTACAGCAAGGACCTGATCCCAGTCCTTGGTATGCGAATGTAAGTGTAATTCATAATGGCATGGTGCACAAGTTACCACTGTGGATTGTTGCAGGTGCTTGTCCAACGCTACTCGGAAGAAGGTGAATTGGGAAGATCCAGTGGAAATGGGAAAACCTCTTCACTCCAGCAATCCATGTCCCCCGTGCTCAGAGGCAGAGCAAAACCTCACCTTCGCTTGGGCCAGGCACCAGAGAACAGACCAGCGCAGCTGCTGAGGCACAGACCATCCATCATGACCGCATGGCAATCATCTGACCGGAACGACCTATAAGTACCTTCCCGGCTCCAGTGGCAGGATTCCTGGGGAGGAAGATCGAATTCACAGGCACTCTTCCAGCTTGTGTGGCAGAATCGCGGGAGAGAAGGATCAAGGCAGTCGACCTCAAGGACAGAGGCAAGATGGCGTCCCTGCTGCAGCGAGGTGCAGCTTGGCTGAAATAAAAGATGGCTGCGGCCATATCATGAGGTGCAACGCTGAGGGACCAACACGTGGTGTCTAACAAAGGATTTGATTGGGGTAAAGCCAGCCGGGTTCTCTTAAAGGAGATCTGCAACTAACTGAACCTGAAGAGACATTGTATGCATGGCAATCAATGTAATGAACCGATTAAGATTGTGAACAAAATATTGTTGCGGGATGTTGGTACTATTCCTAATGTAAAGAACAAAATGTTGTTGCGAGATGTCGGGAATAGAGTGTCCCCAAAAGTAGCAAGCGAGCGAATTCGGGAGGATAAAGGTGCTGATCCTGATGTCATGCCCCAGGTATCCCCACAAGTTATAGGCCAGCGACATCAGGAGGGTGAAGGCACTGATCCTGAAACCCTGCCCCAGGTCTATCCCACGCTGCAGGCGCCCGATGGCACAATTCGCCACGGACCCGGAAACGAAAACGGCGCCAATACGCGCAGTCGGCCATCGTTGCCCATCACCCGGGTGGAGACGGCACAGCCCCCAGACCCAGACGCTACCTCAGCCATGTCCGGGAACGAAAGGTCAGAACCAATGAGTTCTCCAAACAGGACCTAGAACAGCCAGGTTCCCAACACCGTTAGAGAGCAGGCAGAAGATTCTGAAGCCTTCAAAGGAGATCAGGGAGACCACACACATCTGTGGCTCTGCCCACCACTAGGCAACGGTAAAGGCCTTGAGTCCTGGCTAGGTGAGCGAACCAAGCCCACCCCGCTAGCAGCGCCGCTATCAGATGACTAGGACTCCATCTGTTTGCTCTGGAACCTGCGTCCTCGCATACCTGTACTGCTACCTCAGTACTTACCATAACTGAACCATGAATGCAATCTACCCAATCCTGGTGCACGACCACAAAATATAACAAATGTAAGTCACTGAACCAAGGTGTCACGATACAAACTGTAACTTCCTTTCTTTGTAATTGCACTGTGCCTGATCCTGTATGTTAATGTAACGGGCCTGCTGCATGATCTCGCTGGGGGGGTGGAGAAATGGATGTGTGTAGCCATGGACACACACATGGATCACATCCAGAACCCATTGGAACCTTCACTGCATCATCAAACCATCCAAACTGGTAACCACTACCCAATATTGTGGCAAAAGAACTTGGGGGTTAACAGGGAGAGAGCCAAGCCAAAGCGCAGCCAAGGTGCAAGGGCTATTGGCACTTAAGTCTGGGGAGAGCTAAGCCAGAGCACATCGTGCAAAGGTAATCGGCACAAAGGACTTGGGGGAGAGTGATGTTATATATGCAGAATATAGATATACTCTCTGTGTAGTCACTGTATAGTTGCATAATATGGAGACCTGTTACCTGATGTACTATCAATAAGGTTTACACTGTGTATATACTATGCTGGCACCACTAGAGGGTGCAACTGGTGGAGACCGGGGTTTCCTGCCCCTGTGGCAGAGGCTGTCCACCAGAGGGCACTGTGGTGAGAGACCTGAGGGTCAACTGCATAGGTGTGCAGGACCCAGTATAAAAGGCTGCTCACCGTGCTTGTGCCTCATTCTGGAGTTTCGAATAAAGGACCAAGGTCACTACAGTTTGAGTACAACACATTGCCTCATGGAGTCATTCATAAGTGCATTACAGACCTAACAGAAGGACTTCAATTTGTTCAATTTGTTCATGTCGGAATTCTGCGCATGTTCCAGACGGGAATGGTTCCAGATGAGGGGTGGTTCCGGATAAGGGAGTTCTGGATAAGGGAGATTCAACCTATAGTAGAATACATGTTCCAAAGTATTACAAAGTATTTACAGCACAGAAACAGACCATTCGGCCCAATAGGTCCAGGCCAGTGTTTATGCTCCCATCCCTGTTCTGGATGGGTAAAGATTTGTATTCTTCAAAGGTATAGAATGGATCCCAAATGCAATATGGGACTGTGTACATGAAGACCTTGCAGAGTTCATGAAAAGCCTAGCTGCGATGGCTGACTGAAGCAGTTTAGTCATTTATTCTTCAGTCCGAATTCTGAGTTTCAGGACTCATTTAAACTAAGAGGACATGTTGGGGTGAACACTGTCACTTCTCAATCGCTGTGCAGAGTACCACATACAGCCAAGGTTTTCCAAAGCTAGTGTTTGTAAAGGGATGGAACTCTTCTGATATAGATAAACAGATGATGGCAGTTCCTCCTATTTGAAAGTTAGCTTTTGCTGACTGATTACAGAGAGTTAGCTTTAACAGCCACTGTAACTTACTAATCCCATCAACTACGGTCTCCCTGGGCTGTGGAAAACACATGCCAAGAAGGCCTTAAAACATGGGAGGAAAAATAATCTCAACCTATGTTACCTCTTAATCTGGTTAAGTACTACAGTTGGGATGTTCAGACAAGATAACTTTCCAGGAAATTGAAGGAAGGCCTGCTTCAAAACCTGCACTGAAACTCCACCACAGGAAGTGTGTGCTGTTACAGACATTGTGGGGTGACTTTTGTAGGATCCTTCCACTCATTTGCCATAACTTCAGCAGAAGAGCCAAGGAAACCCTGGAAAAATGGCATCAATGTGCCATTTTTTCAAGATTTCTGTGGCTCTTCCATCAAAATTACAGCAGAAGGATGGGAGAACCCATGCGGAAATTCACTCCTACATTTTTACTTTTTGTCATGGCAGATAATGTTTGATAATTACTGCATACCTCTCTTAAGGTGTAATGTCTTAAAAGAAACTGTACCACAAGGCAATTTTCTTTCAAAGCCATCAATTGACATGAGGTACAGCTTCCACCAAGGGCTGAAGAAGTATCCAGCAGCTTGGATGTCATCTCTGAAAGCCAATGGAACAATACTGCCTTCGAAAACATCGAAGTGTATTTCCAGAGAAAATGAGACAACCTAAAAGAGAAGGAAAGATGGGGTGCACATCCCACCCTGGAAAGTAAGCCACCTGATGCTACCTCCACACAAGTTGGGAAGGATCCCAAATATCACTGCTCAATTATCACAAGAGCTATTGCCAACTAAACATTTTTGCAAGCAGTACCAGCCACTGGACTCAAGTATCAATGGTAACATCAACAATTGTTTAACTATAGTATAAATCTTTAGAATCATAGAATCATAGAATGGTTACAGCAAGGAAGGAGGCCATTCGGCCCATCGAGCCCATGTCTGCTCTCTGCAAGAGCATTTCACCTAGTCCCACTCCCCCGCTCTTTCCCTGTAGCCAAGCAATTTTTTTTTCCTTCTGATACTTATCGAATTCCCTTTTGAAAGCCATGATTGAATCTGCCTCCGCCATCCTTTCAGGCAGTGCATTCCAGATCCTAACCACTCACTGTGCAAAAAAGGTTTTTCCTCATGTCGCCTTTGGTTCTTTTGCCGAGCACCTTATATCTATGTCCTCTGTTTCTCAACCCTGCCACTAATGGGAACAGTTTCTCTCTATGACACTTGAACAAGAAAATTTACAATGGCAACCCAAGCTTTTTACCACAACAGGTTGTGTTAAATTTTAATTTTGAGGCTTTAGCTGCATTATTTCAGGCAGCTCCACTGACTCTTTTAATCATTGGTCCTCAAATTCCGATGTTCCGTGTCCGTACGAAGTTTCTACGGACCCGGGAAGGCATCGGAAAAGCCGGTTTTCAGCGTGCAATACGCATGCGCTGAAAACCGGCTTTTCTGATCTGTCAAGTTTCTGGCTTGACAGATCCAATGCATCTGCCAAAGTAGATTCATGGAGGTAGATTTATTGTTAAGTTATCAATGTAGATGAATAGCCGGTTTAATAGCGGGAGTGACGACATTTGCAGGGCAAGATTTCTGATATTTACGCATATCTTGCCCAGCAAATGTCCTTTAAAACCTTATGCCTGAAAAAACAGGCGTATAGCCTACTTTTACAGGCGCAAGTGTTTAAAAAAGACAAAAACATTTTAAAACATTATAAAAACACATTTAGTTGTTAACAACCCTCCCCACTATAGTAAGTTTATTTTAAGGATTAATTTAAAAAACTTTTTAAAAAGTTGGGAAAATATATTTTTTTATAACAACTTTAATTTAAATGAATGTTAAATATGTAGTTTATTTTTTATTTTTTATTGTGTTTTGGGTGTTTGAGTTGGGGGGTGGGTTCTCATTCATAGTAATAGGAGTTCCGGACTTACCGAACTCCTATTACTATGAATGAGAATCTATACTACACCTGATTGGCTGCTGGCACCAGATCCTGGCCTGCGCACGTCCCCACGTGCATGCGCTGTGGTGCGCAGTCACCAGAGGCCTCAGGCTCGCAAGTTCCAATGGGCGCAGCAGCAACAGGTAAGTGTGCAATCTTTTTTCTCTTTTTCGTTCGTTTGCCCGTGGGAAGAGCTCTACCGGAATTTCAGGGCCATTGTTTCCAAACGTCACTAAAGCTTTTTACTGATAAGTCAACTGAATGACTCAGGATTCACCATCAATAGCTTGTATGATATCTTCACAGAGCACAACTTACACAGCTTCCTGATCATGGCAGGCTGCTCTCTCGGAACTCTCCGGAAAGTGCCTGTTCTGTTTAATGATTAACTATACAGGTGCAGTACACAATACGTCCACATCCACAGTGTGGAGCTACAAGCATTACAAGCTTACAGACATCACAATTCTCCCTCCTTAATGAAAAAGCCATTATAACAACCATCATACGTAACCTTCATGTTTATACATAACACAGGATATAAACTTATTTTTCTTCCATATTTACCACTTGTTTTCTGTTTCGAAGAGGATACCTTCGCTCTCAAACAGAACCTTCCAAACATGGTCTCGAATCTAAACTCATTCGAGGCTCATCCTGAGGAACATTTTCCTCCACGGAATTTCCTTGATTTTCATTTGAACTCACTCTAACTTCAGGCTCCTTGTTTTCCTGACTTGGACTCAGACTTTCATTCTGATTCTCTCCTGGATTTGTTTCCAGTACATTGGATTTAGGATTTGCTGCTGGTATATCAAAACTATCTTTAAAGTCAGAAATAATTGAATCATTCCCACCTTCAACTCTTTCCATGTCCAGGTAAAATATGATCAATATAGACAAACCTAACCTGTCCATTATCAAACATCTTTACCAAATATGTGTGAGGACCACATATCTTCACCACTCTTCCGGGTAACCACTTTAACCATTTATGGTGATGGTTCTTCACTCTCACCTTCTGGTTTAATTTCACTCTTCTCCCTTTTACTCTCCCTTTATCGTGATTCTCTTTTTGTCTTAATTGTGTCTCTTTTACAGACTGTGCCAAATTTGGCTTTAACAACGAGAATCTGGTTCATGGCTGTCGTTTGAGAAACAACTCTGCTGGTGTTATACCAGTAGTTGTATGAGGAGTATTCCGATATGTAATCAAAAAATTAGGCAAATTGTGATCCAATGACAATTGTTGTTTCCTTGGATTTGGATCTAACATTTGTTATGAGGGCACGTTTTACAATGTGTACAATGCGCTCTGCTGCACCATTCGAAGCAGGATGGTATGGTAGAACCTTGATACGTTTCACACCATTTTTGCTCGTGAATTGTGCAAATTCTTCTGAACGAAATTGTGGTTCATTATCCGAAATAATTTCTTCAGGGAGTCCAAATGCAGAAAATAATTATCGTAAAATGTCCAATGTTTTACTTGTTGTTATTTTCCACATTGGAAACACCTCAACCCACTTTGAATGGCTATCAATTACAATGAACAATTGTTGTCCATCTAACTCAGCAAAATCACCCTGGGAAGCCATTACCATGGCTGTAATGGTACTGGTGGTGGTTGCTTGCTTACCGATTGACATGTCGTACACTGACTCACGATGTACTCTATATCTTTATCAAGACCTGGCCACCATAAATAACTGCGTGCAAAACTCTTGGTCAAGCACATTCCCAGGTGCTGGTCATGGAGGTCTCCTAATAATTTGGACCTGAATTTATTTGGGACAAACCACTCTTGTACCCCACATGGTACAATCTTTATTGACTGATAATTCATTCCTACGAATGAAGAATGGCTGTGTATCTTTGTCTGTTACGTGGTTTGGCCATCCATTTGCAATATACTCATACACCTTTGACATCACTGGGTCACGTTTGGTTGCTCTACCAATCTCTTCAGCTGTGACTGGCAGTTCATCAATGTATGAAAAATAAAACACTTCTTCCCTATCGGGTGTAACCTGTGATGGGGAAGGCAATCTAGACATTGCATCAGCATTACTGTGATCAGTTGATCGTCGTATTCAATATCTTATGTATATGCTGACAAAATCAAAGCCCATCTCTGCATTCGGGCTGCAGCTAATGTTGGAACTGGGGACTTTAGATGAAGGATTGCTGTTAGGGGCTTATGGTACGTAACGATGGTAAATTTACGACCATACAAGTATTTGTGAAACTTCTTGACCCCAAATATTAATGCCAAAGCTTCCCTTTCAATTTGAGCATAATTTTTCTCACTGGCACTGAGAGTGCGTGAAGCAAAAGCAATTGGTCTCTCCTCCCCACTACTTAATACATGAGAGATTACTGCCCCAACTCTATATGCTAGCTTAATCTCCTTAGATATGTCATAGTGAACTAACATGGTGCTCTCTACCAATTTGTTTTTACACTCCTTGAATGCTGTTTCGCATTCTTTTGACCACTTCCACTGGTCATTCAGTGGCTGTAATACTGTAGCCAAATTTGGTAGGAACCTCCTATAATAGTTCAAAAGACCCAAGAATGAACGAAGTTCAGTGACATTCCTGGGAGTGGGTGCATTTCTAATTGCATCCAATTTTTCCATGGTTGGATGTAAACCATCTTTGTCTACTCTGTATGCTAAGTACTCCACTGAGTTTTTAAATAACTCACACTTACGAGCAGACACTCGTACTCTGTGCCTCTCTAGCTGTTTGAGGACTTCATTCAATATTTTATTATGAATTTGCCTATTTGGTGCTGAAATTAGTATGTCATCCAAATAACATACTACCCCTTCAATACCTTGCAAAATCTGGTTCATCACCCCTTGGAATATGGCAGGGGCGGAACACACTCCAAACGGTAGCCTATTAAACTGATATAGGCCTAGATGAGTATTTATAGTCAAACATGACTTGGACTCCTCATCTAGTTCAAGCCGTAAGTAGGCATTCGTAAGATCCAGTTTTGAGAAGATCTGACCACCTGTCAATGTTGTGAACTAATCTTCTACATTCGGCAATGTATTGGGGACATTACCCTCTCGAACCTGGTTTATGGTTACCTTATAATCACCACACAATCTTACTTTACTATCAGCCTTAGGTACAACAACAATGGGTGTAGCCCAATTACATCGATCTATCTTACAAATAATGTTCTCAGTCTCTAGTCTTTTGAGTTCTTGCTCAACTTTCTCCTTGAGTGCATATGGTACAGAATATGACTTGTAGTAAACCGATCTAGCATCCTTCTGTACCCTGACACTCGCCTTGAAGCCTTGGATCAGACTGCCCATTTCACAGAACACCTTCGGATACTGCTTGATAACCTCATCCATTGATGAAAATCTCGCTTCCACACAGAAAATCTTACTCCAATCCAGCTTCAGTGAGCTCAACCAATTTCTTCCTAGTAAGGCAGACTTATCTCCTTTCACTACTATTAGAGGCAAGTTCTGAAATTGATCTTTGTATTTCACCGGTACGGTGATGCGGCCTACTACAGGAATTTTATCTCCCGAGTAGTCTCGCAGCTCTATCTTGGATTTCTCCAGCTGAAAATCACGCAATTTGTCACAGTACAGTGACTCCGGTACTACATTCATGGAGGCACCCGCGTCAATTTCCATTGGTATCTTGAATCTCGTAACATCTATGTGGATTTTGATGCTTTCCGAATCGCTGTCAATTAATCTCGTGCTCCTGATGACGTGTAACTCTAACACTCCTCATCCTATTGTTGTTCTTCCATGTTATGAGGTTTCTTTGGATTTCTACACATAGCTTTGAACGCTGGATTCTTAGCTTTAAAAACTGATTTACCTTTCAGTCGGCATGCCTTCGCACGATGCCCAGTCTTTCTGCAGAAGAAACACTCTGCCTTCACGTATGGACAACTTTGAGCAATGTGTTGTCCCAGGCACCTATAGCACGACTTCGACGCTCGAGTAGAATTTGCAGTTTCTGAGACTTTCGGCCATGACTGTCTTTTACTTTGAACCTGCAGGTGATTTACCTCGGTTGACTGACGACTGTAATCATTATTTAATTCTCGGGCATATTGTTCAGCCATGCTCATCGACAAGCAATCTCAAAAGTTAAGTCATCTGTCGTCAATAACTTCCTTCTGATCGCATCATTTTTCACCCCACAAACAAAACGATCCCGTAATGCTCGGTTTTGAAAGTTTCCAAAATTACAGTGCGTCGATAGCTTTTTTAATGCTATGATGTAATCAGCGATACTTTCATCCACCTTTTGATTCTGAATCCCGAAACGAAAGCTTTCAGCAATTTCTAATGGTTTGAGGTTATAGTGCTCCTCCAGCTTCATTAAAATCTCTTTAAGCATTGTGTCCTTTGGCTCATCAGGCACAAGCAGATTTACAAGGGTTTTGTATAATGCCGGACCTGTCACTGATAAGAAAATCACTTTCTTACGTTCCAACACAGCCCGGTTCTGGACTGCATTATCTGGAACTTCGATTATGTTATTTGCAGTGAAATACATTTCTGGCCAATCCACATATGCTTTAAAACATTCCCGGTCATGTCGTATTCACCCAAATATCCGAATACACCTGCCATTTTTAATCTCTAGCTGTTCACACCGTGCTGTATTTTTACCTTGGATTTTTGTAGCTTTTTTTCAAAGTCAGAAACTTCCAAAGTCTTCTGTCGGCTGGCTGAATCCTTCACCAACAAAAATTAAGCTTTAAACATCCAAAAAATCTCCCATCTCGCCGCCAACTGTGATATCTTCACAGAACACAGCACACACAGCTTCATAATCATGGCAGGCTGCTCTCTTACAACTCTCCAGAAAGTGCCTGTTCTGTTTCATGATTAACTATACAGTTGCAGTACACAATACGTCCACATCCACAATGTGGAGCTACAAGCATTACAAGCTTACAGACATTACAGCTTGTCTTGAAATTTTTAGTTTTTTTGCTAAAGTGAACTGCTTTCACACAGGTTTCATAAAAATGATAGCCGATAATATGTTGTCAACTTCAGCACACATAGCATTGTTAATATGACTTGCTGTATTTCCAACTGTCTGTCCATTCCACATGACTGAAGTGGCAACACTGGAGAAATGTATAATAGGTGAGCCAGATTGCAAAATTGTTTACAGAACTGGAGCGTGCTGTGAAAAATGGAAACAAAGTATGTAATATTTTGAAATGAGTATGAGTTTGTTTACGCATAAAGCCTGTGTTGAATTGAAAGCTTCTGTGAGACTGTATTATATCAATCTCACAAATTGCAGACAATTAGAAACAATCAACTAAAGCTCTGCTGATAATCTGCATCCCAGAGTTCTGAAAGAGGTAGCCATGGAAATAGTGGATGCATTGGTTGTCGTCTTCCAAAATTCTATAGATTATGGAACAGTTCCTGCAGATTGGAGGGTGGCAAATGTAACCCCACTACTTAAAAAAGAAGGGAGAGAGAAAACAGGGAACTAAAGACCGGTTAGCCTAAACATCAGTAGTAGGGAAATGCTGAAGTCTATTATAAATGATATGATAACGGTACGCTTAAATAATATCAACGGGATTAGAAAAAGTCAACATGGATTTATGGAAAAAAAATCATGTTTGACAAACCTACTGGAGTTTTTTGAGGATGTAACTGATAGAATAGATAAGGGAGAACCAGTGGATGTCGTGTATTTGGAATTTCAGAAGGCCTTTGATAAAGTCCCACATAAGAGGTTAGTGTGCAAAATTAAAGCACATGTACTGCCATGAATTGAAAATTGGTTAACTGACAGGAAACAGAGAGTAGGAATAAACAGGTCTTTTTCGGGGTGGCAGGCAGTGACTAGTGGGGTACCACAGGGATCAGTGATTGGGCCCCAGCTATTCACAATATATGTAAATGATTTGGATGAGGGAACCAAATGTAATATTTCAAAATTTGCTAACGACACAAAACTAGGTGGGATTGTGAATTGTGAGGAGGATGCAAAGATGCTGCAAGGCGATTTAGATAGTTTGAGTGAGTGATCAAACACATGGCAGATGCAGTATAATGAGGATAAATGTGAAGTTATCCACTTTGGTAAGAAAAACATAAGGACAAAGTATTATTTAAATGGTGATGGCTTGGGAAGTGTTGATGTACAGAGGGACCTGAGTGTCCTTGTACACCAGTGATTGAAAGCAAACATGCAAATGCAGTCAGCAGTTAGAAAGGAAAATGGTATGTGTGTGTATGGAGAAAGAGTCAGACTGAACACTGTCAGCTCAAACTAAAGTGTGACCTTACTCTTTTATTGCAGGTCTCCAGAGCACCACTCCAACCTGTGAAGCCTCCTTAAATACCTGTGCTCCCAAGGGATTATGGGATCCCTTGGGACTCCAGGGGGTGAGCCCTCTGGTGACTGTACAGAGTAAATACAAGTATACATAGATAACAACACTCCCCCCCGCCAAAGTTAATAGTGTAACTATTTACAATGTGAGTTGATCTGGGGCCCTTCTTGCCCTGGTTGATCGTCTCGGTGTGAAAGCTGGTGTTGTTGAACCATTTGTTGGGTCCTCGCTGGGCTACTGTGCAGCTGGCCTTGCTGGGCTGCCTGGTGTGTTGGGCCTGCTGGGCTGCTGTGCATGATGGGTTCTGCTTCGTGGTCAACCATGGTGCCGATTGCCACTGGTGTGTATGTTGGGGGATCAAAAAAGGTAGGGTCCAAGGTGGGTTGCTCAGGATAGTCCGTGAATCTGAGTTTGATTTGGTCCAAGTGTTTCCGGTGAATGAGTCCATTTGAAAATTTGACCCGAAATACCCCGCTCTCCTCTTTGGCCACGACAGTGCCAGGAAGCCATTTGGGATCTTGTCCATAATTTAATACAAATACAGGATCATTGATTTCAATCTCACGTGACACATTTGTGCTATCATGCTATGCACTTTGTTGAAGCTGCCTGCTCTCTACCTGTTCATGTAGATCAGGGTGAACTAACGAGAGCCTTGTCTTAAATGCTCTTTTCATGAGCAGTTCAGCAGGTGGAATCCCAGTGAGTGAGTGGGGTCTCATGCGGTAGCTATACAGGACTCGAGATAGGCAAGTCTGCAGTGAGCCTTCAGTTACCCTCTTCAAGCCTTGCTTGATGGTTTGCACTGCTCTTTCTGCCTGAACATTGGACGCTGGTTTAAATGGGGCAGATGTGATATGTTTGATCCCATTACGGGTCATGAATTCTTTGAACTCAGCACTGGTAAAACATGGCCCATTGTCGCTCACCAGGACATCGGGTAGGCCGTGTGTGGCAAACATGGCCCGCAGGCTTTCAGTAGTGGCAGCGAACGTGTTAGCCGACGTTATCTCACATTCAATCCACTTGGAGTACGCATCTACAACCACAAGGAAAATTTTACCCAAGTACGGGCCTGCATAGTCGAAAATACTGCGAGCATGTATTACATCTGTGAACGAAGGACTCTAAGCCCGCATCGATACCGGGCCACCACACGTGGGATCTGACTATCACTTTCATCATTACGATGCCTGGGTGGGTACTGTGGAGGTCATTGATGACGGTGTCTCTGCCCTTCTTGGGGACCACTCGATTGCCCCACAGAAGGCAGTCTGCCTTTATAGACATTTCATCTTTGCGCCGCTGGAACGGCTTTATCTCTTCCTGCATTTCCACTGGGACACTGGACCAGTTCCCATGAAGCACACAGCTGTTGACTAGAGATAATAAGGGGTCCTGGCTTGTTCAGGTTTTGATCTGCCGGGCAGTGTCGGGTGATTGCTCACTCTCAAATGCTTCCATAACCATGGCTAGATCTGCGGACTGTGCCATTTCCACCCCAATGGTGGGCAATGGCAGCCTATTGAGAGCATCGGCGCAGTTTTCTGTGCCTGGCCTGGAGGATGCCGTAGTTGTATGTGGAAAGCGTGAGCGCCCATCTCTGGATGCGGGCCGATGCATTGGTATTTATCCCTTTACTCTCGGAGAACAGGGATATAAGTGGCTTATGGTCAGTTTCCAATTCGAATTTTAGCCCAAACAGGTATTGAGGCATTATCTTTACCCCATAGTTACAAGCAAATGATTCTTTTTCAATCATGCTGTAGGCCTTCTCCGCCTTAGACAGACGCCTGGATGCATAAGCAACCAGTTGCTGTTTCCCAAAACCATTAGCATGTTGCAATACACACCCGACTCCATATGACGACGCATCACATGCTAGTACCAAATGCTTAGATGGATCATACAACATAAGCAATTTGTTTGAGCATAACTGTAAAGTCCTGTCCTTGCAGTACAGACTTACACGAGGCACATCTTGAAGTCAAGGTCACTCAGGACTTGCACCTTTATTTCACAGCTCTGGAATGCCTCACTTGCCTGAGACCTGCCTTTATATACCTGTGTGGGACAGGTGTGCAGTGTCTCCTGCAAGTGCACCCCTGGTGGTAAGGTATGCTTGTGGTTACAGGTCATATCTAGTTACAGTCATGTATAGCATGGTAAGATACAGTTATATACAGTAGTGTGAGATATATGACAATAACAATTTTCTCGCTTTTACAAAGGCATTTTCTTGGCTTTTGCCCCATGCCCATTCGAAACCTTTTCGTAGTAAGTTATGCAATGGTTCTAACAATGTGCTGAGACCCAGTAAGAAGTTACCAAAGTAGTTGAAGAGTCCCAGAAATGACCGCAGCTCCATCACGTTCTGTGGCCTCGGTGCGTTCTCGATTGCCTCTGTCTTCGCATTGGTTTGCCTGATGCCGTCCGCCGCAATCCTCTTTCCCAGGAACTCCACTTCAGGTGCCAGGAAAACGCAATTCGAGCATTTTAACCTGAGCCCCACGTACTTGAGTCAACTAAGAACCTTCTCCAGGTTCTGCAGATGCTCGACTGTGTTCCAACCTGTGACCAAGATGTCGTCCTGGAAGACCACGGTGTGTGGGACCGACTTCAGTAAGCTTTCCATGTTTCTCTGGAATATCGTTGCCGCCGATCGGATTCCAAACGGGCATCTGTTATAAACAAAAAGACCTTTGTGCATGTTGATGCAGGTGAGGGCCTTCGATGATTCCTCCAGTTCTTGCGTCATGTAGGTGGAAGTCAGATCTAGCTTCGTGAACGTCTTTCCTCCCACCAGCGTTGCAAAGATGTCGTCGGTTTTGGTAGTGGGCATTGGTCCTGCAGGGAGAAACGATTGATCGTTACTTTGTAATTGCCACAGATTCTGATGGTGCCATCTCCCTTGAGGACTGGGACAATAGGACTGGCCCACTTTTTGAACTCCATCGGTGAAATGATGCCCTCTCTTTGCAGCAGGTCTAGTTCGATTTCTACCCCTTCTCTCATCAAGTACGGTACTGCTCTCGCCTTGTGATGGATGGGTCGCGCCCCCGGAATTGGGTGGATCTGCACTTTTGCTCCTTGGAATTTCCCGATGCCTGGTTCGAACAGCGAAGGAAATTCGTTTAAGACCTGGGCACACGAAGTGTCGTCAGCGGGCGATAGTGCTCGGACGTCGTGCCAGTTCTAGCGTATCTATCCCAGCCAGCTCCTGCCGAGCAGCGTGGGACCATCGCCCGGTACCATCCAGAGTGGTAGCTTGTGCACCGCTCTATCGTAGGAGATCTTTACGGTAGCACTGCCGATTACAGGAATCAGTTCTTTCGTGTAAGTTGGAGTTAAGACTGGCCTTGAGGCCTTGTTGCACCACAACCTTTCAAAAGTCTTTTTGCGCATGATGGACTGGCTTGTGCACATGTCCAGTTCCATTGACACCAGGAGTCCATTTAGTTCAACATTCAGCATTATCGGGGGACAATTCGTGGTGAATGTGTGCACCCCATGTACCTCTGCCTCCTCGATCTGAGGCTCTGGTTCATCGTTATCTTCCGTGGATCTGTCCTCCTCTGTAACATAGTGGTTTGCAGGTTTAACACGCTTTGCAGCTCACCTGCACACTCGTTGGCGGTGTCCCATTGTTCCACAGCCCTTGCAAATGTACTCTTTGAATTGGCATGAATGGAAACGATGATCACCCCCGGAGCACCAACAAGGTTTTAACCATTGCATTCATCACCCTTGATGGTGGACTCTGAGACATCTGTGGACATGTAGCTCCAGGTATGTGTGACCTGTCCTGTACGTTACGATTCGAAAACAACATCACTTTGTTCACAGTACTTGTAGCAGCACTTGTGTGCTGAGATATTTGCTTCGTATTGTCACTGGTGGCAATGAACACCTGGTCTATCGCTATGGGCTTACTCAAGGTTGGGGTCTCTACAGTCAAGAGTTTGTGAAGTATGGTTTCATGGCCAATGCCAAGTATGAAAAAGTCTCTGAGCATGTGCTCCAAATGTCCTTCAAATTCGCAATGTCCTGCAAGGCGTCTTAGCTCGGCGACATAACTCACCACTTCCTGACCTTCAGACCTTTTGTAGGTGTAGAACCGGTACCTCGCCATCAGAATGCTTTCTTTCGGGTTCAAATGCTCTCGGACCAGTGTGCACAATTCGTCGTACGATTTCTCCGTGGGTTTCGCTGGAGTGAGCAGATTCTTCATGAGGCCATACATTGATGCCCCACAGCCGGTGAGGAGGATCATCCTTCGTTTGGCAGCGCTCCCTTCCCCATCTAGCTCGTTGGCTACGAAGTATTGGTTGCGTCGCTCCACAAAAGTTTCCCAATCATCTCCCTACGAAAATTTCTCCAGGATGCCCACTGTTCTCTGCATCTTTGGGTTAGCTATCTGTATCTCGTCACCAGTTGTTATGTATGGAGAAAGAGTCAGACTGAACACTGTGAGCTCAAAGTAAAGTGTAACCTTAGTCTTTTATTGCAGGTCTCCAGAGTGCCTCTCCAACCTGTGAAGCCTCCTTAAATACCTGTGCTCCCAAGGGATTATGGGATCCCTTGGGACTCCAGGGGATGACCCCTCTGGTGGCTGTACAGAGTAAATACAAGTATACATATATAACAATATGTTGGCCTTCATTGCAAGAGGATTTGAGTACAGGAGCAAGGATGTCGAACTATAGTTTCCAGGGCCTTGGTGAGACCACGCCTGGCATATTGTGTGCAGTTTTGGACTCCTTACCTAAGAAAGGATATACATGCCATAGAGGGAGTGCAGCGAAGGGTCACCAGATTGATTCCTGGGATGGCAGGACTGTCGTGTGAGGAGAGATTGGGTCAACTAGGCCTGTATTCACTCGTGTTTAGAAGAATGAGAGGGGATCTCATTGAAACATATAAAATTCTGACTGGGTTGGATAGACTAGATATGGGGAGGATGCTTCCCCTGGCTGGGAAGTGTAGAACAATGGGTCACAGTCTCAGGATACGGGGTAGGAAATTTAGGACCAAGATGAGAAGAAAACTTTTCACTCAGAGGGTGGTGAACTGTGGAATTCTTTGCCACAGAAGGCTGTGAAGGCCATCATTGAATATATTTAAGAGGGAGATAGGTAGATTTCTAGAAACAAAAGACATCAAAGAGTATGGGAAAAAAGCGGCAATATGGTGTTGAGATAGAGGACCAGCCAATATCATATTGAATGCTGGTGCATACTTGAAGGGCTGAATGGCCTACTACTGCTCCTATTTTCTATGTTTCTATGTTTCTCTGTTTCCTTCTTTAGGCCCTCATGTGTCACACACAGTCCATCAAGTCAAGTGACAGTAAGATTTTCTGTCCACAAGTCCCTGTCAATGCCTCTCTTTCAACTGAGCTGTGCAAGTGTGGTCCAGGCTGATCCACCCTCTAATTTTGCTCTTTCCCCTTTGACTCAGCAATAACCTCTAATGAGTGAAAGCCCCTTGTAGATCAAGACTCACTTTACCTCAGGCACAAATGGGTGAGAGCAAATTGACATCAATGGAAAGGAGAAGTGGGCCGGGTTTATAATGGGTAGATGATTTGCCATCGAATTTCACCCCAATCTGTTACACAGCCCATACTTACAGCACCAAAACTTAGGTTGTTTACTGTGCTATTTTCCTTCCTGGCCTATTTAATACTATTTCAATCCAAGCAGATCATACTGTCCTGTGCACATGATACTTACATTTTCAAAAGTACTCAATCATTTTCAACCTTTGATGCCCTTGCCAACAGTAATATTTTTAGGGTCAGAAATTGCTACTTTCCTTAAGCCCTGTTACCACCGCAAATCGGCGGCCATGCTGCGGAGTGGAGTGGCTGCCGACTTTTAGTGGAATGGCCGCTGATACTCCAATTGCCCTTCCAAGGTTTCCCGGCAGTGCCACAAACCCCCCATACTGCTCCGCTGCCGCCGATCCATGTTAAGTGCATCATCACTGTGCACACCGCCGATCTACCCCAATCTATCCTGTGGCTGGGGGTACTCTGTTTCGGGCTGAGGGCAATTTCGGTCCCTTACTCTCTTCCGATCATGATTGCTTCCCCTGGTTTTACCTTTGTTCCCATTAGTCCAAGAGGTGCAGACTTGATTGTATTCAGTGCATAAATGGTTTAACTATTCATTACCATACGTGGCTAGACCACATCAAGAGTTATCGAGCACTACACTTCTCTAAAAAAAACTGTTCACTATTCCAGGATCATCCTGGTGAGTAAAGATAAGCCCAAGTCTCTTTTCTCCACTACCAAGTGTTTCCTTAAACCCTGTTCCTCTGCTCCTTGCACCTGAACCTTCAACAAGTGCGAGAAACTCATGGACTTCTTTGTCTTGAAGATTGAGACTGTCTGTTCAACTACCTCTGCTGCTTTCCCCCTGCCCCACCAAGCCAAACCACCTCGACGCTCTGCAGTTCCCCAGCCCTGCTCCTGTGTCTTTTTCTAATTGCTCTGCAATCTCCCCTCGTGCCCTCTCCAAGATCATCTTTTCCATGAGACCCAACTCCTGCTCCCTTTGATCCTATTCCCAGTGAAACATCATCATCATAGGCAGTCCCTCGAAATGAGGATGGCTTGCTTCCACACCAAAAAAAAGGATGAGTTCATAGGTGTTTCGAATAAAAGACCCGAACTACATCCTGAAGGTAGAAGATGCTTGTGCGTGGATTTTTTTTAATGTGTGGTGGCCGTTGCACACCAGCCACCACACTGACTTGACAGAGCTAGGTCTTGGTCCACTGGAACAGCTCACCATCCAACTCCCGTTCCTGGCTCTCATACTAGTCATCATTATAAATGGTTCCTTCTCCTCAAGTACTGTCCCTCTTCCTTTCAGAACCACTACCAACACCCCATCCTCAAAAAATAAACCCCCGACCCCTCTGTCTGTGAAAACTACCAGCCCCATCTCAAACCTCCCTTTCCTCTCCAAAGTCCTTGGAACATGATGTTGCCTCCCAAATACGTAACTATATTTCCCACAACTATGTTTGAATCCCTCTAATCAGGTTTCCCCCCCCCGCCACAGGGCCTCTTGCCTATCTGGAGACAGTAAATCAGGCAGTGCAACTGCTGTTCAACAGCTGCAGTAGCTTAAAGGGGAGGTGCAGTGAATACAGGCCCAGTCGATCCAGTCTCTCCTCATATGTCAGTCCTGCCATCCCGGGAATCAGGCAGGAGCAGAAACTGGAGGTGAGGGCAGAAAGTGTTGTTGCGACCTGATTGACATCACTTCAGCCCAATCTACATGGCTCCAGTTGAGGTGGAGTGTAGAATGTTTCGGTGCAAGGGGTGTCGCAGTTGTGTGGTACGGACTGGTTGGGCTGTGTGCTCTTTACCTTTCCGCCATTGTTCATTGTTCATAGGTTTATATGTAACCTTCAGGGCTACTGACCGAGGAGCATTTGGCTCTTTGTCAGCCGGTGCGGACACGATGGGCCGAAATGGCCTCCTTCTGTGCTGTGGATTTCTATGTTTCTATGTTTCTATGAATAATGCTCCTGTCTGCTTCAAACAGGACCCCTGGCCACTAGGATTCATCTCCATCCAAAAATAGGACCGTACTAAAAAGCAGCAAAAAAGTGTGCAAGACTCACAGATGTTTTAGGTTCAGGGTGCCTTATCTTGGTTCATAAATCGGCTGGTAACAAGATGCAAATCGTCCCCATTGTGAAATGAAACTTTCCGTAACAAAATACTTCTTTTAGTTGCTGTGGTTTAATACGTAATTTATCAAACACTATCTTTTGAACAAAAATCGTGAATACAACTATTCAGTTGGTTTATGGTTTCAAGGCCAACAGAAACTTATACTGTGCTATACCGCTCCATCTGTTTGATGAGCATAGCATAATGTGCAGATAAGCTTGTTTAATGGTCACAGACAGCGGCTGATGTATTCTCACTGCACATTCCAGAAATTTGTCAAATTTTACAGCCAATTATTTATCACAAAATAAAGGATTTATGATTTCAGTCAGTTGTTATGATCTCATCACAAGTAAACTAGGATAGATAAGATGCCAATCACAGAGAGTGAAAGGGGATTGGTTAACAAAATCGCAAATATATATGCCAAGCCAGATTTGCAAAACATTAAAATGGATGTAAATCTTTCTTCAAATACTCAGATACATTGGACATTGAAAGACAGAATTAAAACTGCTATTAAAGTAAATTGAAGACATCAAGCTGTCTTCCGTGAATTATGGATGTCTACAAATCTTTTTTATGATAGCTTCCCATGTCACTGTTAAATATGTCATGTTAATTTTTATAAATACTGGTAATGATGTGTAACAGATACTGTCAGTTTTGTAGATTACTGAAAATTGATATCTATAGCACATTACCAAAATATTTCAACATTTATTTTCCAAATCAGACAAGATGTCATTCGAAGAGCGATTAAAATCAGATTCACGCAGCTCTCAATGACATTTACTTACAAGGTCAACCAAACTGTCATTTAATATTTTTTAAAGATATTTTAAGATGAAATTGAGCTATCTTAAAATGAAATGATGAGGAGTAATGTCAAAATCAATCAGATATCTGCAGTTATATTTAAAAGTATTATAATTAAATTCTGAGCACCTCATTTAAGATTGCAGTTTAAGGTTCCCTTAATAATTTAGCAAGTATAATTCCAGTACTACTCTAAAATGTTTTACGAAGTCTTAAAATAATTCAAAATGCCTAAATTAAAGATGAACATATTTGAAGAGGTTAAAATAATTTTTGATATCTCTGAGCAACAGTTTGGTTTGTCACATATTCGGTGTTATTTAAGGATTAACCATTTTAATCTTTGCAAATATGTTCCTAATGCATTTGCTTATTGAGAATCATTGGATTAATGTAATGATTTCAATCCCACTGGGGCATCCTGTTAATTGGTCCCATCTTTATCTGCAGTGAGCTAATTGTTATTTTATTTAACTCCGTGTCTCCGTCTATCTAATCTACCTTTTATAATATATAAACATCGACGTAAAACAACCTTAAAAAGCTGGGTGCTTCTACGCTCCAACCTGAAATTTTCTAATCTGTGATTGGAGTCACATTTAAATTTGCAAAGATCCCTGAACAAACAAAAATTAAACTCAAGTGTTATCTGGCTATACTTAATTATGGCAATCAGAATTTCTGGATTTAAAGGGCCAAGCCATCTTATACACAGCGTCACCTTAGTAGCAGAATAAAACTGTTGGTTATTACAAAACACTTATGTCATTATTAAAGAGCATTATCTTCAAATTATCATTAAATGAACATGAACAATGCCACCACAGGATAACCACTAGTCATATGGGAAACAGTGTGCAAGTCCTTTCCATTGCTCCTTCTGATTGCCTCAAAAGTCATATTCTTAAGGTAGCAAGTAATCAATCAGTCGAGAATGCACAAATGAAAAGAAATTAAAGTCACTAGAAAACTACCAAGAAGCAATAAGCACATATGCAATCAAGGATAAACAGTGACAAAAACTCTGCATCAAACAACTAATCAAAACTCGACGAACATTTGATGAACTTAGTTTGAGCTGCTTTGTTGACCTTCTCTCACACCGGATAAGTTACAAGCAACAGAAACATTTATAACACAAGGGGGTCGAAATTGCCGCTTTTTGCGATGCCCGGGGACGCTAATGGGGCACAAATCACTTTTTGCCTGTGAGAGGTGTGGGGGGGTGGGGGCCGGTTGGTGGGGGGGTGCAACCGGTTCCCACGAAATTGCACAGGAGTTTGTGGAGGCATTGTTATGGCAGCACTGCGCCCCGCGGGTAGTGCCCACAGCCACTGCACAACCAGTGATGACATCATCGGCATGCACGGCAATCGCTTAGCACCATGCACTGACCCCTCTCCGCCCCACGACAGATATTGCCCCGCGAGGCTGGTGCGAGCGGATGTCAGCCTGGCGGGTCGAGAAGCGGGCCAACTTCCGCTCATGGGGCGGAAGTTAAAGGGGAGGTCGCCGCCATCTTGGCGGTTTCACCGACTCACCAGTCGGCCCGAATTATTTCCCCCTTGCGTGGTCTGGGCTGCCATTGTGCAGGCCGCCACTCCATTTTGGGTGCTGGGCTGTAGCCCCGGTAGCCTAGTGGAGGCCATCAGAGACCCGGCAGAGTGCTCAGCGCCCTTCCCCTTTAAGCGAAGGGGAGAGGTTTTGAAATGCGTCAGTGCTACATGGAGCATACGCGTAGCACTGCCGAGTGCTCCCCATTAACGCCGCTGGACCCGCCACAAGAAGAAGTGGAGCATGCAAGATTGCATTCCACTTCATCTGAGGGGCAGTAAGGCCAATTCCGCGGCTGGGGTGGTACTTCTGCGCCGGAAGCAGGAAGTACCACCGCGAGCAGGTTACTGCCCCAATCAGGGCACGGGGCAATTTCTCTCCCCAGATACTCATAAAATATTAAACACTGCTGCATAACATGTTCAATCTAATCGCTCAACATGTCCCCGTGTAATACAAATGGCACTTGACTTATTTATCAGCATAAATTGTTGGTTCTAATAATATTACAAAATAGCATGGACAGAGTTCCCACAGGGATGTCTAGCAATCTCCTGCTGCAACTTTAGCAGATGATTGACAGAGACCTGGAGAAACAATGCAAATAGCCATTTCCACCCAACTTACGGTGGGAGATCGGGAGAACTGCCCTTGGAAATTCCAGGTGCAAATCTTTAGACGCATCGTGAGCAATGCCACAAAAGGTTAACCAGTACACTCACAAAAACTTCGGGGGTAATTTTAATCTAATATGACCGGTGGGAAATTGACCCGATCAGATTGACTGCTCGTTTACCACGTCGGAAAGTAAAGTCAGGTGGCTTGTAAAATGGGCAGCTGCTCTGATGACGTCAGTTTCACCCAGGACAGATTAAAAAAAAAGAAAAACTTGCATTTATATAATGTCTTTCACAACCACCGGTCGCCTCAAAGCACTTTACAGCCAATGAAGTACCTTTGGAGTGTTGGAAATGTGGCAGCCAATTTGCGCACAGCTAGCTCCCACAAACAGCAATGTGATAATCTGTTTTAGTGATGTTGGATTGAGGGATAGTTATTGGCCAGGAGACCGGGGGCAGCTCCCCTGCTCTTCTTTGAAATAGTGCCATCGGATTTTTTTACGTTCACCTGAGAGAGCAGATTAACGTCTCATCTGAAAGATGGCACCTCCGACAGTGGAGCACTCGCTCAGCACTGCACTGGAGTGAGACTTGAACCCACAACTAGATAGAAATTACCCTCTTTATATCTAGTGCATGCCTCCAGCTCCATCAATGCTGCTTTAATCTGGAGCATCTGCCCCAGTGATGACAGACCCACAATCCATTCCCCAAATCTGCAAAATCCTAAGCTATCCCTCATCAGTGCAGCCAAATCACAATACTCCGTCCACTGTGCGGCAAATCCCGATAATTCTCTCACCGGCAATACCAAACTCTAAAACAACCCTGTGCTTCCAAATCCCTTGATCTCCACCCTAGTTCTGCCAAAACCTAGGACCAACACCGACATGCGACCGATGCCCAGAATCCCACCAGTGCTGCTGAAGTCTGTCTTCCCTCTCCGACACTGCTAAAACCCAGGTGGCCATCTCAAATATAGTACATCTTACTTATATCTTACTGTGCACCCAGGGCTTTAAAAAAGATGATGGATTAAAACTAAGTACACGGGTAAAGGAGCATACAATAACAAGGATCAAGGCCATTGATTTGATAGATTTTACAAAGAAATCAACAGCATTGCAGGATTCAATCCCCAAAGTAATAATAAAAATCCGAGAAAGCCATGCAATAAAAATGGAACTTGATTTAGTCTGTCACCACAAATCATTTGCCCGAACACCATATTGGGTCTGAATTTGCAGTCGGAGGCTTCCCGCGAGTGGATGCCTCCGACCTGTAAACATAGAAACATAGAAAATAGGTGCAGAAATATTCGGCCCTTCAAGCCTGCACCACCATTCAATAAGATCATGGCTGATCATTCACCTCAGTACCCCTTCCCTGCTTTCTCTCCATACCCCTTGATGCCATTAGCCGTAAGGGCCATATCTAACTCTGTCTTGAATATATCTAACGAACTGGCATCAACAACTCTCTGCAGTAGAGAATTCCACAGGTTAACCACTCTCTGGGTGAAGAAGTTTCTCCTCCTCTCAGTCCTAAATGGCTTACCCATTATCCTTAGACTGTGACCCCTGGTTCTGGACTTCCCCAACATCGAGAACATTCTTCCTGCATTAAACCTGTCCAGTCCCGTCAGAATTTTATATGTTTCTATGAGATCCCCTCTCATTCTTCTAAACACCAGTGAATACAGACACAGTCGATCCAGTCTCTCCTCATATGTCAGTCCGGGAATCAGTCTGGTGAACCTTCGCTGCATTGCCTCATTAGCAAGAATGTCCTTCCTCACATTAGGAGATCAAAACTGAACACAATATTCCAGGTGAGGCCTCACCAAGGCCCTGTACAACTGCAATAAGACCTCCCTGCTCCTATACTCAAATCCCCTAGCTATGAATGCCAACATACCATTTGCCTTCTTCACCACCTGCATATCAACATTCAATGATGTACCATAACACCCAGGTCTCGTTGCAGCTTCCCTTTCCCTTATTTGCCGCCATTCAGATAATATTCTACCTTCATGTTTTTGCCACCAAAGTGGGTAACCTCACATTTATCCACATTATACTGCATCTGCCATGCATTTGCCCACTCACCTAACCTGTCCAAGTCACCCCGCAGCCTCTTAACATCTTCCTCACAGCTCACACCGCCACCCAGCTTAGAGTCATCTGCAAACTTGGAGATATTACACTCAATTCCTTCATCTAAATCATTGATATATATTGTAAATAGTTGGGGTCCCACTAGTGGCACCCCACTAGTGACTGCCTGCCATTCTGAAAAAGACACGTTTATCCCGACTCTCTGCTTCCTGTCTGCCAACCAGTTCTCTATCCACGTCAATACATTACCCCCATTACCATGTGCTTTAATTTTGCACAACAATCTCTTGTGTGGAACCTTGTCAAAAGCCTTTTGAAAGTCCAAAGACACCACAGCCACTGGTTCTCCCTTGTCCAATCTGCTAGTTACATCCTCAAAAAATTCTCGAAGATTTGTCAAGCTTGGTTTCCCTTTCATAAATCCATGCTGACTTGGACTGGTCCTGTCACTGCTTTCCAAATTCGCTGCTATTTCATCTTTAATAATTGATTCCAACATTTTCCCCACTTCTGATGTCAGGCTAACCTTTCTATAATTCCCCGTTTTCTCTCTTCCTCCTTTTTTAAAAAGTGGTGTTACATTAGCTATCCTCCAGTCCATAGGAACTGATCCAGAGTCGATAGTGGAAAATGATCATCAATGCATCCACTATTTCTAGGGCCACTTCCTTTCGTAATCTGGGATGCAGACTCTCAGGCCCTGGGGATTTATCAGTCTTCAATCCCATCAATTTCCCTAACACAATTTCCTGACTATTAAGGATTTCCTTCAGTTCCTCCGTCCCGCTAGACCCTCGGTCCCCTAGTATTTCCGGAAGGTTATTTGTGCCTTCCTTCGTGAAGATAGAACCAAAGTATTTGTTTAATTGTTTTGCCATTTCTTTGTTCCCCATTATAAATTCACCTGATTCTGACTGCAAGGTACCTACGATTGTCTTCACTAATCTTTTTCTCTTCACAAACTTGCGCTTCTCGGCATCTACACGTAAGGATCACGTGGTCCGGCCCAATCAATGAAAGAAGGGGTTCCCCATTCATACTTATGGGGATTCTGTATGTGCAGAACTGCCATATATGTGAATGCGAATACCCCCAATAATAAACGTACACTTAAAATATATATATTTTTTAAATCACATATTTAAAATTAATCAAAATGGCATCGAATTAAATATTTAAAACAAAAATATTTTGTTTTGAAAAATACATTTACATATATTAAAAATAAACTTACCTTATTTCACAGGTTTTTAAATTTATAAATTATTAGAAAAAAAATATTTTCTGTCCTTTAAAAGTCTTCTGCTGGCAAAACAGGCCTTACGCCTGTTTTTACCAGCCGTAAGAATTTAATGGGCAATTGCTGGGCAGAACTCTATGAGCTAGAAATTTGGCGCTTTTGCGATCAGGTATTGGTACTATTTCACCTTTTTTGGCGAAAACCCAGTTGGCGGAAAATTTGGAGACATTTTTCGGCGGCGCTTTTCAAATATCGCTGCAGAGAGGAGCGTTGCCGTGGAAGATCCAAAGTAGCCTTTTCGCCAAAAATTTGGCTCTGAGCAAACCCGTATTTTGCACGAGAAATACCGACATGTAAAAAGCTGCGTTGCAGCCCTTGGAGCAGTGGTAAGTATGAAGACCTACAAAAAAAGGTAAGTTAAAGTTTTTATTTTTTAATTATTTTACAGCAATTCGATAGATAAGTGTCTTGTGAATATTTTGTGAATTTTTTTAATTTGTTTTTTCCAATTTATTTTTAGGTGTTTTTCCGCCCCCCCCCAAAGCCCAACTCGCAGCAGTATCGGCCTCGGACTAAAGTTAGTGAGGATCGCGGTTTGCGCCGCAAATCCTCATGCAACGCCGATTTTTACCGCTTCGCAAATTAAAGCTTGAATTTCCGGCCTGATAGCGATAGCAAAGCGATAACGGTAATTTTGGCAAAAAAAATACCGTTAACGCTGAGAACCGAATTTCTAGCCCTCCGTCCGCAGAGGCCCTTTTCACTGGCATGCACGTGATTTGTCCTTCTTGACAGATCGCAAATTTTGGGTTTTAGCACATGCGCTTCGCATGCCTAAACCCGGAACTTGCACGGCCCCTATGGGCACGGACGCACCTCACATGCGCCTGTAGAGGCCGCAAATGACCTCCCATTGTGTTTTACATAGCACAATACCTTGTTATGAAACAACAGTCCCTCAAACTCATTACAAGCAATACCATAGAAGATCTGTAACAGGTTTTGTTCTTCACGTCATCACTCCCGTCACACTTCAGCTTCACACATATCAGAGCAAATTTCATGCAACTGATTGGCTCAAATTTCATGAAGCAAGAGTAAATTATACCCGAAGAAGTTGACAGCCATACAAATCAAACATTTCAAGAAAGCATTTCTGAGGAAATATGAAATAATGGGCCTGATCTTGACTGGGGCGACTTTTCCAAGCCAGTGTGGGGGGGAGCAGGTGATGGAAAGAGTTCTAGTTGGGAAACTCAGATGTCCGGGTTTCAGTGTGCTTTCTTCCCCCGGAGGTTCACCGCCCAGAAGCCATGGCTCCCTGTCGGGTGGGGAATGTTCTGGAGGAGGCCGCAGATCAAAAGCAGGTAGGGGAGCCTACAGGTAGGTTAGTGGAGGAGAGGGAGGGGAAGATTCTGGATCCTGGGGAGGGGGCTCTGATCCTGGGGGTGGCAGGGAAGGGGAGGGAAATGGCTATGGTTGGGGGGCGCACTCCTCCTCCTCCTGGCCCAAAAGCAATGTTGGTAAAGCACTTACCTCTTCCATGCAGCAGTCCTCACCTCCCTTTAACTACTGGGTTACCTAAGTCCCGGGAAACGCTGCTGGCCAAGGTTAAACCTGGAAGACAGATAATATCCGAGGCACGCAGCCTCATTATAATATTTAAATAATCAACCCACCTCCTAGGAGTGGGTTGGTCACCCTCCCCAATCCCGCTTCCATTAAAGCCGGAAGTGGACAGGTTGTGTTCGGGTTTGAGTATTTTTCAATTTTCACAATCCACTTGACCTAAACTCACCTGCTTTTGGGAGTTAAAATTACCCTCAATGAGTCAAGTATGAGCAGTTATCAAAATCTACCAATAAAAGAAATGAGAAGGGGAAATGGAAACAATTAATTTGTTCCAAATATTATTTGAAAATTGTTTTGGTTGCCATGAGAACATAAGAACATAAGAAATAGGAGCTGGAGTAGGGCATTTGGACCTTAGAACCTATTCGAAAAGATCATGGCTGATCTTCTACCTCAAATCCACCTTCCCGCACTATCCCCTTACCCCTTGATTCCCTTAGTTCCCAAAAATTTATCAACCTCAGTTTTGAATATACTCAATGACTGAGCATCCACAACTTCGGGGTAGAGATTTTCATAGATTCAAAACCATTTGAGAGAAGAAATTTCACCTCATATCAGTCCTAAATAACCCACCCCTTAATCTGAGTAACACCATGTTCTAGATTCCCCAGCAAGGGGAAATATTTTTTCAGCATTAACCCTGTCAAGCCCCTTAAGAATTTTATATTTTTCAATTAGATCACTTCTTATTCTTCTAAACTCTAGGGAATATATGCCATCTTGAGTTATTGACTAAGCTGAACTTTGACGACTGGAAATAAGGTTTGTAATATTAATAAATACATTAAAAAAATTACAATAAAATGATTACACCTTAGACAACAGTACTGTCTGTATTTGAAAATGCTTATAATAATCTTTCCTGTCAGAGGCCTGGGACTTTGTGAAGCTTGAGCCTTGAGTGCCCACATTCCCTTGTTAGCCGAAGAGGATCAAACTAGCAGGTTACAGCTGTCAATGTCAGTATATACTCATGTCCAGAACTGTCTATGATTCACAGCAGCATTGGTCAAACACAGAGTGTACCAGGCATTGCTGTGTGTCAACCCTGCCCCATCCTTCACTCGAATGTATCAATGCAAAATGATGAGAATGGAACTTTCATATCATTAAAACAATTTGATCTTTTATAAAAAAAACATCAAAAACAAGGTAAAAAAACAAATTACAACTTTTTTTGAGGTTACTTTGAAAGCATAAATTGTGTGTACAATTTACAAATTGAGACTTACCTTGATATAGTTTTCAAGTACAGTAAGAGAACCAAATGGCGATAAAGCTGAAAATCTCAGCATTTTCTGTTTTTATTCCAGATTCCAGCATCCGCAGTATCTTGCTTTTGTAGATAAAGCTGGGATCAAAATGGGTGAGGGAAAGTAGTCCACTAGGAATACATTCTAAATGGTTATAGCAGCAGACTTTCTTCTTTTTCCATTCAAAATTCATGAACAATCAGTTTCACCAACTATGTAACAAGTTCTGGAAGGACTGTACAATGACTTAAGCTTGGAGGGATATTCTAAAACAAAGTGCTGATTTAAACTTACATATTTAAGTACAATGGCCCCAAGTTTCGACATGATTTGCTCCTGATTTTTAGGAGCAATTGGTGTAGAACGGAGTATCTTAGAAATCGGAATTCTCGCCATTTAGTTTGCTCCAGTTCTAGTCAGTTAGAACAGTTTCACTTTGGAACAGAATTTTTTTTCAAAAGTGGGCGTGTCCGGCCACTTACGCCTGTTTTCAAAGTTTCGTCAGTGAAAGCTTACTCCAAACTAACTTAGAATGGAGTAAGTGAAGATTTTTGTACGCTCGAAAAAACCTTGTCTACACTTTAGAAAGTCAGGCGTAGGTTACAAATCAGGCGTAGGGAATGGAGGGGGGGTGTTTAAAGGGAAGTTTACAAACATTAAACACTTCAGTTTTACAAATAAAGAGCCATCATCAATAATAAATGATAAAAACATCAATAAATCAACCAATAAATCAATCAAAAAAAATTAATAAGAAATATATTTTTTTTAATTAATAAATAAAACATTTTCTACTTACCGACTGCAGCACTGGGAGCCCTCCAACAGTGTGCTGGAATGCCCCCCCCCACCCCCCCAGTGTGTCTCTGTCAGTGTCTCTATCTGTGTGTGTGTGTGTGTGTGTGTGTCTCTCATTCTCTGTCTGTCAGTGTCTGTGTTTCTGACAGCGAGGGGAGGGGGAGGAGGGGGGATAGAGGGAGAGAGGGGGGGAGCAGAGGCAGGGAAGGGGGAGGGATGGGGGAGAAGGGAGAGGGGGGGAGAAGGGGAGGGGGGAGGGGGGAGAAGGGGGAGGGATGGGGGAGAAGGGAGAGGGGGGAGGGGGGAGGAGGAGAAGGGGGGAGTGGGGAGGTGGAGAAGGGGGGAGGGGGGAGGAGGAGAAGGGGGAGGGGGAGGTGGGGGGAAAGGAGATGGGGGGGATAAGAGATGCGGGGGGAAGGAGAAGGGGGAGGGAGGCTGAACGGGTCGGGTCGGGCCGGGGGGAGCGCGGGTCGGGAAGTTGGTTCAGTTCGGGTCGGGGGGAGGGAGGGAGAGGGAGGTCAGGTCGGGTCCAGTCGGGGGGGGCGGGGGGAAGCGGGAGTCGGGTCGGTGTCGAGTACGGTCCGGAGGCGGGGGGCGTGGGGGAGGGGGGGAATCAGGAGCCGGGTCGGGTCCAGTCCGGGGATGGGCGGGTGGGGGGGGGAGCGGGAGTCGGGTTGATGTCGGGGTCGGGGTCGGGTCCGGTCCGGAGGCGGGGGGCGGGAAGCGGGTGTCGAGTCGGGTCGGGAGGAAGCAGGAGCTAGCCGTGGGAGGAGCCTTATTCATGCAGCCCCAGTGAGGCCATTGGGCCAGGGCTAGGGGCTGCGTGCTTCGGCCCCTCCCACACAGTTTTGGGCGCCTGGAGCTACTGCACATGCGCGGCCACTGTAGCGCGCATGTGCAGAGGTCCCGGCACTGTTTTCAGCGCAGGGACTTAGCTCCGCCCCCTACAGCTCCTGCTGCGCTGCGCCGAGCTGCAAACGACCTGCAGGGAGCTGGAGAATCTGGAAGTTTTTTTTCGGCGCACTTTGTAGCGCGAAAAACGGGCGTCCAGGTCAGGACTGCGCCGTTCTAGGCTTGGGCCCAATAATCTGAATAACAATTGACCTTTTCATAAGTTTGATGTATTTCTGAGGAGATCGCTTAATTTTCCCATTGGAAATGTGCATCTGTCCCCAACGCCATGTTTTCCATCGCTTTATCATCATGAGCAGATATCAGTCATCATTTCGCAATCACACACCATCTAATAGAAATTTCTGTTTCACATTTTAAAAATGTATAAAGAAATAAAAGCAACCAGTTACAATATAAAGAATGCTCTCCATAAACAGAAAATACTAGAGCCATGATGACCATGGACTTTTAATTAACATTCCCACAAACTAAGGAAGGAATTTCTCTAACTTGCATATGAATTAACCTTGCAGTGAACTGACCCAGTCTTTATTAACTAACACACAGAATAACCAATTTTATTTTACATGGTATAGTACTCCTGCCTTTCAAAAAATTAGACCAACCTCTGACTTACCATAAGCAACAAACTGAAATTCACTGCCTGAAAGGATGGTGAAAGCAGATTCAATAGTAACATTTAAAAGGGAATTGGATATATATTGAAACGGAAAAATTGCAGGGCTATGGGGAAAGAGCAGGGACTAATTGGATAGCTCTTTCAAAGCGCTGCCACAGATACGATGGGTTGAATGGCTTCTTTCTGTCCTGTACTATTCTATAATTAAATGCCATTGGAGATTTACTTGTACTTATATTCAAAACCTTTTGCTTCTAGCATGCATCTGTTACATTGTTGGAGCTGCAAACCAATCTTAAATGCATTCCAGTTCTTTATCATGTACATTAAGTGCAAAAGCCAAGGCTGAGGTATTTGCAACCATCTTCAGCCAGAAGTGCTGAGTAGATGATTCATATTGGCCTCCTCATGAGGTCCCCACGATTACAGAAGCCAGTCTTCAGCCAATTTGATTCGCTCCACATGATATCAAGAAATGGCTGAGCACACTGGATACAGCAAAGGCAATGGGTCCTGATCGTGGTGGGATTCTGAGGACCAAGGTGAAATAGTTTCAAGGGCATCAATGCAAATGTAGTAGATGGCAGGTAAATCTGAGATGATTGAAGCGATTCGTCAATGGTGAATGAGGTTGTTCCAATGAGGTGACACTGGAAAGAGAGATTGTTCCAAACACTTGCAACCTGCATAATGCTCAGTGTGCCTTCCAAATGCAGTAAACAACAGCTTTTGATACTGGAAAGTGAACAGCTGTGAGATGGAAGTTTTATAGCACAATTGCAGCCATCAAGTAAAGAACTTAATCCATGGTCACACAACACGCGACGATCTTACCTGACGTAATCAGCGAGCTGCGTAAACCTCGTGGACAACCTGGTAAAATGGTGAGTTCAGCTCAAAATTATTTTCAATAGGCTTTTAATAAGGTCATAATTACTTAACTTGCCTCCCCCGCCGGTGTGTGTCGGGCCTGTGCAGCATTGACAGACTCGACATCTGGTAAAGTAGCATGGCAGTGGGTTCACAGCGGGGTCCCGGCACGCTGTCAATCATTTCAAATTTCATTGCTGAGCCACCACCTATCCCATCCGCTGAGCACCAGCAAAATTCCGGCCAAGAGTTTCTTGCAGGATCTTATGGGTTTTTCAGAGCTGAGAGCCTGAACTTAACAAGCATAAGCTCCAACTGACCTCAATAATTTAGAAGCAACTATAATTACTTGGGTTCCCACTGGGTTACCTGATCTGTGATTTTAAAGAGACACAGTTGATCAGCGGCTAAGCACCTCAATCATGCTCCAGTCCTTCAGACCCTAGACTACGTCATTAGTAATGCCGTTTGTTGTGTGTCCAGCATGTGCCCTCACTTGCCAGACATTACTTTTCAATGGTCAAAAGGATAAGACACAAGAGATGACTTGCCCACTGGAAATACCTGAGTGTTGACTTTAAAGAGGTTAAGTACTACCCAATCTTAGCAGCTAAATATTAAAACTATGCTCCAGAAAATAGAGTATCTGTGAGTGATCTCACACCACTGAGGTTAGTTTAGATACGTGTACTGATCAAGAAAGGCACTTACAATGCAGTTCACTTTTTTTTACTGCGCTGGTATCAAACAATCTCAGATAAACTCATGCAAAGATCAGATACATGACACATGATTCATGAGGAATGGCTGAAATAAATCCCTGCTAATGTCAGCACTTCTGTAGGGCTTCTCGTTCGTGTTGAAACGACACTTTTTGGCCTGGTCAGGTCTGCAGACTAACCCTCTCCTGCAGTCCAGGCATTTGAGGGGCTCTGAAAAAAAGTCTCGAGCCCAGCTTCAGGTCTTAAGTACAGCTTCGGATGAAAAGGACATAGACAGGTTAAGTGAGTGGGCAAAAATTTGGCAGATGGAGTATAGTGTTGGAAAGTGTGAGATCATGCACTTTGGCAGAAAAAAATCAAAGAGCAAGTTATTATTTAAATGTAGAAAGATTGCAAAGTGCTGCAGTACAGCAGGACCTGGGGGTACTTGTGCATGAAACACAAAAGGTTAGTGTGCAGGTACAACAAGTGATCAGGAAGGCCAATGGAATCTTGGCCTTTATTGCAAAGGGGATGGAGTATAAAAGCAGGGAATTCTTGCTACAGTTATACAGGGTATTGGTGAGGCTACACGTGGAATATTGCGTGCAGTTTTGGTTTACATATTTACAAAAGGATATACTTGCTTTGGAGGCAGTTCAGAGAAGGTTCACAAGGTTGATTCAAGAGATGAGGGGGTTGACTTATGAGGAAAGGTTGAGTAGGTTGGGCCTCTACTCATTGGAATTCAGAAGAATGAGAGGTGATCTTATCGAAACGTATAAGCTTATGAGGGGGCTTGACAAGGTGGATGCAGAGAGGATGTTTCTACTGATGGGGGAGACTAGAACTAAAGGGCATGATCTTAGAATAAGGGGCCGCCCATTTAAAACAGAGATGAGGAGGATTGTGGATCTGTGGAATTCGCTGCCTCAGAGAGCTGTGGAAGTTGGGACATTGAATAAATTTAAGACAGATATAGACAGTTTCTTAAACGATAAGGGAATAAGGGGTTATGAAGAGCAGGCGGGGAAGTGGACCTGAGTCCATGATCGGATCAGCCATGGTCGTATTAAATGGCGGAGCAGGCTCGAGGGGCCGTTATTGGCCTACTGCTGCTCCACTTGAATGAAATTGCGCTCTTTGTTGTTTTTTTTAATTCGGATCTGGAAGTCGCTCTGAATGGGGGTGGTAACTACATGAGAGGGGGCGGATACGCAGCAGTGGCAACACCTGAGGGGCGGAAGTTGGGGGCGGTGCGGAGTGACTGCCGTGATGACGTCAACATGGCGCCACGTCACCACGGCTCTCCCTTTCATTTCAAGGGGAGAGCCTTCGTGATTTTAAAACTTTGGTCCACTGGGCCACCAGGGAGGGTTTCGGCAGAGCTCGTGGCCTGGCACCCAAGAGGAGGCACCAGGCTGTCTGTTGGCAGCCTGGCCGAACCTGGGTGCATAATTGTCACACCGACGAGACAGTCGGCCGACAAAAAGAACACGGCAGCAGCGGCAGTGCATCCCCCCTTTTAAGGGAAGCTGCACCGCCATTGCAGAAGGCCACAGCCTCACTGGACCACCAGGGAAAAAGCAGGCTTTGGCACCGCCGGGAGGGACAAAGATTTTCACAGGGGAATTTCACAGTTGTGGGATGTAGATCAGCGGTGTGCATGGTGATGACGCACTTAATATGGATCGGCAGCAGTGCAGCAGTAGGGCAGTGGGGGGGGGGGGGTGGGGGCGGAATCGGGGAACCATTGGGAAACATCAGAAAGGCAATTGGGCTATCAGTGCCCAATCCACGAAAAGTCGACTGCCATCCATTCTGCAGCGTGGCCGCTGATTTGCGGTGGTAACAGGTCTTACGGAGAGGAGCATTTTCTGCCCCTTAGAGTTTCAAAAAAGTGTCCTGCCCATAGAATCAAAACACATGAGGTGGCTATTTGGCCCATCATGCTTGTGCCAACTCTTTGGAAGAGCGATCCAATTAGTCCTACTTCCCCGCTCTTTCTCTGCAAAGTTTGACTGTTCAAGTATACATCCAATTCCCCATTGATTATTCTTGAGATGATACGAATAACAATATAAATTAACAGTCTTAGCTGTATATTTCACCTAAATTGGGGCCAAGGGGGATTGTCCATAATAATAAACTGTGTCACAATGGAGCAGAGGCGTGGATTTGCTCCTGCTTATCCCATCACAAAGTTCTTCACACTGATTGGGTACCCAGCTGTATTTGAAGATGCAAAATTCAAAAATACAACCAAGCAACACCACCCAAACCAAATTCAAATTTCTAAACTGTTAGTCAAAATATCATGGGTTCAAAGTTTCAAAGTTCACTCCGGGACTTTGACGTACGATCTAGCCTGACACTTCCATGTGATACTAAGGGAGTGTTGTATTGTCAGAGATGTTGCTCTTTGGATGAGACCTTTGGATGGATACATAAAATCCCATGGTACTATTCGAAGAAGAGCAGGTACAGCTCCTGGTGTTCTGGCCAACATTTATCTCTTGACCCAAGCCAAGAAAAGCAGATTAACTGGTCATTTTTCCCATTGCCATTGTGAAAATTGGCTGCCATGGTTACCTATATGAAAACAATGACTACACTTTAAAAGTAATGAATTGGCTGTGATGCTCTTTGCGACTTTCTGAGCATGTGAAAGGCAAGATATAAATGCAAGTCTTTATTCTTTCCATTTTATTTAATCAGCCAATCATCACAATAATAGATTCCTGCCAGTTTCTTTTAGCTTATCGGTCTAGACTTTCCACTTTCGTGCAGATCGCCCAAAAATGGGCTTTATTTCCAGTGTGGGCGGTAAAAATGGGTTTTGAGATTGCCGGATTATCGCCCATTTTCAAAATCCTAACTTTCCATTTTAGAAAATGGGAGTTACCGCGAGCGATCTGAAATAGGTGTTAGCGTTAAATTTTTTTGACCTTCTGCTGTAAAGTGTCGTCGACCATAGCAACGCATGGCAACGCTTGTTTACCGTGTTTCAGGAGGTCAGGGGTCATCATTACATGCTCAGATGAGGAGACAGAGAGAGAGGGAGCAGAGAGGGAGTGAAAGCGTGTGTGGGTGCGGTGTGTGCTTGTTTGCCTGTTGTGGGAAGCAGGTGGGAGATTCACCAGCAGCAAAAAAGCCTACTAAGCACAAATAAGGTAGTTGGCACCGAGATTTTGTGGAAAAAATAATATTTAACATGAAAGGGATGGAGGAGGTGACCCAGCACACTGTGGAAACCGACGCTGACGAAAGCAGTGAGCTGGGAGAGGAACAATTGGGAGGACGAAAAGGAGCGAGGAGGTTCTCAGATGAAGCAAATGCCTCCCTCCTGCAGGAGGTTGAGTCATGCTGGGGTCAATTGATCCAGGGAGGGCGTGAAAAGTCCACCCCAAAGGCCTACCAGAAGATATAGCCCGAGATAACCGAGGTGGTCTTGTCGGCGACCAATGAGGTGCGTAAGGGTAACCAATGCCGCAAGCGATGGAACGACTTGTCGGATCCGCCAGAGTAAGTTTAAACATATATTTACATGTATTGATATATTTATATAATTGGAATTGTAAGTGTAATGGGTGATTAAAATTAGATGTGATGTCTTGCACTTATACCGGGAAAGTTGTACTCAAAGCATATGGTCACGGTGTACGTCTTTATGTAAAGAATGATCATTTTCATTATAATCTTGATTACATCTGTTGGTTATGTGTTGTATCAGTCTCTGTGACAGTACCTAGCAATGATATCATGCAATGATCTCATGCCATGCTGTGCTGTTGTTACCTTTTACAGAATAAGCTTTTGAGGAATAGGGCTGAGCAGAGGCAAAAGGGTGGGGGGCCACCAGTCATCATCGAGCTCACCGACATCGAGGAGTGGGTGCTGGCACTAGTGGGGAGCCACCCCCGCTCGACCACGCAAGCAGCAGAACCTGATATGATGCCACGTGAATAAGGTATACACCATTGCGTGATGTAAAGTCAATAGATGCCACACCCACTCATATCCGACCATATTATATGACAGATGAATCTTAAAATTCTTCTCTAAATAATGATGTCCTCATGAGAATCATTGCAATGCAGAATTTGGTGAAGGTCATGAATTGTGATGTCTGTGATGATCTTGACAGCGGTGTTGCTTTTGTCGTGCATATGCTGTGTGTAGCGCTGGACTCACCTTGTGACCCTAGCACCCCTTCTCCTCTAATTGTCAAGTATCTCACATTACTGTATATAACTGTATCTTACCATGCTATACATGACTGTAACTGGATATGACCTGTAACAATAAGCATACCTTACCACCAGACATGTACTTGCAGGAGACACTTCATACCTGTCCCACTGAGGTTTATAAAGGGAGGTCTCAGGCAAGTGCAACACTGGAGAGCTGTGAATTAAAGGTGCAGGTCCTGAATGACCTTGACTTCAGCATGTGTCTCGTGTGAGTCGGTACATTAGAGTCAGGACTTAACAGTGGCGACAAGTTACGGGATCACAGAATCCACAGAATGGCTACCAACAGCTCAAATGAGAAATACAATGCTGGAGACAATTGGGATGACTTTATAGAAAGGCTCCAGCAAAGCTTTGTGATCAAAGACTGGCTGGGCGACGATAAGGCAGACAAGAGAAGAGCCCATCTCTTGACCAGCTGTGGCTTGAAAACATACGCTTCAATGAAAGACCTGCTGACACCCGAGAAACCAGCAAGCAAGTCATTTGAGGAGTTGAGCACACTGGTGATAGATGTCCAGAAGCCAGCGAGCAGCCTACACATGGCCAGACACAGGTTCTACAACTGCAGACGCTGTGTGGGCCAAAGCATACCCGACTTCGTGCGGAACTTAGGAGGCTGGCTAATTCATGTGAGTTCCCCAATGAACTAAGGAGAGAAGTACTGAGAGACTTTTTTATTGAAGGAATAGGCCACGCAGGCATATTCCGAAAGCTTTTAGAGACTAAGAACTTGACTCTAGAGGCAGCAGCACTGGTCGCACAGACGTTCTTGGCAGGCAAAGTAGAAACGAGGCTGATCTATACTTCGGGTATGGCAACCAACGAGGCATCGGAACAAGGGGTTCACATTTTGAAACAAACCGCTACCCCAACACACAGACAAAGGCAGGAGAGCAGGCCTTCAACAGCAGACAGTGGCGCCATAAGCCATCAAAATCAAGGGCCACATGAACGGCCGATCACACCTCAAAACCCACAATGCGAGCAATCAACAACAGATTGAGAGAAGCTCAAGGGAGATCAGCCAGACGCAGCTCATCCTTCGGAAACAATGGAAATGGTCTGTGTTGGAGATTTGGGGGAAGGCACTCAACCAGGGTGTGTCGATTTCAGCGTGCCATTTGCAGAAACTGCAACTACACAGGGCATCTGGCTCACATGTGCAGAAAAACAGCAGCTCGGCTGGTATACGAATCGGAAGGGTCGGAAAGCGGACCAGAAGATGGTTGGAACAGTGCACGGGATGCCGAGGTACAGTGGGTTAACACAATCAATGTCCATTATTCTTACAACAAGACGCCTCCAATTATGATGAGGGTTCTACTCAATGGGATACCCGGCAACAAGGAACTGGACACGGGGGCCAGTCAATCTCTCATGAGCGTTCAACAATTTGAACAGCTGTGGCCACACAAAAGCAACAGACCAAAACTCACAAAGGTCGACACCAAACTAAGGACCTATACTAAAGAAATCGTCCCAGTCCTTGGCAGCGCCATGCTCTCAGTCACACACAAAGGGATGGTGATCCGACTTTCCCTGTGGATTGTCCCGGGGGATCTCCCAGCTGTGTTGGGGAGAAGCTGGCTAGCAGAACTTAATTGGAAATGGGATGATGTTCACGCCATGTCGTCAGAGGAAGGGACCTCCTGCTCAACAGTTCTAAGCCGTTTTGAACATCTCTTTCAGCCAGGTGTGGGCACCTTCAAAGGGGCTAAAGTTCGAATCTACATCACACAGAAAGCTAGACCGGTCCAGCACAAGGCTAGAGCTGTGTCTTATGTGATGAGGGAAAAGATTGAAAACGAACTGGATCGGCTTCTGCGGGAAGGCATAATTTCTCCCGTGGAATTCAGTGACTGGGCAAGCCCCATCGTCCCCGTCATGAAGCCTGATGGATCCGTGTGAATCTGTGGGGATTACAAGTCTACCATAAACAGAGTCTTCCTACAGGACCAATACCCACTCCCCAGAGCGGAGGACCTATTTGCCACTTTGGCTGGAGAAAAACTTTTCTCAAAACTTGACCTCACATCGGCGTATATGACGCAAGAACTGACCGAAGAATCTAAGCTACTCACCACCATCAACACACATCGAGGCCTTTTTGTGTACAATCAATGTCCATTCGGCATCAGGTCGGCAGCTGCTATATTCCAGCGCAACATGGAGAGTCTACTCAAGTTCATCCCGGGGACGATTGTGTTTCAAGATGACATACTCATCACGGGCAGGGACACCGATTCTCATCTCCGCAATCTTGAGGAAGTCCTAAGTCAATTGGATCGGGTAGGCCTAAGAGTTAAGAAATCCAAGTGTCTGTTTCTTGCGCCTGAGATTGAATTTTTGGGCAGAAGGATTGCCGCTGATGGAATCCGCCCAACCGAATCCAAAACCAAAGCGATTCGCCTGGCGCCCAGGCACCGGAATGTCTCGGAACTGCGCGCCTTTCTCGGGCTACTCAATTACTTTGGGAACTTTATGCAGAACTTGCAGAACGCTGCTGGAGCGTCTCCACGTGCTACTCAGAAAGGGGTGCGATTGGTTTTGGGGGGACGCCCAAGAACACGCCTTCAATAAGGCACGCAACCTTCTATGTTCCAAAAGTGTTTTAGGTTTTTTGATCCAGGTAAAAAGTTAGTCCTTACGTATGATGTGTCAGCGTACGGGGTCGGGTGCGTTTTACAGCACGTCAATGATGCGGGTAAATTGCAGCCTGTTGTTTATGCCTCCAGGTCACTTTCGCGGGCGGAGCGCTGGTACGGTATGGTTGAGAAGGAGGCGCTCGTGTGCGTGTACGGTGTGAAAACGATGCACCAATACCTTTTCGGGGCCAAGTTCGCGTTAGAAACCGACCACAAACCCCTCACGTCCCTACTATCCGAGTGCAAGGCAATCAACGCCAACGCCTCGGTGCGCATTCAGTGGTGGGCACTCATGCCGGCAGCTTACGACAACAATAAGGCACAGACCAGGCTCATAGACAATTGTGCCGACGCGCTTAGCAGGCTACCCCTGGCGACCACAGAAGGGTCCGCGAGCAGGACTGTGAGATGGTCATGGCAATCAATGCCTTTGAATCCACAGGTTCGCCCATGACGGCTCGCCAAAGCAGAGCCTGGACGACCAGCGACCCCACGTTATCTCTAGTTAAATGATACGTTTTAACGGGTGACTGGGCAGAGGCTCGTGATGCCTGCCCCGAAGAGGTCAAACCCTTCCATAGGCACATGCATGAACTCACACTACAGGCATACTGCCTGATGTGGGGCAGCCGAGTAGTCATGTCCTTACAAGGCAGGGAGGCGTTTGTCCGGGAGCTCCATCGCGAGCACCTGGGGATCGTCCTTATGAAGGCCATAGCCAGATCTCATGTCTGGTGGCCTGTCATTGACGCAGACTTGGAGCTCTGCATCCGTCGGTGCACCATTTGTGCCCAACTCAGTAATGCACCCAAGGAGGCCCCCCTCAGCCCCTGGCCCTGGCCCACCAAACCGTGGCCGCAGGTGCTTGTGGACTATGTGGGCCCATTCATGAGCAAAATGTTCCTCGTGGTCGTTGATGTATTTTCAAAATGGATTGAATGCACCATTTTAAACTCGAGCACCACCTCCACCACTGTGGAGAGCCTTAGAACCATGTTTGCAACGCACGGCATTCCTGGCATATTGGTCACTGTGATAATGGTCCGTGCTTCATCTGCGCAGAATTTCACGATTTTATAGTTGACCACGGCATAAATCACATTAAAACGCCACCTTTCAAGCCGGCCTCCAATGGCCAGGCGGAGCGAGTAGTGCAGATCATTAAACAAGGCATGTGCAGAATCCAAGGTCCCACGCTGCAGAGCCACCTGTAGCGACTGCTGCTGGCATACAAATCTCGTCCGCATTCGTTGACTGGGGCTCCCCCCGCGCAACTATTGATGAAACGAACCTTAAAGACCAGACTCTCGTTAATCCTCCCAGACATGCATGAAATTGTTGAGGCTAAGTGTCAAAAGCTAACTGAGTACCATGACCAAAATTCGAGGGGGTGGTGGAATGAGATAGGGGACAACGTGTTTGTGCTAAACTATGGCCGGGGTCCCAAATGGCTTGCAGGGACAGTAACAGACAAAGAGGGAAACAGGCTACTGGTTGTACTGATGGACAATGGCCAAACCTGCCGGAGGCATGTAGACCAAGTAAAAAGTAGATTCACTGATAACACTGAAGAACCAGAGGCAGACTACAATGTGGAACTCACACCACACCTGGTGGACAGACAGGTGGAACAACCTGAGGAAAGGGCAGTCTCAACAGACAGCCCAGGCGAGATAACAGCAATCACACCGAACAAAACACAGGCACCAAGGTAAACAACTGAACCACAACTAAGACGCTCCACGCAGACCACTTGAGAGACTGAATCTATAAAGGCAATAAGACTTTGGGGGAGGGTGATGTCATGTATCTCACATTACTGTATATAACTGTATCTTACCATGCTATACATGACTGTAACAGGATATGACCTGTAACAATAAGCATACCTTACCACCAGGGGTGCACTTGCAAGAGACACTCCATACCTGTCCCACTGAGGTATATAAAGGGAGGTCTCAGGCAAGTGCAGCACTGGAGAGCTGTGAATTAAAGGTGCAGGTCCTGAGTGACCTTGACTTCGGCATGTGTCTCGTGTAAGTCAGTACATTAGAGTCAGGACTTAACACTAAAAACCTCATTTATGTTTTGCTGCTCAGCCAGCAGCGTGCCCACTGCAAGAACACTGAGCCCCGAAGGTGGGGGCGTGGGAACAGACTCGCCGGACTCTCCTCCATCTGGTGCTGAGGAGCACTGATTCTCACCCGTGCATCTGCTGGGTCACTTCTCAATGGATGACAGTGCTGACTTCGGGGAGCCTGCATCCTCAACCTCCATAATCCTGTTAACACTGATGACATCTAGTACACCTGCGGCCATTCCCATACCCACCGTGGAGGTACCGGACCCAAGTACCTTGCCACAGTGCACCCCAAGTCTCTCCAGGACGGCGACAACCGAGCAGAGGTTGGTTCAACGCGGCAGGTCTGCTCCACGCGCGCCAGATCTGAGCGGGGACATGGTCAACAGATCCAACAAACAATGAGGGGCATATCCCTCCAACTGGCCAGCATTTCCGCCACCATGACGAAGTGTGTGCCATGGATGGCAGAGGCCCTGTAGCTGATAGCCAGGAACACTGGTGGCAGAGGCCTCCCAGTGGTCCCGGAGCGTGGCACTGCACCCCAAGGTGCCGCACCCCAATTGCCAATGACACATGAGAGCCAGGAGGAAGATCTTGCTTCTGGCCTGGATGACATTCCCATCTTGGGATGGTCTTCTTCCGTATCCATCCAAGCAGCAGTTCTGCCATCATCCTCCCCAGTGGAGCATTGCCTGAGAAGCTCCTCAGCCAGGTAGCTTGGAGTCAGGAGGGGAAGGGGAATGGGTAAAGGTGGAGAGGAGAAGCAGGGGGGAAAGGAAAGTCAGGTGCATGGCCCCAGGTGTTACCTTGGACATATCTTTATGTTGTTCGTGCTATTTTGGTGGGGTGGTCGGGGGAAGGGGCGAGGGGGCTACCTTGCTGGTTTGCATTTGTGTTCTGTGTTGCTGGAAATGGTGACCATTCGAATGATGTAAATGTGATGAATTTGTTGTGTGGAGGGGCAGGGGTGGTGCGGGGTGTTTGTTACATTTATAATTATGATTTCACACAAATAGTTGGATTAAATGTTTTTTATTGAACATAATCTTGTTGCACATTGTCTCAGATAGCTGCACCATTACACACCGGTGATTCCTTAACATGAAAGGGTATAATTACACTTAACTTGAATCAACTTAAACTTTAACTGTCACCAAGGTGATGCACACCATTGATGTATGATCTGCACACCCAGCAATGTTGCAGCTTTGTAAATAACAACAATGTTCTTTCAAGCAAAGCACTGATTTATGGGCTGCTGACGTAAGAGTCTTGCAGCTATGTAGCCACCAGGGATCCTTTCCTGCAGTCTAGAGGGGAGCCGGGGCATGGTTTCAGCATTAGCCTGATTGTCTGGGCCGAGTTCAGCGTCCACCTCCTCGTCGTCCTCTTCCTCTCTCTCCTGAGGTGGACCGTCAGTCCCTTCTGGCAATTCTTGTCCCCTCCTGATAACCAAGTTGTGCAGCATGGAGCACACCACCACGGATTGAGCTACCTGCTTAGAGTGGTATTGGAACTCTCCTCCTGTGGTCCAGGCATCTAAAATGTTGCTTAAGCATTCCAATGGTTTTCTCCACGATATTGCGAGTGGCTCTGTGGCTCTCGTTGTATTGCTTCTCGGTTTCAGTGTGGGTGTCAGGCAGGGTGGTCATCAGCCAGGTGGCGAGGCCGCATCCTTTGTCACAAAGCATCCAGCATTGACCTTGAGGCTGACTGGTAAACATAGAAACATAGAAACATAGAAAATAGGCGCAGGAGCAGGCCATTAGGCCCTTCGAGCCTGCACCACCATTCAATATGATCACGGCTGATCATGCAACTTCAGTACCCCACTCCTGCCTTCTCTCCATACCCCCTGATCCCTTTCACTGTAAGGACCACATCTAATTCCCTTTTGAATATATCCAACGAACTGGACTCAACAACTTTCTGTGGTAGAGAATTCCATCGGTTCACAATTCTCTGGGTGAAAAAGTTTCTCCTCATCTCGGTCCTAGATGGCTTACCCCTTATCCTTAGACTGTGACCCCTGGTTCTGGACTTCCCCAACATCAGGAACATTCTTCCTGCAACTAACCTGTTCAATCTCATCAGAATTCTATATGCTTCTATGAGATCCCCTCTCATTCTTCTAAATTCCAGTGAATATAAGCTGAGTCAATCCAGTCTTTCTTCATATGTCAGTCTTGCCATCCCGGGAATCAGTCTGGTGAAACTTCGCTGCACCCCCTCAAGAGCAAGAATGTCCTTCCTCAGATTAGGAGACCAAAACTGCACACAAACTCAAGGTGTGGTCTCACCAAGGCCCTGTACAACTGCAGCAAGACCTCCCTGCTCCAATACTCAAACTCTCTTGTTATGAAGGCCAGCATGCCTTTTGCTTTCTTAACTGCCTACTGTACCTGCATGCCTACTTTCAATGACTGATGCACCATGACACCCAGGTCTCGTTGCACCCCCCCTTTTCCTAATCTGTCACCATTCAGATAATAATCTGCCTTCCTGTTTTTCCACCAAAGTGGATAACCTCACACTTATCCACATTATACTGCTTCTGCCATGCATTTGCCCATTCACCTAACCAAGTCACCCTGCAGCTTCTTAGCATCCTCCTCACAGCTCAGACTGCCACCCAGCTTAGTGTCATCTGCAAACTTGGAGATATTACATTCAATTCTTTCGTCTAAATCATTAATGTATATTTAAATAGCTGGGGTCCCAGCACTGAATCTTGTGGTACCCCACTAGTCACTGTCTGCCATTCTGAAAAGGACGCATTTATTCCAACTTTTTGCTTCCTGTCTGCTAACCAGTTCTCTACCCATGTCAATACCCTTAATCCCATGTGCCTTAATTTTGCACACCAATCTCTTGTGTGGGACTTTGTCAAAAGCCTTTTGAAAGTCCAAATACACCACATCCACTGGTCCTCCCTTATCCACTCTGCTAGTTACATCCACAAAAAATTCCAGAAGATTTGTCAAGCATGATTTCCCTTTCATAAATCCATGCTGACTTGGACCGATCCTGTCACTGCTTTCCAAATGCGCTGTTATTACATCTTTAATAATTGATTCCAGCATTTTCTCCACTACCAATGTCAGGCTAACCGGTCTATAATTCCCTGTTTTCTCTCTCTCCCTCCTTTTTTAAAAAGTGGGGTTACATTAGCTACCCTCCAATCCATAGGAACTGATCCAGAGTCCATGGAATTTTGGAAAATGACAACCAAATATGTCAGATACAGCGCTCTCACCCAGGATGTGAGCATCATGGATGCTGCCCGGAAATTTGGCATTCACTGCCATAATTATTTTCTGGTGGTCGACAACTAGTTGCACCTTCAAGGAGTGAAATCCCTTGCGGTTCCTAAAAACCTCTGCATCCTGAAAAGGTGCACGTATTGCGATGTGCGTACAGTCTATTGCTCCCTGCACCTTGGGGAAGTTAGCAATTCAGTAGACTCCTAAAGCCTTCTCAGTCTGAGCCTCCCTGGTCACAGGGAAGCTGATAAAGTCCATCCTGCGTGCATAAACGGCTTCAGTGACCTGTCTAATGCAGCAATGTTTGGTATGCTGAGATATAGCACAAATTCGCTAGCTGAGACCTGAAAGGAACCCGACGCGTAGAACGAAATTGCCGCAGTGACTTTAACCTCAATGGACAGTGTGGTCCTGATGGTGCCGGCAGGCTGCAGATCTCCCCTGACCTGGCACATCTCATTGATAAGCTCCTTGTGGAAGCGCAGTCTCCTAAGGCAGGTGTTATCGGACAAGTTGTGCTCAGACCGTTTCTCCCTGTAAGTGTGGGGGGTGTAAAGTCTGGTCCTCCTCATCAGTCTGGCACATCTTAGATTGGGCACATAATGCGCTCGAATATATCTTCTGCCATCTCTAGTCTGCAGCATGTGCGTACTCATCAAGACAGGCTGAGAAATGACAGGCCCCATTCCAATAACTATTAGTATTACACCGATTGTTCACAAACACTAAGACACCTAAACTAAATTCCAATCATTCACAGTATAATATGGTGTTTGTTCAGATGTTCACATCACCTTAAAAGACATCCAGAGTACATCCAAAATCCCCCGAAGTTGAAGCAGCCTTTTAAATGTTGCGAACTGCGATTTAGAAAATAGCGTCCATACCGCTGTGATTAGTTCAGGTGAGAGTAACTTTTTCACAGCGTTTTTTTTAGCGAGCGATATTGTCGGCAAGGTGAGTGCGAGGTGCCAAAAGTAACGCTGGGCAATTTTCTGGGCGGTAGTTTCGGCAAATGTGATCTTAATGACAAAAAAAAATGGGTGGACGGTATTATTCAATCTCGCCATTAATTACGTGCCGGAAGTAACACTGGGCGGTATTATTTTTTATCGGCGTTAAGTTCATGCCGAAAGTAGCGCTCGGCGATAAGTGACCAAGAAATGGTCGTTAAGTTTCCATTTTGTGGCTAAATGGGCGATATATGGGCGTTGTACTTCATTTCAGCGTTAAAATGGATATTACGTGGGCGGTATGCATGTAAAAATAATGGAAAGCCTAGCCCATGTTGTTGGAAATCCCCAGGGATCTAAATTGCTAGCCATTTTATCACAATGTTAAAACAATTAAATCTTAACTTGTACACAACAAAAGTCAACTTGATTAGCTAGATTGTCCACAAGTTTTCAAGAAAAAACACTTAAGCTTGACTGACAACAGCCTGATGAGATTGTGTAATCTCTTATAGGCTTCAACAGAGAGCAACTAACCAGCACAATATTTCACTTTATCAAAGTTCATCAATATTTGTCTAAACTATAAATATCTTCCAAAATGACATTAATCAGCGATCGTTGGAACATTAGTATAATGTCTCATCAAACTGAAGATATTACTGTAGATGCAGTATTTACAATTGAACAATGAATTCCAGCTTTGATGGATCTTATCAGGATTTCTAAGCAAGCTCACGCATAAAACCCGTTCTATTTAACTGAATATAAAAAGGTCACTGAAGAATAATTAAGACCTCATTATTAATAGGACAGCCTTTCATCAAAAGATACACGATCAGCCCAAAAAGAGTGATATTGATCATGTGAAAGAGAAATTTGAATGCAAGACAAGCTATAATAGATTTTCTTTTAACTTATCTTTCATCTGGGCATTCAGCCGCACACTCATGGTAAATACCTCTATATCAGTGGAGTACAGGTGTTGTTGAGATAGATGTGATCTCACTGTTTTTACTCTTCAGGAAAGGTGTCAACAATTTTAATAGGAGAGAAAAAAAACAGCATTTTGAAAATGAAATTTATTTCAAATTAATAACTCCACACTATGTGCAGTGTATATTAATCCAACCAGTATTTCTCTAAATGATATAATGCTTCAACTGGTTTGATAAATTAAGGTTTCATTACCAGATAAAGTGCAAATGTGACAATAATTTCAGTGAATTTATGTGTTGTTGCCATTGTATTAATAGAACAGAATTATCTAAGCTGAGAAGATGGAAATCAAGTCTCCTGTCCTCCTATAATAATTGGGAGCAATCGGGGCTCTTCATGCATATCTCCTTAAAACCATTGCTGCCAAAATGATCCACTGCTCTTGTGACATTTCATCCAAACCTTTATTATCTGAGGAACTGCCCTTTTTTTAGTTATTTCTATTCAAATTCCCCTGGAAGAGAAGAGGAGGAATACTCTCCTTCTCCACAGCACAGCAGGATTTAAAATGGAATGCCCAGAGGAGATGATAAAAACTAATGGAGTAGCAGTCAAACATGGCGAATTTAATTAATTGAGTACTTCAGTTATTAATGGGAAAGCAGTAATCTATATCCATATTCAATATTGGTCCTCCTGAAAACTTGCTGTTTTAGGCTAAGTGAGGCTGGATATTCTGAATGGTATTGTTATCCATTCTATTTAACATTTTGTTATATTGATAAGAAGGCAGAGATCACAGGCGACTTGGGCTTATTTTGGCGGGGGAGGTGGGGGGCGCTGTTGGCGGGAGGCAGCTTAGTTCTTTGCATAAACGTGTTGTGCTAAATAGCGGGAAGAAGTTTACTGATCGCAATTTGCAACGTGGTGATTTCCTTACCTGAGTTGAGGAGCAACTGAGTGGAATCAATCGACATCCCTTGTAGATGCAGAATATAATTCCTGGGGGGTGCAGCAATCCAACCAAGCAAGGCTTATGAGCCATGAGGGAGCTGCTTCAAGTGATATCACAATTGGAGTGTGCATAAATTGTTGAGGGTGGGGGGGCTTTTTAAAAGAAACAACAAACTTGTATTGTCACTTTCACGATCACAGAACGTGAAAAATCATTTCACAGCCAATAAATTACTTTTTGAAGTGTAGTCATTGTTGTTGTGTAATTTGCACATTGCAAAGTCCCCACAAATTGATTAGGTAATTTGTTGTCTGGTGATGTTGATTGAAGGATAATTATTGGCCAGGACACGAAGAAAATTTAAATAGAAATAAATAGGAGCCAAAATTGCTCCTTTCTATGAGGCCTCTGGTCGCCTGAAAGCGGCTGCCACTGGTCAGTGCGGAATGGCCACCGAGTCTCCGCGGAATGGGCCGCCATTGTGAAAATTGCCCTGCCTCTGGTTTGGAGCGGTGTCCGGGAGCGCTCCGCCCGTTTTCCCGCTGCAGCCTGCACGCGCCGACCCCTTACCGACTGGTGGGGACCCCTTCGTGAAATTGCCCCTCAGGAAATTGCCCCTTTACTGGAATTGCCCCGCGAGAGCGGCCTCGCCGCAGATCATTGCCCGCGACAACTTTTGCGGTCGGTGCACTCTCTGTGGCTTGGCGGAGCGGCCGCCCTTAAAGGGGAGGTGTTGCTGCCGACTGCCAGGTCTGGCCAACAATTATGGCCGCGTGTTTGGCCGGGCCGCCAACATGCAGCCTGGCATCTCCTCTTGTGTGCCAGGCCGCTGGCCTGGCCGAAACCCTCGCATGCATTGGGGTGGCCAGAACACATCGAAAATAGTAGGTGCGCCTCGTTTCGTGCGGTGGGCAATTTCGGCCCCAAAGAATGCACAGCCTAACTGGTCTATGCCAGTGTTTATACCCCATACAAGCCTCCTCTTATCACTCTTCATCTAACCCTATTAGCATAACTTCCTATTCCTTTCTCCCTCATGTATTTCTCCAGCATCTCCTTAACTGTATCTATGCTATTCGCCTCGACTACGCTTTGTAGTAAAGAGTTACACATTCATTTCTCCTGAATTCCCTGTTATATTTATTCGTTACTATCATATTTATGGCTCCTAGTTTTGGTCTCTTTACAATTGGAAATACTTTTTCTACCCTATCAAACCCTTTCCAAATCTGAAAGACCCCAATCAGATCACACCTCAGCCTTCTCTTTTATCAGGAAAAGAGCCCCAGTCTGTTCAATCTTTCCTGATAGGTATAACCTCTCAGTTCTGGTCTCATCCTTGCAAATCTTTTTTGCGCCTTCTTTAGTGCCTCTTTATCCATTTTCTAACTTGGAGACCAGACTGTGCACTGTACTACATGTGTGGTCTAATCAAGGTTCGATACAAGTTTAACATAACTTCTTTTGATTTCAATTCTCTCCCTCTAGATATGTACCCCAGTGTTTTGTTTGCTTTATTAAGCTTTATTAACTTGCTTTGTGACTCTGCACCCCTATGTACCTTTGATCCTCTACCCCCTAGAAATTCCCTACCTTAGCACTGGAACTCTGGCATAAAATGGTGGTCGCCATTCTGAAGCCGATCTCTGGTGTGCAGGACTTGGCGGCTGTCAATTTGGTGACGGCTTTAGTGCTGCTGATAGCAGTGCTGACCCTGGAGATGCAAATAGGCAGAGTGAAGTCAGTCGGCGTGCAACACCCAGTTAACATCGCGCTCCTCGAACTTTGACATTACCGTGGAGTTCAGCGCTGGCTCCTAAGCTTGCTCTGAAAAACGAGCATGCAGCAAACGGACATTGTCAGAACTTTTTAAAGGAACACACATATCTTTCAGGGAGGTTTGCATTTAAGCTTTTGGACTGGATTTTTCAAAAATTTTATTGAACCAGTGGCTTGGTACAAAACATGTTCAATGTTTTTTTTAAGTGTGCAGGGAATGGATAGAGAAACAGAGTCCATGGGCTAGATTTTCCACTTTTGTGCTTATCGCCCAAAAATGGGCATTATTTCTGGCGTGGGTGGTAAAAAAGGGTTTTCAGATCGTCAGATTATCGCCCATTCTCAAAGCACCTAGTCTCCATTTTTGAAAATGGCCGTTACCGGGAGCGATATGAAATGGGTGGTAGCGTTAAATTCTTTTGACCTTCTGCCATAAAGTGTGGCCGTCCTTAGCAACGGCATGGCAACGATAGATTCCTGCGATTCAGGAGGTCAAGGGTCATCATAACATGCGCAGAAGAGGAGACAGAGAGAGAGGGAGATCAGAGGGACTGAAGGCGTGTGTGGCTGTGGTGTGTGCTTGTTTGGCTGTTGTGGGAGGAACGACGGAGATTCAGCAGCAGCAAAAAGCCTACTAAGCACGAAGAACATAGTTGCCACCGAATTTTTGTCCAACAAATAAGATATAACATGGAAGGGATGGTGGAGGCCCTGGAGCTGGTAGCTAGGAACACTGGTGGCAGATGGTTCCCAATGGTGCCGGAGTGCAGCACTGCACCCCAAGGTGCCGCACCCCCATTGCCAACCACACATGAGAGTCAGCAACAACATCTTACTTCTGGCTCAGAGCACGTTTTTAACCTCAGGACCGTCCTCTCCCGTATCCGTCCAAGCAGCGGGTCGGCCGTCATCCCCCGCCCCCAATGAAGCATCGCCTGAGGAGCTCCTCAGCCAGGCGGCTTGGAGTCAAGAAGGGAAGGGGAAGGGGTAGAGGTGGAGGAGAAGCCGGTGGAGAGGGTTTACAGGAATACTGATGATTTCAGACAAATGTTCGGTTTAAATGTTTTTTATTTAACAAAACCTTGTTGTGCATTGGCTCAGGTAGCTGCACCATTACTCACTGGTGATTCCTTAACATCAAAGGGTATAATGACACTTAACTTCAATCAACTTAAACGTTAACTGTCACCAAGGTGATGCCCACCATTGATGTATCACCTGCACACCCAGCAGTGTGTCAGCCTTGTAAATAACACCAACGTTCTTTCAGACAAAGTGATCATTGATGAGCTCCTGACGTAAGGCTCTTGCAGCTATCATGCCACCACGGGCCCTTTCATGTGGTGTACAGGGGGGCAGGGGCATGGCTTCAGCATCAGCCTGATTGTCTGGGCCAATGTCAGCGTCTGCCTCCTCGTCCTTCTCTTCCTCTCTCTGGTGAGGTGGACTGTCAGACTCATCAGGCAATTCTTGTCCCCTCCTGATAGCCAATTTGTACAACATGGAGCACACCATCACGAATTGAGCTAGCTGCTCAGGGTGGTAATGAGCTCGCCTCTTGTGTGTTCCAGGCATCTAAAGCGCAACTTCAGCACCCCAATGGTTTTCTCCATGATATTGCGAGTGGCTCTGTTGCTCTCGTTGTGTCGCCTCTCGGCTTCAGTGTGGGTGTCACGCAGGGGGGTCATCAGCCAGGTGGCGAGGCCATGTCCTTTGTCACCAAGCATCCAGCAATGACCTTGTGGCTGATTGTTAAACAAGTCGGATACAGTGCTCTCACACAGGATGTGAGCATTGTAATGTCCTTACACACTACTATAAATTCACATGAGCCACATTCTGCAGACAGGGTCACTCTGTGACCTGAACCTTTATTCACAAGACCAAGAAGTGATGACCCTGCGTGGAACCTCCCTTTATATACCTGGATGACCAGGTGAGGAGTGTCTCCCAAAAGTTCACCCCCTGTGGTCAAGGTGTGCATTTCTTAGGTGTATACAGTATGAAGTGTTGTTACATGAAGGTTACAGTTACATGAAGGTTACATACATGGCATCACCTCCCCCCCCCACCCCGCCCCCCCCGCCCGCCACACAAATGTCTTATGGGGTCAAAGATTAAGTCTTTCAGGTGGTCGACGCTCTCTCGTGGAGCACCGCAGTTGGGGCTCTGGTTGTTGAGCCTTGGCATGCGTCTCTGTCATCTGTGGTGATTCCGGCCTGTCCGGGCTGGCCGCAGGGACTGTGCATGCTGCTGAATGTTCTTGTTGCTCCTTCACTGGCGGTGGTGTTGGCAACATCTCATGATCTTATTCAGGTTCCTCAGTGTCCATGCTGAACCTTTTTTTTACTTGTGTTAGATCTCATAATTTCCAATGAAATACGAACTCCGATTGTAGTTTTAATGTCACTTTATTTTGGCCGCAGTAACAAGCTCTTGGCTTTAAGCCAGTTCTTTGTCCTTCTGATATCACATGGCCAAAATGGCTGTATTTATACCGGGTTCAATTTACAGAAAAGAACTCGCCTTCTTTGACCTTATTGGCTCAATTAATAGTCTTTTAACCTTTTAATGGGCTCACTACCCAAGGTCCTAAAATGTCAAGTTGATTGATAATTTAATGCAACATGCTCCCACTCACGTAGCATCTCTGACTTGTTGTCTGTGAATTTTCACAGCCTGTCCAAATGCAGCCTGTTTGAATTCTCTATTAACTTGGTCCAGATGCTTGCGGCATATCTGTCCAGTGTTAAGTCTGACCACTATGACCCTATTCCGCTCTTTGCCAATTACAGTACCCTCAAGCCACTTGGGCCCCAAAGCGTGATTAAGAACAAGTACAGGGTCATCGATTTCTATACATCTCCTCTTTGAGTTATAGTCATGGCACTCATTTTGGGACTGGCGCTTGCCCTCAACAATGTCTGACAGGACTGGATGAATAGGAACAGCCGAGTTTTAAGTGAACGTTTCATGAGTAGTTCCACGGGCGGGACTCCCGTGAGTGAATGCGGTCGGGACCTATAGGCCAGCAGGAGGCGTGATAGGCAGCATTGAAGGGAGGGTCCTTGAATCCAGAGCATGCTCTGTTTTATGACTCGGACCGCACGTTCCGCCTGGCCATTGGAAGCCGGCTTGAACGCTGCTGTCCTGACATGTTTGTTGCCATTACCGGACATGAACTCCCGGAATTCATAGCTAGTGAAACATGGGCTGTTGTCGCTAACCAGGATGTCCGGCAAGCCGTAGGTCGCAAAGACCGCACGCAGACTCTCCACAGTGGTGGATGTTGCGCACAAATTCAATATGATGCACTCGATCCATTTTGAGTACGCATCAACAACAATGAGGAACATTTTTCCCACGACCGAGCCCGCGTAGTCGACATGACTATGTGACCATGGCCTGGTAGGCCACGGCCACGGGCTGAGTGGGGCCTCCCTGAGGGCATTGCCCAGCTGGGCACACGTCGTTGTAGGGGAGGAAGAAAACCCCCTCATTTTGCCCAGAAGGAAAAGAGCTGTGGGATCTGTCTGTGCTGCAATATTGGGTCAAAGGTTAAGTCTTTCAGGTGGTCGACACTCTCTCGTGGAGCGCCGCAGTTGGGGATCTGGTTGTTGAGCCTTGGCATGCGTCTCTGTCACCTGTGGTGATTCCGGCTTGTCCGGGCTGGCCGCAGGGACTGTCCATGCAGCTGAATATTCTTGTTGCTCCTTCACTGGCGGTGGTGTTGGCAACATCTCATGATCTTATTCAGGTTCCTCAGTGTCCATGCTGAACCTTTTTTTTACTTGTGTTAGATCTCATAATTTCCAATGAAATACGAACTCCGATTGTAGTTTTAATGTCACTTTATTTTGGCCGCAGTAACAAGCTCTTGGCTTTAAGCCAGGTCTTTGTCCTTCTGACATCACATGGCCAAAATGGCTGTATTTATACCGGGTTCAATTTACAGAAAAGAACTCGCCTTCTTTGATCTTATTGGCTCAATTAATAGTCTTTTCACCTTTTAATTGGCTCGCTACACAAGGTCCTAAAATGTCAAGTTGATTGATAATTTAATGCAACATGCTTCCACTCACGTAGCATCTCTGACTTGGTGTCTGTGAATTTTCACAGCCTGTCCAAATGCAGCCTGTTTGAATTCTCTAATAACTTGGTCCAGATGCTTGCGGCATATCTGTCCAGTGTTAAGTCTGACCACTATGACCCTATTCTCCTCTTTGCCAATTACAGTACCCTCAAGCCACTTGGGCCCCAAAGCGTGATTAAGAACAAGTACAGGGTCACCGATTTCTATACATCTCCCCTTTGAGTTACAGTCATGGCACTCATTTTGGGACTGGCGCTTGCCCTCAACAATGTCTGACAGGACTGGATGAATAGGAACAGCCGAGTTTTAAGTGTACGTTTCATGAGTAGTTCCACGGGCGGAACTCCCGTGAGTAAATGCGGTCGGGACCTATAGGCCAGCAGGAGGCGTGATAGGCGGCATTGAAGGAAGGGTCTTTGAATCCGGAGCATGCCCTGTTTTATGACTCGGACCGCACGTTCCGCCTGGCCATTGGAAGCCGGCTTGAACGCTGCTGTCCTGACATGTTTGATGCCATTACCGGACATGAACTCCCGGAATTCATAGCTAGTGAAACATGGGCTGTTGTTGCTAACCAGGATGTCCGGCAAGCCGTAGGTCACAAAGACCGCACGCAGACTCTCCACAGTGGTGGATGTCGTGCACGAATTCAATATGATGCACTCGATCCATTTTGAGTACGCATCAACAACAATGAGGAACATTTTTCCCACGACCGAGCCCGCGTAGTCGACGTGAATATGTGACCACGGCCATGGGCTGAATGGGGCCTCCCTGGGGGCATTGCCCAGCTGGGCACATGTTGTTGTAGGGGAGGAAGAAAACCCCCTCATTTTTCCCAGAACGAAAAGAGCTGTGGGATCTGTCTGTGCTGCAATGTGAATTGAAACCGAGACGGTTTGACCTAGGCAGAGCAGTGATTGGATGGGGGAGAACACCGGAGGGCCAATGGTGGGACAGAGTCAGCCCGAAGCATGGGGCTTTCAAGCCAATGGGAGAGCAGTTGCTCAAAAACTGTGGGACTGACTCATCGCCATTATCGGGCTATTGTCTTCCTCATGTTTACACTATGGAGGGAAATTATGCAGACTTCAGAAAACTAGGGAGTTCAAAACAAACCAAGGGCCTACACAATGGCTACAGGAGGCCAACGCAATCAACACCTACTCAAACCTTGAGTAGGTTAACATCAGTGGAAAAAAACTCGCAATAATCTAAAACTGCTGCATTTTTCAAAATCACAAGGCCCGCCAATGGGAAGGATCGATTTCAGCGCGAGAGGCGGACTGGGTGTCTGGCTATAAAAAGGGGTTCCTGACCCAGTGTGTGTGTGTGTTCTGCTCTCAAGATCCAACAACCAGCAAGCCTCTCGACACTGAAGGAAAACCAGTGTCCGAAGACACCGAAGATAGAAGAAACAAACCACAGACTGCAGAAGGCACAGTAGTGAGTATAACCTCTGGTCCCCAGAACTCCCAACTCAGTTAGGCCAGGAAAGGTGGGAGGTTGGGCATTGTACTGCTAAACCTGTGTAAACATTTTCGTTGTGTCCGTTTAGTGGGATTTAGGGGGATTGTTTTGTTGGTGTATTGCTGTTTGTTGAGATACACCTTGTCAAATAAATTGGAAGCCTAAGTTCCTCTTGGAATCACCTTGTCTCAGTTCTATTGTATTACATCTCCTGATTGTGAGTCTTATGTCAGAACAGTGTAAGGGAAGCTAGGAGCACCTCGAAAATGCTCAACTGTGTGTCACAGGCTAGGGAAGAAGGGGTTAGGAGTGTTTGACACTCACAGGTGCCTCACAGGCTAGGCATGAGCTGTGGGGACGCAGGAGTCTCAAAACCCCCTTCATAAGCTGTGGACACAGTCTCTCCAGGGGTGCTCTTGCAGCACTCAGGGTACCTCACAGGCCAGGCATAAGCTGTGAGGGCAGAAGCCCAGAGAGAGACACCCAAGGCACAACAACACTCCCCGAGAACCCCTTACAGTCGTGCACCTGCGAACACAGTGTTACAGGTCTGAGTCAACTCCCGGCCACCATAAATGTGACTGGTCAATGGCCTTCATTAGCATGTTGTCTGGGTGCTCGCTGTGGAGTTCGCTGATGAATGCTTCCCTGCCCCTCTGGGGCATGACTACCCGGCTGCCCCATAGTAGTCAGTCAGCTTGGATGGAGAGCTCATCCATCCGTCTGTGAAACGGTCTGACCTCCTCGGGGCATACTCTATGTGCGAGCGCCCAATCCCCAGTCAGGACACATTTCTTAATCAAGGATAGGAGGGGATCTCTGTTGGCCCAGATTTTGATCTGGCGGGCTGTGATGGGGGAGCCTGTGATGACAAAGGCATCAACAGCCATTACCATCTCAGCGCTTTGCTCCGCTGCCCCCTCAGTGGTGGCCAGTGGGAGCCTGCTGAGCGCGTCAGCGCAATTTTCGGTGCCTGGCCGGTGCCGTATGGTGTAGTCATACGCAGCCAGCGTGAGATCCCATCGCTATATGCGAGCTGACGCATTGGCATTGACAGCTTTGCTGTCTGACAACAGGGATGTTAATGGCTTGTGGTCCGTTTCTAACTCGAACCTTCTGCCAAAAAAGATACTGGTGCATCTTTTTCACCCCGTAGACATATGCGAGTACTTCCTTTTCAACCATCCCATATCCCCGTTCTGCTTGGGAGAGCGGCCTGGAGGCATAAGCCACAGGTTGGAGTTGGCCCTCATCATTACTCTGCTGCAACATGCACCCAACCCCATAGGATGATGCATCACATGTCAAAACCAATTTCTTACAGAGGTTGTACAGGGTCAACAGCTTATTAGAACAAAGCAGGTCCCGCGCTCAATTCAAAGCCGGTTCCTGACAGTCCCCCCAAAACCAATCGCAACCCTTACGCAGGAGCACGTGTAGCGGCTCCAACAATGTGCTTAAGTTCGGCAGAAAGTTCCCGAAATAGTTCAAGAGTCCCAGAAATGAACGCAACTCCGATGTGTTTCCGCGCCTGGGTGCACGACGAATCGCCTCTGTTTTGGATTCGGTAGGCCGGATCCCGTCTGCGGCAACCCTCCTGCCCAAAAACTCGACCTCTGGGGCCAGAAACACACACTTGGACTTCTTTAGTCGCAGGCCTACCCGGCCCAGTCGGCGTAGCACCTCCTCCAGGTTGTGGAGGTGTTCCTCGGTGTCTCGACCCGTGATAAGGATGTCGTCCTGAAATCCGATTGTTCCAGGGATGGATTTGAACAGCCTTTCCATGTTCCTTTGAAAGATAGAGGCCGCTGATCGAATGCCAAGCGGACACCTGTTGTGGACAAACAGCCTCTTGTGCGTGGTGATGGTGGTCAGTAGCTTGGATTCTTCGGCCAGTTCCTGGGTCATGTAGGCTGAGGTGAGGTCCAACTTGGTGAACAGCTTGCCGCCTGCCAGTGTGGCAAAAAGATCCTCCACTCTCGGAAGCGGGTATTGGTCTGGTAGTGACACTCGGTTGATAGTGTCCTTGTAGTCACCACAGATCCTGACCAAGCCATCCGTTTTTAGGACAGGGATGATGGGACTTGCCCAGTCGCTGAAATCAACGGGCGAAATTATGCCCGGTCTTAGCAACCTGTCCAACTCACTCTCAATTTTCTCCCACATGACATACGGCACAGCTCTGGCTTTGTGGTGCACTGGTCTGGCATCCGGGGTGACGCGTATCACTACTTTGGTACCCTTGAAAGTCCCGACAACAGGTTGAAATAGTGACTCAAATTTCTGTAGGACCTGTGAGCATGAACTTCACTTCACAGATGAAATGGCGTGTACATCCCCCCATTTCCAGTTCATCTCGGCTAGCCAGCTCCTCCCCAAAAGCGCGGGACCATTTCCCGGGACAATCCAGAGTGGCAGCCGATTCTCTGATCCATTATGTGTGACCACCAACATTGCACTGCCTAGCATTGGGATGATCTCTTTGGTGTATGTCCGTAATTGTGTATCAATGTGTTCTAGTTTGGGTCTGCTAGCTCTGAGCGGCCATAGTTTCTCAAATTGTTGGACACTCATAAGTGACTGGCTGGCCCCTGTGTCCAGCTCGATGCGTACCGGGATGCTGTTTAATAGGACTTTCATCATCATAGGTGGCGTTTTGGTATATGAGCTGTGGATGTTTGCCACATGAATCCGCTGGACTTCAGCATCCATTGCTTTGTCCCAAGCATCAACCTGCCTTGCAGACCCCTCTTCTGGTTCACCTGCCTCGTAAATTAGCCTCGCTGTGGGCTTCCTGCACATTCTGGCTAAATATCCACTGAAGTTACAATTTCTACAGATAAATTGTTAAAACCTACAGGTTTTTGCAGCATGTCTGCCCCCGCACCTCCATCATGAGCTGAGATTGTAGTGAACAAAAGGGCTGTTACCAGGCATTCCTCTCTGATTGTCTCTTTGATTACTCTTGAGCACTCTTTTACTGGATGTCAATGGCCCCATCCCGGGACGCATTGTCCACCGTGATGGCGTAAATGTCCGTTCAACCTGCCATTGTCTCTGTTGAGGACCCACTCTAGAGCCTGTTGCTGCCTGGGTGGTGTTGAATTGCCCTTGCCTGCCTGCGGGGTTCTGAGTCGCGTTTACAATGTTAACTCCCTGATCCATCGTCACGTTGGAAGCCGAGTTGCGCGCGTAGATTGTCTTGGTTTCCTCCTCCCCTGCCACAAAGGTCTGAGCCATCAACGCCGCCACTTCCAAGGTCAAGTCCTTGGTCTCAATTAGCTTTCTGAAAATCCTGGCATGACCAATGCCCTCAATAAATAAATCCCTTAACATCTCCCCACTGCAGGCATCTGTGAACTTACAGAGGCTGGCCAAGCGCCGAAGCGAAATCCGGTATGCTCTGTCCATCCCGACATCGGTGTGTATAGAATCGGTGTTGGGCCATGTGTATACTGCTCGCTGGTTTGAGGTGCTCACCGATCAGTTTGCTGAGCTCTTCAAAGGTTTTGTCCACCGGCTTCTCGGGTGCGAGCAGGTCTTTCATCAGCGCGTACGTCTTAGGTCCACAGCTGGTCAGTAGATGCGCTCTTTGCTTGTCAGCCGCTGCATCTCCAAGCCAGTCCTTCATGAAAAAGCTCTGCTGGAGCCTCTCAACGAAATCGTTCCAGTTCTCACCGACACAGTACCGTTCCTCTGTGCTACCGGTGGCCATTCTCGTGAGTCGTTGATTCTCATTTTTTGTCACCAAATGTAATGTCCTTACATACTACTATAAATTCACACGAGGCACATTCTGCAGACAAGGTCACTCTGTGACCTGAACCTTTATTCACAGGACAAGAAGTGATGACCCTGTGTGGGACCTCCCTTTATATACCTGGATGACCAGGTGAGGAGTGTCTCACACAAGTTCACCCCCTATGGTCAAGGTATGCATTTCTTAGGTGTATACAGTATGCGGTGTTGTTACATGAAGGTTACAGTTACATGAAGGTTGCATACATGACAAGCATCATGGATGCTGCCCGGAAATTTAGCATTCACTGCCAGTATAATTTGCTGGTGATCGACAACCAGTTGCACATTTAGGCAGTGGAATCGCTTGCGGTTCCTGTAAACCTCAGCATCCTGAAAAGGTGCCCGCATCGCGATGTGCGTACAGGATATTGTTCCCTGCACCTTGGGTAAGTTTGCAATTCTGGAGAATCCTAGAGCCCTCTCCCTCTGTGCCTCTCTGGTCATAGGGGAGCTGATCAAGTCCCTGCTGCATGCGTAGAGGGCTTCAGTGACCTGTCTAATGCAGCGATGTGTGGCATGCTGAGAAATTCCACAAATGTCGCCAGCTGTGGCCTAAAAAGAAACCGAGGCGTAGAACGACAGTGCCGTGCTGACTTTGACCTTGACGGACAGTGCAGTACTGATGGTGCTGGCAGGCTGCAGATCTGCCCTTATCAGCTGGCATCCCACAGTGATAACCTCTTTGTGAAAGCGCAGTCTCCGAAGGCAGGTGGTATCAGGCAAGTCAAGGTAAGAATGCTTCTCCCTGTACTTGCGAGGGTTGTAACGTCTGGTCCTCCTCATCAGTCTGGCATGTCTTACATTGGGCACATAATGCTGTGGAGCGTATCTTCGCTGATCTCGAGTCTGCTGCATGTAATTGGTCACCAAGAAAGGGTGAGAAAGAACAGGCCCCATTGTAGTAGCTCTCTGTTTTCCACCGATTGGTCATAAACAAGGAATGTCCTGACGAAGACACCTATTCAATTCTAATCGATCACAGTATGGTCAAGATGTTCACATCAACTCCAACGACCTGCAGAGTACATCCGAACTCCCCCGAGGTTGAAGCACAGCAGCCTTTTAAAGGATGCAACATGTGATGTAGAACATGGCGTCCATAACGCTGTGATTATTTCCGGTTAGATCCACTTTTTCTGGCCGTGTTTTTGGGCGAGTGATATTGTCGGCGATATGTGTGCGAGATGGTGAAAGTGACACAGGGCAATCTCATGGTCGCTAGTTTCAGTAAATATGCTCTTTGCAACAAAAAAAAGTGGGCGGCCGGTATTATTGAATCTCGGCGTCAAAGCAGTGCGGAAATTAAAGCTGGCCGATATTATGGGCTGTTGATTTTGCCCATTCTGATGATTCCGCCCCAAAAAAGTGGGCGGGCGGTATTATTTTTTCCCAGCGTTAATCACATGGGGAAAGTAACGCTCGCCGATAAGTTTCTGTGAAATGCCCGTCAGTTTCCATTTTGTGGCTAAATGGGCGATATCTTTGCGTTATACGTCATTTCAGTGGTAAAATGGACGTTAAGTGGCTGTTAAACATGCAAAAAAAGTGGAAGTTCTAGCCCATAGTCTCAGATTGAGATGCTGTCTGATTGGCTGAGTATTCCAGCATTTTCTACTTTAATTTCAGATTTCCAGCAACCGCTCACAGAGGGAAGACGCAGTGGAGGTGGAACCAGAAAAGGAGGAAGTAGAAGAGAAGGAAGCAGAAGGAAGGATGCATGCCAGATATCCAGGGTGGAATCATTTGCTCTTGGTAGAACCTGTCTTGGCCACAATACTGAAATAAAAATCACCGCAAATGTATTCATCTATCCATCCAATATGAGATCAAGAAATCAACTCATCACTGTAAGCATTCCCTTATTGACTGTCTTGTGTGTGCCTTTGCCTATCCTGTTTATGTAATGCAGTGCATGCCACTGGCTGCAGCATTGTTGCTGGAAGACAGCTGACTTTCTGGTCGAGCTTGAGGAGCTGGTGGCTGGGAGTGTGAAATCAAATGATGGTGTTTCTTCTTTGTCTTCACTATCCTCTCGTTCTTCTTGGTCAACCAATGGCCGGGCAAGCCGCAATACTAGCATGTGTGAAATGAGGAAGGCACAAGGATGGAGTTATGGTGATGGGAGTGTGGGAAAGCAAGAGGTGCATGCCAGAAGGAGGATAATGGATAATGTATAAGGATACCAGCATCTTGTATCCTTTCAGCCCGGCCTCTGGTCAAGACCTCAGCCATGTCACTGCCAAGTATGGCCAGCACTGTCTCCTCCAAGGTGGGAGGTGAAGCTAGGGATGGGAGGTTTGGTTTGGTACAGATTGTTGGTAGGCGAGTGATTGTAATGGTGGGGATGGGGGTGTGGTCTTACATTGAGAAGTGTGTGAGTCTAGTGGTGCAATTGGTAGGAGATGACTTTTGAAGATGCATTCAACTTATCTTGTCCATTGATCTAGGTCATGAAGCTTATTTGGGCACTGGAGCCAGGTTGTGGGAGTAAAACTGCTGGTAGTGATGGACACGGTGATCTGGTCCCACATCTATCTTTCTGGAAGCCTCCTGGCCCCTGAGGGTGGAGGACCTCTCCTGCAGTGTTGATCCCCTGCACAAAGCTGGAGTGCTGCGTGCAAGGCCCCGGTTACCCATTTGCTGGTTTGCTGTGTCATTTGTTTTAGTGTTGAAAAACTTTTCCTTTTTTTTAGGTGTGGAAGGCAATTCAGCTTTAAGAGTTGAACACTTGCATTTGGGAATTCTTTTTAATGGTAATTCTATTTCAGAAGACAGTTGAGCTGTACGGGCTAAAAACTGCCCATTTTTATATGATTTTTATTGTTTCATTTCAGAAGACAATTCCCCTTTAAGGGACGGAACTGCTTTCTCACATGACAGCCTTGCTTTAAGAGCAGGCTGTTCTTGCTGCAAATATGCTGCTACCAGACAAAATTGGGGCCTTCTGCTGGGACGAATACCACCAGAACAGCGTTACACTATAATTGTAGCGCTGGGCTAATGTTGATTAGACATCAGCGCCAATCTAACAGTCCTGCCAGCACCACCATTTTCGGCGGGTCCACCGACAGGTTTATACCAATATGTGGCCTCCTTGTTCTTCCTACCAAATGCACCACGTCAAAGTTGCTCTTCAAAATAGTGTCATGGGTTCTTTTCCTTCCACCTGAGCGCAAATGGGGCTTGATCTGAAAGATGGCGGTTTCCAAAGTGCACCACTCCCTCAGTACTGCACTCCAGTGTCAGCTGAGATTTTATGCTCAAGGCCTGGCATGAGGCTTGAACTCACAACCTTCTGATTCAGAGGTAAGAGTCCTACAACTGAACCAAGGTTAATATCCAAGACAACAGCCAGTTGCCCAAAAAGGGAGTCAGGTTGAATCCAAATACTGGAGAACCAGCAGGATTGGCTATCAGTTCCCAGGTGATTGTTGGGGAACCAGTGTAGCAATTGGCTCAAGAAAGTGGTTGGAGGAAAATTGTGACTAATTTCCCCAGGGATATGGCAATGGGAGGCTTGTATCAGAGTTCCAGTAATAGAATACTTCAATTTCTAGGGTGCCTCATTAAGCTAATATATCTCAACATGTTTCACACAGTGAGATAGTTGTGTTTGCCGACAGGGTGGTATTCTGATTGGGTAGATTGCATGCCCTTTTTACAATTTCAGTGGAAGATCAGGCAGGTCTACAAAGAGCGAGTGATACCTACGCCAGATTACTGCCCAGGTGGTGAAGGTGAAAATCTACACCAATGTACACCAATGAATTGCTCTTTGAAATGCATTCTGTGACAGTAACTGTGTAGTCAGGAATTCCCAGCACCAATGACCTGAATGAACTAGAATCTCTGCTATTCTTGTAACAGTGGGATCTTTAAAATCCATTAGAACTGGACCTCGATTTCATGTTTCAACTGTAAAATGATAATGCAGCATTCTCTCAGTACCGTACTGGGTGGCCAGCCTAGATGTGGGATATAAACCTGTAATCTTCTTATCTAACGGCTTCAACTGAACTAAGCTGACACAATAATCAGCCATTGCTGAATGGAATGGGTTGTGTATGAGTTTTCCAGTCTTTGTGGGTGAAAGGTATCCAAGTTTCCTACAACTACAAGTGAGAGTCAAGTCTTTTATTCCTAGCAAACCTGGGAAATAGAGGGATTGCATTTCTCTAAAGATCAACTGCATTGATAGGTACTTTATTAAGGACTGGGAGAAGATCTGCATCATTTTTCTTTACTGGTTTTATAGTTCTTGCATATTCCCAAATAGTTCATCAGCTAACTGATGGGTTGGAAAACTTCCCAGTGTTTATTGGAAGCGTCTGCACAGAGTGTCTTAACTGGAGTGGACTTAAACAGAGTGGTTTCTTTGAGAATTTAGAAAGAGTGGGAATTTGAAGAGGGGGAAGGACCTAATTGGAGGAGGTATCAGTGGAGGTTGGAACCTTTGCCGATTTCCTCAAAAAAGAAAGATGGCAGGTAGTTGATTTGTTGGTGCGTATAAAGGGTTTTATTTCTCACTTTTCTCACTAAACTAGGTGCGAGAAACTATAAGATGCCGTATTAAACTTATAGCTTAACTAGTTCAACAAATTAATATAACTATAAATAATCATTGATTAAAGACTTTAATTAATTAAATAACTAAAATAAGGCTAGACTAAGATATGGCAGAGCAGGTTGTGTGTCTGGACTGTAGTATGTGGGAGGTTGTCGACAGCGAGACTGCCCCGAGCAAACACGTCTGCAGGAGATGTCTCAATTGCGAATTTCTCTGGCTCAGAGTTGGAGACACTCTGACACATAAGGGAGGGGGAGGAATTTCTCGACAGTTTTATCCAGAATACAGTCACACCTCAGTCACAGGTTCAGGAAAGGGAGGGTGTGACTGTTAGGAAGCCGGATAAAGGGGATTTAGGAGAGGTTGAGAAGGAGGTCCCACAGACACTGATCCTGTCCAACAGGTACAATGTACATGCTGCCAGACCAAGGCACCAAGTCTCAGAAGGCTGTCCAAGGCGCCGGGGGCGGAGGTGGGGGGGGGGGGAGGGTGGTGGGTGCAGTGGAAGAGCAGAATAGAAATCTGGTAGTGATAAGGGACTCTATAATTAGGGGGGTAGATAGCATCCTCTGCAGCCAAGAACGAGAATCCCAAAGGGTGTGTTGCCTACCCGATGCCAGGGTAAGGGATATCTCATGGTAGTTGAAGAGGAACTTGGAAAGGGAGGGGGTAAATCCAGTTATCGTGGTCCATGCTGGAACAAACAACATAGGTAGGAACAGGGAGGCGGTCCTGCTGAATGAGTACCAGGGGTTTGGCTCTTAATTGAAAAGCTGGACTCCAAGGGTAATAATCCGAGCCATGTGCAAATTGGCTTAGAAGCAGACAGATCAGGATAATTTATGCATGGCAAAAGGGTTCTAAATAATGTCCCAAAGAAGAATCAGAAGCCCATCCTGAGAATGTAGAATGCGTGGTGACCACGGTGCAAGTAACAACACTGACAGCGATGATTCTCGAGAACTTGAGAGGCACATTGTTGTTGGAATTGTGTTGGGACCCTTTCTGAGACAGGCAGGAGCTGTGCTGATGGGACGGGCTCCACCTGAACCAGGATGGGACCCGTGTCCTGGTGGAGAGGGTAAATAGGGAGGTGGCAAAGGCTTTAAACAAGTAAGATGGGGGGGGGGGGGGATCTACAAGAAATGTAACCAGCCTAAATATGAACAAAACAGGAAAAGAGAGCATAGGAAAGAAAGTAAGGGAGGACATTGATGGCAAGGGAATAAATAGAGTTATAGAACAGGAGTCTAAAAAGATGGTTAAACATAAAGATTAAAGACGAGTTAAACTGTCTGAACAGCAATGTACACAATGTCTGAAATAAAACAGAAGAGCTGGAGGCAATCATGCGTTGTGAGGAATTAGATATAGCAGGGATTATTGAGACATGGCTAAAGCAAAATCAGGACTGGGAATTAAACATTGCAGGGTATAACATATGTAGAAAAGATAGAGAGGGAAAAGGGGAAGGTGGAGCAGCTATACTTATTAGGGATAACATAATGGCAGTCGAAAAAAGTGACGCAGCTATCAGCAAGACCAAAATAGAATCCATATGGATAGAGATAAAAGATAATAGGTCGCAAATTATGTCCTCTCCGGGTGCATACGATGTGCGCATGTGCACGAAGAGGCCCCCTAAGTTCTGGGTTTGCCATATGCCGAAGCACATGCACCTAAACCTGGCACTTGCGATCAATTTATTTTGGTGCATCCCCGGGAGAAGGGCTTTTGCGGGCGATTTGGGCGAATGGCCCAACTCCTGCGCAGCGAATGTCCTTAACATTCTTACGCCTAGGCCTGCTTTTACCAGCATAAGAGTTTTACAAGATAGAACATTTAAATTTCATCATTAATTTTTATATTAAAAACCTGGTCCATTAAGGCAAGTTTATTTTTTTACACTATTAAAACATATTAAAAAAAATTCAAAAAACAATTTTTTTCCTAAAACTTTTAAATTAATTTAATTTCAATTAATTTTAAATATGTGAGGTGTCTTTTTTATTTATGTGTTGTGTTTCTATGTTTTTTGGGGTATTCTCACTGATAGTAATGGGAACTCCGTACAAACGGAACCACCATTACTATCAATGAGAATACTCTACGTGGTCCAGGCCTATGTGATCCCAGGATGCCTGTACGCTCCTGGAATGCGTGGGCCTCTATGCTGGGCTACGCATCTCAGCCTCAGAGCCGGTGATAATATCTCCATGACCACCAGGTACCTTCGTAAAATAAATTTTGGTCGGAGGCATCTGCCGGCGGGATGCCTCCCACCACAATTTCTGGCCCATTAAAGGATAAATCACACTAATAGGTTTAGTCTACAGACCACCTAATAGTGGAAGGGAGGTGGAGGAAGAAATGTGCAGACAAATTAGGGAAATTAGTAAAAAAAATATAGGGCCCGAGTTTGGTCAAACCTTAGGTCCGCCCGTTTTTCTGCGCTCCCCGGCCGTTGCATGATGTTTTACCAGCTGCTACCGCTGGGGCCTAATCGGTGCGAGTTTCATCCCGGTTTTATTGGTGGGAGCGAGAGCAGCACGCAGTGGGAGGCATCGGCCGGTAGCGGGTGGCAGCGGGAGTCGGCGGTAGGTGCAGGCCTCTCGACTCAGGAAATATTGGAGGCCGTGTACTGCGCATGCGCGAGATTTGGACTTTTTTAGTAGGTTTTTTTGTAGCTTTCTTTGCTTGATGACATCACTTTTGCCACGATTGGGGCTGAGGGCTCAGCTGCGCATGCGCATAAAATCTCCTTACTGATCGGAGGCGGGAGCTCGAGGTGTGTGGAGAGGCCTACAAAAGGCCAGCTTGTGCAGCTCCAGCCAGGTGAAAAAGCAAAAAAGTAGAAAGAAATCAAAAGGTGACATCACAGCCAAAGGGGTAAGTGATTGGCTGGTGATTGGTGAGTAGCTTTTCTTTTTCTTCTTTATATCAGTAAGTAACCTGTTAACAGGTTTGTTGCCAAATTAAGTGTATCTAAGGGTTAAGTCATGGCAGGAGAGCTCGGTCACGTGATATGCTCTTCCTGCAGTTCCAGCTCCTCCAGCTCCTGACAGTCCGCGTTGCGGAGTTGGAGCTGAGGGTGGATTCACTCTGGAGCATCCACAAAGCTGAGAATGACGTGAGTATCACGTGTAGCGAGTTGGTCTTACCGCAGGTGAAAGGTTCACAGCCAGATAGGGAATGGAAGATCAGCAGGAAGAGCAGTGCAAGGAAGGTAGTGCAGGGGTCCCCTGCAGTCATCCCTCTGCAAAATAGATACACCAGTTTGAGTACTGTTGAGGGGGATGACTCATCAGGGGAGGGCCGCAGCAGCCAAGTTCATGGCACCGTGGCTGGCTCTGCTGCACAGGAGGACAGGAGAAAGAGTGGGCGAGCGATAGTGATAGGGGATTCAATTGTAAGGGGAATAGATAGGCATTTCTGCAGCCGCAACTGAGACTCCAGGATGGTATGTTGCCTCCCTGCTGCAAGGGTCAAGGATGTCTCGGAGCAGGTGAAGGACATTCTGAAAAGGGAGGGTGAACAGCCAGTTGTCGTGGCGCACATTGGCACTAACGATATAGATAAAAAAAGGGATGAGGTCCTACTAGACGAATTTAAGGAGCTAGGAGCTAAATTAAAAAGTAGGACCTCAAAAGTAGTAATCTCGGGATTGCTACCAGTGCCACGTGCTAATCAGAGTACGAATCACAGGATAGCTCAGATGAATACGTGGCTTGAGCAGTGGTGCAGCAGGGAGGGATTCAAATTCCTGGGGCATTGGAACCAGTTCTGGGGGAGGTGGGACCAGTACAAACTGGACGGTCTGCACCTAGGCAGGACCGGAACCAATGTCCTCGGGTGAGTGTTTGCTAGTGCTGTTGGGGAGGAGTTAAACTAATATGGCAGGGTGATGGGAACCAACGCAGGGAGGCAGAGGGAAACAAAATGGAGAGAGAGGCAAAAGACAGAAAGGAGATGAGTAAAAGTGGAGGGCAGAGAAACCCAAGGCAAAAAACAAAAAACCACTGTAAAGCAAAATTCTAAAGGGTCAAAGTGTAATAAAAAGGCAAGCCTCAATGCGAGGAGTATTCGGAATCCAGGAGAGGGCTCTTAGCTAGTTAGAGTGGGTGAGATTTCAGATGAACAGGACCCCAAGAAAGAATGCAAAAGGCAGGAGGATACAGAGCAGAGTAGCACTGGGGTAAGTGTAAACCACAAAGTGATAGGAAGGGACAATATGTATGAATATAAAGGGGCTGCAGGAGGGGTCAAAACTAAAAATCATGGTTTAAAAACTAGTATTAAAACACTCTACATAAACGCATGCAGCATTCGAAATAAAGTAAATGAGTTGGCGGCACAAATCATTACAAATGGGTATGATTTGGTGGCCATTACAGAAATGTGGTTGCAGGGTGGCCAAGACTAGGAATTAAACATACAGGGGTATCTGACAATTTGGAAAGATAGACAAGAATGGAAAGGAGGTGGGGTAGCACAGTTGATAAAGGATGATATCAGGGCAGTTGTGAGAGACGATATTGGTTCGAATGAACAAAATGTTGAATCATTGTGGGTGGAGATTAGAGATAGTAAGGGGAAAAAGTCACTGGTGGGCGTAGTTTATAGGCCCCCAAATAATAACTTCACGGTGGGGCGGACAATAATCAAGGGAATAATGGAGGCATGTGAAAAAGGAACGGCAGTAATCATGGGGGATTTTAACCTACATATCGATTGGTCAAATTAAATCGCACGGGTTAGCCTTGAGGAGGAATTCATAGAATGCATACGGGATTGTTTCTTAGAACAGTATGTTACAGAACCTACAAGGGAGCAAGCTATCTTAGATCTGGTCCTGTGTAATGAGACGGGAATAATAAATGACCTCCTTGTAAAAGGTCCTCTCGGAATGAGTGATCACAGTATGGTTGAATTTGTAATACAGATTGATGGTGAGGAAGTAGTGTCTCAAACGAGCGTACTATGCTTAAACAAAGGGGACTACAGTGGGATGAGGGCAGAGTTGGCTGAAGTAGACTGGAAACACAGACCAAACGGTGGCACAATTGAGGAACAGTGGAGGACATTTAAGGAGCTCTTTCATAGTGCTCAACAAAAATATATTCCAGTGAAAAAAGAAGGGCGGTAAGAGAAGGGATAACCAGCCGTGGATAACCAAGGAAATAAAGGAGAATATCAAATTAAAAACCAATGCGTATAAGGTGGCCAAGGTTAGTGGGAAACTAGAAGATTGGGAAAATTTTAAACGACAGCAAAGAATGACTAAGAAAGCAATAAAGAAAGGAAAGATAGATTACGAAAGTAAACTTGCGCAAAACATAAAAACAAATAGTAAAACCTTTTACCGATATATAAAACAAGTAAATGTTGGTCCCTTGGAAGATGAGAAGGGGGATTTAATAATGGGAAATGTGGAAATGGCTGAGACCTTAAACAATTATTTTGCTTCAGTCTTCACAGTGGAAGACATAAAAACCATACCAAAAATTGTTGATCACGGGAATGTGGGAAGGCAGGACCTTGAGATAATCACTATCACTAGCGGGGTAGTGCTGGACAGGCTAATGGGACTCAGGTAGACAAGTCCCCTGGTCCTGATGAAATACATCCCAGGATATTAAAAGAGATGGCGGAAGTTATAGCAGATGCATTCGTTATAATCTACCAAAATTCTCTGGACTCTGGGGAGGTACCATCGGATTGGAAAGCAGCTAATGTAACGCCTCTATTTAAAAAAGGGGGCAGACAAAAGGCAGGTAACTATAGGCCGGTTAGTTTAACATCTGTCATGGGAAAAATGCTTGAAGCTATCATTAAGGAAGAAATAGCAGGACATCTAGATAGGAATAGTGCAACATGGATTCATGAAGGGGAAATCATGTATAACTAATTTACTGGAATTCTTTGAGGATATAACGAGCATGGTGGATAGAGGTGTACTGATGGTTGTGGTGTATTTAGATTTCCAAAAGGCATTCGATAAGATGCCACACAAAAGGTTACTACAGAAGATAAAGGTACGCGGGGTCAGAGGAAATGTATTTGCATGGATCGAGAATTGGCTGGCTAACAGAAAGCAGAGAGTCAGTATAAATTGGTCCTTTTCGGGTTGGAAATCGGTGGTTAGTGGTGTGCCACAGGGATTGGTGCTGGGACCACAACTGTTTACAATATACATAGATGTGCTGGAAGAGGGGACAGAGTGTAGTGTAACAAAATTTGCAGATGACACAAAAGATTAGTGGGAAAGCGGGTTGTGTAGAGGACACAGAGAGGCTGCAAAGAGATTTGGATAGGTTAAGCGAATGGGCTAAGGTTTGACAGATGGAATACAATGTCGGAAAATGTGAGGTCATCCACCTTGGAAAAAAAAACAGTAAAAGGGAATATTATTTGAATGGGGAGAAATTACAACATGCTGTGGTGCAGAGGGACCTGGGGGTCCTTGTGCATGAATTCCAAAAAGTTAGTTTGCAGGTGCAGCAGGTAATCAGGAAGGCGAATGTAATGTTGGCCTTCATTGCGAGAGGGATGGAATACAAAAGCAGGGAGGTCCTGCTGCAACTGTACAGGGTATTGGCGAGGCCGCACCTGGAGTACTGTGTGCAGTTTTTGTCACCTTACTTAAGGAAGGATATACTAGCTTTGGAGGGGGTACAGAGACGATTCACTAGGCTGATACCAGAGATGAGGGGGTTACCTTATGATGATAGATTGAGTAGACTGGGTTTTTATTCGTTGGAGTTCAGAAGGATGAGGGGTGATCTTATAGAAACATTTAAAATAATGAAAGGGATAGACAAGACAGAGGCAGAGAGGTTGTTTCCACTGGTCGGGGAGACTAGAACTAGGGGGCACAGCCTCAAAATACGGGGGTGCCAATTTAAAACCGAGTTGAGAAGGAATTTCTTCTCCTTGAGGTTTGTGAATCTGTGGAATTCTCTGCCCAAGGAAGCAGTTAAGGCTAGCTCATTAAGTGTATTCAAATCACAGATAGATAGATTTTTAACCAATAAGGGAATTAAGGGTTACGGGGAGCGGGCGGGTAAGTGGAGCTGAGTCCACGGCCAGATCAGCCATGATCTTGTTGAATGGAGGAGCAGGCTCGAAGGGCTAGATGGCCTACTCCTGTTCCTAATTCTTATGTTCTTATGTTCTTATGTAATTGCACCTGACAGTTGCAGAGGGGAGTGATATATAGCGAGAGAGGAAACAGATTCATCAGCCATCTATCTTGAAATCCTCTCGTGAGTGGTAGAAAAGCTGCCAGGGTTTCCAATGCAGGGAGGCTCAGAGCTCCCTGCTTTACTGAAGATGAACTCGAGGCACTTTTCTCTGAGGTGGAGCGCCGTTACAGAGAGCTCACCCGGGATGGTCGTGGCAAGCCAGTTCCGCCCCAATATAAACGCATTTGGCGGGAGATTGGGGAGGCCGTTTTCGCAATGGGCACCATGGTTCGTGGTGGAGACCTGTGCAGGAAGAGATATAATGATGTGGTCGTGACAGCAAGAGTAAGGAAAGATATTATTGTTGCACTCCCGTACTACTGAAAAAGTATATGTGGCCATTGTGTGTGTGTGAGTGTGTGTGTTGCATGTACAAACCGGTTAAAGCTTGCAACTTTTATTTCTGCAAAAGAAAAGAACGGTCAAAGCCTCAAAGCAGTGTGGCATGGAGGGGAGCCACCAGAGGTCATCGAAGTGACTGATATCGAGGAGCATGCCTTGGCGTTGGTGGGTGGCCACCCCCCATGGTGGTGCTGATCCTGTGCTGCAGCATGGTAAGTTTATCTGAATCGCCAGTCTGTGTTACACTCATGTCATGCAAGGTCGTGTAATGTGATGTCAAATGCATTTTAATGTACTGTCGGTTGGCGTAGGCACCATATCCACCTCTGGGACGCAAAGGCCATGTGAAAAACCAACACCATCTACCTCAATCATGAGGAGCCCACCACAGCAGCGCCTTCTGTCCCCCCGCCTCAAAATCCCCTACTGTCCCTGCATCCAACTCAACCAGCCACAGAGACGAAGACCAGGAGGAAGAGCAGGGAGAAGGCCCAGTGTTTTTCCCACTTGAGCTCGAGGAGGTGGAAGAGGAGAACTCCACCCTCTTGACATGTGTGCCACCTGTGTGCCCAGCATTGGTATCGGTGTACGAGTTTTTGGGCTTCGAGTTGGAGGAAGCGGGATCAAGCGTTGTGAAGTGCTGCACCCATGCCATTAAAGCCACCAAGCCGCATCCACCCAGGTTGATGCAGCAAGGAGATGATGATGCAAGACAGGCGGAAGCAATACAGGAAAAGGTTCAGCTGTCGAGGACAAGCGTCGACCTCGGTCGAGACCCCCTCCAGGCCATGGCTGGAATATCTGCCAACATCGCCTCATTTGCAGAGCATCATCACCAACAGTAGGTCGCTGCTGATCACCATGGTGCAGCAAACCATCAACTCAGTCGATGTCATGTAGCAATCGATGGTCTCAGGATATGGCATGGAATCCTCCGATGCCATGCCAGCCAGGCCGACAGAAACAGAGGGTCCAGAAATGCCAGCATCTTCCATCTCACCGCTTCCGTGCTCTCCCCGATGAACACGACAGCAGCACTCCGAGTGCACTCCTGTACAACGTGCTGGTACCGACACGGTGAGGGGCAGGGGTGAGGGTCAGCATGGGGACGGGCAACCCATCAAGAGGAGAATGGGGCTCACTTGGAGGGGGAGGGAGAGAGATGGTGGGAGTGGGTAGAGGGTTGTGTGTTGGTGTTGGTGATGGTGATGTTTGTATGTATTGTTCATGTTGTTGTTGGTGTTTAAGATGTTTCCTTTTGATGCTAAATGTAATGTTTTTTGAGATGCTGTTAACTATTTTGCTTGACATGTTTGAATGGTCTGGCACTTTTGAATGTTGTCCAATTCAATGCAGAGACATTTTTGAAGCACTCTTGGTCAGTGTGTAACTTTTAGATTATGAGGGGTACAGAAACATGGGGGTCAAGTTTCGGCCTGAGTTGCTCCTATTTTTTTGGAGCAACTGGTTTAGAATGGATTATCTTAGAAATTACAATTCTCAGCATTTAGTTTGCTCCAGTTCTAGTCAGTTAGAACAGTTTCATTTTGGAACAGATTTTTTTTTCAAAAGGGGGCGTGTCCAGCCACTTACACCTGTTTTGAAAGTTTAGGCAGTGAAAACTTACTCCAAACTAACTTAGAATGGAGTAAGTCTAGATTTTTGTACGCTCACAAAAACCTTGCCCACACTTTAGAAATCAGGCGTAGGTTACAAATCAGGCGTAGGGAATGGAGCGGGGGGAGGTGGGGAGGGGTGCGGGGGGAGGGGGGGCGGCGAGAGGGGAGGCGGCGAGGGGGGGGAAGGGAAGTAATTAAATTCTACAAACATTCAACAGTCTTACTTATACAAATAAAGAGCCATGCTGAATAAAAAATTATAAACAAAGCAAAGACAAAATATTGAATATTCCTACCTGTGTTAAGCAGCAGCAGCCTTCGAGCTGCGGTGCTTCAGGCAGGCCTTCCTTCCATGTAGAAGACAGGGGCGGTGTCAGCGGCTCGACGGCAGCCAAAGACACAGCAAGCAAGCAGCCTTCGAGCTGGGAGAGAAGCTGAGGCCATTTGGCCACAGGTTAGGGGCGGCGTCAGTGGCTGACGGCGGCCGAAGACACAGCAAGCAGCCTTCGAGCTGTGAGGGAGGATGAGGCCATTCGTCCAGGGACAGGGAGAGACAGTCAGATAGCCAGTTTGAAACTTAAATTTGCAATTGCAGAATGGGTGCTGCATTGTCAACACCTTGGATTATGCAATGGTTCTCCAGCAATTCACTGCATAGGAGAGAATTGATTAGAGCTCACCGCACCAGGAATGTCATAGCCCGTAGGCTGATGGGCAGGAGACCTTACCCACGTCGGCAATATCGAGCCAGGTGCTCGTACCTGGACATGAGTGAGGCTGATTGTGTCAAAAGGCTGCATTTCCGCAGAGAAGTTGGCGTTGAGATCTGTGATATGCTGAGAGCAGATTTGCAGCTCAGAAGCAGAACGCCAACTGCCTTGTCTGTTGAAGTGAAGGTAACAGCTGCACTTGCCTTCTATGCCTTGAGATCGTTTCAGGCTACATCTGGAGATGTGTGCGGCATCTCTCAACGTGCAATACATGCCTGTGTTTACCCGGTCACAGCTTCACTGTATGCACGGAGGAATGACTTCATCAATTTCCCAATGACCGCACAAGCGATCCATGAGAGGGCTGTGGGCTTCGTCAGGATTGCTGGCTTCCCAAAGATACAGGGCTGCATTGATTGTACCCACATAGCCTTGCGAGCACCTGTGGAGGATTCCGAGCAGTACAGGAATAGAAAAGGTTTTCACTCCATCAATGTGCAGCTCGTGTGTAGCGACAAGCAATGCATCATGTCAGTCGATGCAAGATACCCTGGCAGCACCCATGATGTGTTCATCCTACGCGACAGCATTATATCTGACATGTTTGAGCAGCAGCCAGAAGGGCAGAGCTGGCTACTGGGAGACAAAGGGTACAGCCTGACCACCTGGCTCATGATGCCCTTACGCGTGACACGGACAGAAGCTGGCCGTCAATACAACATGGCGCACATTGTGATGTGCAGCCTCATTGAGAGGACCATTGGCATATTGAAACAGCGATTCCGATGCCTGGACCATTGCGGAGGCCACTTGCAGTACTCTCCTCAGATTGTCGGTCACTTTACTGTTGTGTGCTGCATGTTCCATAACTTAGCCATCATGAGGCAGCAGGAGCTGGTAGTGGAACCAGAAGACCCACGTGAGGGTCCAGTGCCTGATGATAGTATTTTGGAAGAGCAGAATGAGGATGATGACGACGATCAGGAAAGCATGCAAGTGCCTGATGCCGGAGCACGAGGTCGGAGGAGGGCAGTCCATCGTGCTCCTTTAACGATTGCTCGAGCCCTGTGCCAGCAGCTCATCCATGAACGCTTCAATTACTGATGCCTGAGGGCTCCGTGACCACTGTTGTGCATGGACATGTTTATTCTTTGGAGTTGTTCCTACATTGTGCTGTGTTAATGGAAGATGATTTAGTTTTAATGAAAAAATATTTTATTGAAAAGTTAACATCACTGTAATAAAATATTTGTTGTATCAAACTTTACTTTGTAATATGACTCTAGAAAATCACTTTAAAACTTTAAGATCACTTAGAAACTTATAAAGTTACAAAATAATTTAAAATTGAAAAATCTTACACTCTATTAAGATCACTTAAACTTCAGGATCACTTTTTCGGTGTAAAATTAAATAAGATACAAAATGAGAGAGCATTTACACTATAAGATCATTTAAAAACCCGAAGATCACTTATAAGTTGTAAAGTTACAAAACTTACAAAACAATTTCAAATTGAAAAACGCTACTACAGCTACATCAAGAACAAGAATAAAAGCAGCAAAGAAAGGCTGCAACCATTTCTCATCCACATCTCAGTTAATGTTCACTTCTTCATTTGATTGGCGGGGCTGTGTGCCTTTATTGCAGCAGCTACCTCCATGAGGGCCTGTGCCGTCACTTGCAGGCCCTCCCTGACGGCCTCTGCCGTCGATTGCACTCCCTCGGACATTCCCTCCCTAAGTTCCCGTGTCATTACTGTTATTTCTCCCGTCAGGACCGTCACCTCTTCACCCACTGCACTGATGCTTCCGATGAGTGATCGGCTAAGCTCATTGGTCTCCATACCCAATGCCACAACCTGAGCCGCATCTGTTGCACGCTGCATCTCAGGAGAGCGTGTTTCCAATCTCCTTCTCCTCTGCCTGGGTCTGCCTCGCGGCACCACTACACTGGGAGGCGCTGGCAGGGACGGTGGGACGCTCGGTGTTCCAAACGGCAGTACTAGAGAGAGAGGCACGGGCTGGGACGGTGGGACGCTATGTGTTCCAGACAGCAGTTCTAGAGAGAGAGGCATGGGCTGGGACAGTGGGACACTGTGTTCCAGATGGCAGTACTAGAGAGAGAGGCACGGGCTGGGACGGTGGGACGCTATGTGTTCCAGACAGCAGTTCTAGAGAGAGAGGCGCAGGCTGGGATAGTGAGACACTGTGTTCCAGATGGCAGTACTAGAGAGAGAGGCACGGGCTGGGACGGTGGGACGCTATGTGTTCCAGACAGCAGTTCTAGAGAGAGAGGCGCAGGCTGGGATAGTGAGACACTCTGTGTTCCAGATGGCAGTACTAGAGAGAGAGGCATGGGCTGGGACAGTGGGGCGTCAGTGTTCCAGACGGCAGCACTCAAGTGTGAGCCGTGGGCTGGGATGGTGGGTGAATAGGTGTAAACTGCTCCACTATATCACCAGCACCACTGGGATCCACAACGTCGGAATCAAAACCATGGAAGGTGGAACCGGAACCTATGCGAGTGGGAGGCACAGGCTCGGACGGTGGTGCACTGGCTGTAAACTGCTGCATTACACCAGCAGCACCACTGGGACCCGCAACATCGGAGTCAAAACCATGGAAGGTGGAACCAGAACCTATGCAAGGAGTTGAAACTCTGATGCCCCTTAATGGGGGCTCATAAACATTAATTTGGAAGCTCTCCCCTGTAGACATTTCAGTCATCGCTGCCATCATCCAGTCTGGATCGTCCGCATCTGGTTGTACTGGTTCTTGTTCTGTATCTTCAGGATCCTCAGGGTTGGCAGCATCATCATCATCATCATCATCATCATCATCATCATCATCATGTTCTGCAAAATACATCAGAACAGTCAAATGTTTAACAGTAAGGGAGGGGCAGGATGGGTGGTATGAGTACTCTCCCACATAGCAGGCCAGATTGATTTGAAGGGCCACGATGCATTTTCAGGACTTACCCTCTCCCTCACGTGCGAGCCAAGCTTGTGCTGTACTGATTGCTTTTCTCCATGTCCGACTCTTCATAGCAGCTACCCTCTGTTCCAAGGGTGTCAGTGGATGCAGATTGGGCGTGCCTCCTCCTGTTCGAGTTGCTTCCCTTTTGTTGTGGGCCAATTTCTTCTGCAAAGAGAAAAATATAACTTTTTACAGAGTGCGTCTTTCTGCAGGGTGGGACATACAGATAGTCACATTACAATTACGATTACATTAAAAAATGAAAATATTACTTACACTAACTACTTGACCAAGGTCGTGCCATTTCTTTTTACACTGGCTTCCAGATCTCATGGTATGCACCACTGCGCAGTAATCTTCTGCAACTTGGTTCCAGCGTTTCTTCATTTCTTTAGGCGGCATTTTTATGCGGCCTCTGTTGCTGGTATCCAGCTGCCGCCATCTCTGCTCAATGGCGTTGGCTAATATCTCCACTTCCTCATGCAAGAAATTCTTTATTCTTGGTGGACGTTGTTCCATTGCTGTATTGAATTGACACTCTTATTTTTCAAAACACACAGACCTTATTTTGCATGCACCTAAGCAGCACCTTTTCTGGAAGTTTAGCAGTGAAAAGCAGCACTCACTGATTTGAGCAGGTGATTTCTTCAACAGTGCTGCTAAAAGTACTCCTTCAGACATCAAAAAAACAACAAAATTCAATCCCAAGCCTTTCCAGAGGTCCACGAGACAAATCAGCACTTTTCTTTAAGTTCCTTTAAAAATGGCCGAGTGCCAATGTTTATGGGTTACTGCGCGTGTGCGTGCGCTCCAACGCGCACACGCAGAGCTGCCAGCACGTCGTTCTCTCATTTGACTTAGCCCCGCCCCCCTGGACTTGCAGAATCGGCACGACTCTGTGGCTCCATGCCCACTGCTGTCTGCGTGCCGCACCGCGCTCCGAGGGACCTGCAGGGAGCCCGAGAATTACGAGGTACATTTTTGTCGCACTTTTAGATGCGAAAAACAGGCGTCCATGTCGGGGCTGCACTGTTCGAGGTGCGGCCCGAAACTTGACCCCATAGAAACATAGAAAATAGGTGCAGGAGTAGGCCATTCAGCCCTTCGAGCCTGCACCACCATTCAATATGATCGTGGCTGATCATCCAACTTCAGTACCCCACTCCTGCCTTCTCTCCATACCCCCTGATCCCTTTAGCCGTAAGGGCCATATCTAACTCCCTTTTGAATATATCCAATGAACTGGACTCAACAACTTTCTGTGGTAGAGAATTCCACAGATTCATAATTTTCTGGGTGAAAAAGTTTCTCTTCATCTCGGTCCTAGATGGCCTACCCCTTATCCTTAGATTGTGACCCCTGGTCCTGGACTTCCCCAACATTGGGAACATTCTTCCTGCATCTAATCTGTCCAATCCCGTCAGACTTTTATATGCTTCTATGAGATCCCTTCTCATTCTTCCAAATTCCAGTTAATATAAGCCTAGTCGGTCCAGTCTTTCTTCATATGTCAGTCCTGACATCCCGGGAATCAATCTGATGAGCTTTCGCTGCACTCCCTCAATAGCAAGAATGTCCTTCCTCAGATTAGGAGACCAAAACTGCACACAATATTCAAGGTGTGGTCTCACCAAAGCCTTGTACAACTGCAGTAAGACCCCCCCTGCTCCAATACTCAAATCCCCTTGTTATGAAGGCCAACATGCCATTTGCTTTCTTAACTGCCTGCTGTACCTGCAAGCCTACTTTCAATGACTGATGTACCATGACACTCAGGTCTCATTGCACCTCCTCTTTTACTAATCTGTTACCATTCAGATAATAATCTGCCTTCCTGTTTTTGCCACCAAAGTGGATAACCACACATTTATCCACATTATACTGCATCTGCCATGCATTTGCCCACTCACCTAGCCTCTTAGCATCCTCCTCACAGCTCGGACTGCCACCCAGCTTAGTATCATCTGAAAACTTGGAGATATTACATTCAATTCCTCTGTCTAAATCATTAATATATATTGTAAATAGATGAGGTCCCAGCACTGAACCTTGTGGTACCCCACTAGTCACGGCCTGCCATTCTGAAAAGGACTCGTTTATTCCTACTCTTTGCTTCCTGTCTGCCAATCAGTTCCCTATCCAGGTCAATACATTACCCCCAATAGCATGTGCCTTAATTTTGCACACTACTCTTTTGTGTGGGACCATGTCAAAAGCCTTTTGAAAGTCCAAATGCACCTCATCCACTGGTTCTCCCTTATCCACTCTACTAGTTACATCATCAAAAAATTCTAGAAGATTTGTCAAGCATGATTTCCCTTTCACAAATCCATGCCGACTTGGACCGATCCTGTCACTGCTTTCCAAATGCGCTGCTATTACAGCTTTAATAATTGATTCCAGCATTTTCCCCACTGCCGATGACAGGCTAACCAGTCTATAATTCCGTGTTTTCTCTCTCCTTCCTTTTTTAAAAAGTGGTGTTACATTAGCTACCCTCAAATCCATAGGAACTGATCCAGAGTCCATGGAATGTTGGAAAATGACCACCAATACATCTACTATTTCTAGGGCCACTTCCTTAACTACTCTGGGATGCAGACTATCAGGCCCTGGCGATTTATCGGCCTTCAATCCCATCAATTTCCCTAACACCATTTCCTGACTAATAAGGATTTCACTCAGTTCCCTCAATTCCTCCTTCTCACTAGACCCTCGGTCCCCTAGTATTTTTGGGAGGTTATTCGTGTCTTCCTTAGTGAAGACAGGATCAAAGTATTTGTTCAATTGGTCTGCCATTTCCTTGTTCCCCATTATGAATTCACCTGATTCTGACTGCAAGGGACCTACATTAGTCTTCACTAATCTTTTTCTCTTCACATATCTATAGAAGCTTTTGCAATCAGTCTTTATGTTCCCTACAAGCTTACTCTCATACTCTATTTTCCCCCTCCTCTGCTGAATTCTAAATTTCTCCCAGTCCTCAGATTTGCTGCTTTTTCTGGCCAATTTATATGTCTCTTCCTTGGATTTAACACTATCCCTAATTTCCCTTTTTAACCACGGTTGAGCCACCTTCCCCGTTTTATTTTTACGTCAGACAGGGATGCACAATTGTTATAGTTCATCAATGTGATCTTTAAATGTCTGGCATTGCCTATCTACAATCAACCCTTTAAGTGTCATTCGCCAGTCTTTCCTAGCCAATTCATGTCTCATACCATCAAAGTTACCCTTCTTTAAGTTCAGGACCCGAGTCTCTGATTTAACTGTGTCACTCTCCATCTTAATAAAGATTTCTACCATATTATGGTCAATCTTCCCAAAGAGGCCTCGCATGACAAGATTGCTAATTAATCCTCTCTCATTACACAGGACCCAGTCTAGGATGGCCTGCTCTCTAGTTGGTTCCTCGACATATTGGTCTCGAAAACCATCCCTTATACACTCCAGGAAATCCTCCTCCACAGTATTGCTACCAGTTTGGTTAGCCCAATCTATATGTATATTAAAGTCACCCATGATAACTGCTGTACCTTTATTGCACGCATCCCTAATTTCCTGTTTGATGCCATCCCCAATCTTACTACTACTGTATGGTGGTCTGTACACAACTCCCAGTAATGTTTTCTGCCCTTTGGTGTTTCACTGAGAAACATACAACTGTCCTTTAAATGTCGTGCAGTGTGATCAATATCTTGCCTTACAGTTATGAAGCAACTTGTTAATGGATCCTGACATCATGTTATTTAGCTAAGACAAATAAGGGTCACCAATCCAGGACGGGTGGCTTTGAATGACAGATAGTTCCAGAACTTAGAGGGCAGACATTATGGTTGGCATTTGAGTGTACAGTTTTTGAGGTGACAGTTCGCCGAAACCCCCCCGCCACCCCTAACATTACATGTCAAATTATAACACTTGAGTATATATATATTAGACTCTTTTGTATTTGAGCTAATGTTGTTGTCAGGATTTCATCTTAAGAGAAACTTACAGGATTTTATTATTGCCGATATACTTTCACTTGACCTCATAAGCTCTATAGACTCACATGGTCTCACTAAATCTCCTCTGTATGCATTTGTGTCAGTACCCTTAAAGAACAAGTCCATGATGCCTTTACTTTAATTGGGAGCTCATGCCCACTTTCTACCCCACACCTGCCCTTCAACGGAGAAGTTTACCTTCAATCGGTCAACATTTTCTGAGGGTCTAATATTGCTGCAGCATTTATATGCGACCTGGGATGTACTGCTCTGAACCAATCTTGCCCATTGTCCCTACCGTCCACTCAAGAATCAGGTAAGACCAACTTTTTTACAACGGTCTTTCTGGCGGGCGGTAACAGGATCTTACAGCATCCTAACGACCAAACTTGCATTTTTCCCGGCTTCTGCATGGGCGGGCAGTATGCAATACCGCTGGCAATACTTCCCCGATGAATCTCCCGCCAGGCAGTAGTTGAGTGGTAGGTCAGCGGTCCCTGAGGAATTTCCTGAAAAACAGAATTTTTGGGCGGTACCTCAGTGGCTGTGGGTGGTAGTGGGCGGTAGATTTACCAAACTCGGACTCATAGAATAATAATCATGGAAGATTTCAACTACCCTGAAAGTAATTGGTCAGACGAGCTAGGTAAAGGGGATAAGGGAATGGAGTTCTTACAATGTGTACAGGACTTCTCTCCAAACCAATATGTAAAAAGCCCAACAAGGGAGGATTCATTATTGGATCTAGTAATGGGGAATGAACCAGAGCAGGTAAGAGAAGTAAAAGGAGGGGTACATTTAGGCAATAGTGACCATAATATCATATGTTTTAAGATGGTAATTGAGAAGGATGTAAGTATGACAAAAACTAGGTTAATAGATTGGAAAAAAGTTGATTTTTAAGGGCTGAGAATAGAACTTGGGAAAATAAAATGGGCAACAATATTGGCAAAAAAATGATGTAGAGAAGCAATGGAAAACATTAAAACAGTATTCAACAGAGGGCAGGAAAAATATATGCCGCTAAAGCAAAAACAAACCAAACACTAATGATACCCCATGGATGAATAAAGCCATAAAGGACAAATTGAGGGTAAAGAAAGAGGTATACATGAAGTATATACATAGCAGGGGGATGCATGATAAGGGAGAATATGAAAAAATTAGGAGAGGAGTCAAAAAAACAATTAGGAAGGAAAAGAGAAACTATGAAATTAATTATCAAGGAACATAAAACAAAAGAGTAAAATATTTTACAGGCACATCAATAAAAAGAGAAAGGTTGGGATGTGATTATGACCATATTTATGAAACGATATATTTGCTTTAGAGGCAGTTCAGAGAAGGTTCACTAGGTTGATTCCGGGGATGAGAGGGTTGACTTATGAGGAAAGGTTGAGTAGGTTGGACCTCTACTCATTGGAATTCAGAAGAATGAGAGGTGATGTTATCGAAATGTATAAGATTATGAGGGGGCTTGACAAGGTGAATGAAGAGAGGATGTTTCCACTGATGGGGGAGACTAGAACTAGAGGGCACAATCTTAGAATAAGGTGCCGCCCATTTAAAACAGAGATGAGGAGAAATTTCTTCTCTCAGAGGGTTGTAAATCTGTGGAATTCGCTGCCTCAGAGAGCTGTGGAAGCTGGGACATTGAATAAATTTGAGACAGAAATAGACAGTTTCTTAAACGATAAGGGGATAAGGGATTATGGGGAGCAGGCGGGGAAGTAGAGCTGAGTCCATGATCAGATCAGCCATGATCTTATTGAATGGCGGAGCAGGCTTGAAGGGCTGTACGGCCTACTCCTGTTCCTATTTCTTATGTTCTTATGTTCTTATTAAGGGATAGACAGGTAATGATAGAGAGATGGCAGAAATATTAAATAATTATTTTGTTTCAGTGTTTACCAGAGAGATAGAACAGGTGGACATGACATTGGATGATGAGATTAATAATGAGATAAGTACATTTAAAATAAAAAGATGGGATATATTAAATCAACAAATTAAACTCAAAGAGGATAAAACCCCTGGTCCGGATGGATTGCACCCACACATTTTAAAAGAATCTAGGGAAGAGATAGCAGAGGCCTTACTACACATATTTAATAATTCATTAGAAAAAGGTATAGTGCCAGAGAACTGGCAGATAGCTAACAAAATACCTCTAGTTAAGAAGGGGGATAGAACATGTCCAGAGAGTTATAGAGCAGTCAGCTTAACATCAGTGTCAGGAAAAATAATGGAATCCCTACTAAAGGAGAAAATATAAGAACATCTAGAAACCAAAAATATAATAATGAATAGTCAGCATGGATTTCAAAAGGGAAAGTCTTGCTTGACCAAGCTCATTGAATTTTTTGAAGAGGTAACTGAGAGAGTAGACAATGTTAATGCAGTAGATGTAATTGATCTAGATTTTCAAAAGGCCTTCGATAAGGTACCTCATAATAGATTGATAAATAAACTCAGAGAATGCAGAGTCAGGGGACAAGTAGCAGAATAGATAGTTAGCTGGCTTCAAGACAGAAAGCAGAGAGTAGGGGTAAAAGGTAACTATTCACAGTGGAGGAAGATGGGTAGTGATGTTCCACAAGAATCAGTGCTGGGGCCACTGTTGTTCTCAATTTATATTAACAATTTAGACTTTGGAATCTAAAACACAATTTCTAAATTTGCAGATGAAACCAAATTGGGGGCAATAGTCAATACTGAGAACTGCAACAAATTACAGGAGGACATTAATGAACTTGCAGAATGGGCATATAATTGGCAAATTAATTTCAACACAGATAAATGTGAGGTGTTACATTTTGGTAGGAAGAATAGGGAGGTCACTTTTTACTTTGAGAGGGAGTGTCTAGGTGGGTTAAAGAAAAAAAGGGATCTTGGAGTACAAATACACAAATCATTAAAAGTTGCGTCACAGGATATCAAGGGGATAAAAAAAAAAGCAAACCAAGCACTCGTGTTCTGGAGGTATAGAATTGAAGAGTAGGGAAGTTATGCTAAATCTGTATTGAACCTTGGTAGACCACACTTAGAGTACTGCATGCAGTTCTGGTCGCCATATTATAAAAAGGATATAGAGGCACTGGAGAAGATTTACAAGGATGATAGCAGAAATGTGAGAGTATACATAATCAGGAAAGGATGAACAGGCTGGGTTTCTTTTCTCTTGCAAAAAGAAGGCTGAGGGATAACCTAATAGAGGTCTTTAAAATTATGAAAGATTTTGATAGAGTGGATACAGAGAGAATGTTTCCACTGTGGAAGAGCATATCTAGAGGCCATCAATATAAGATAGTCACCAAGCAATCCAGTAGAGAATTCAGAAGCAAAGAGTGGTGAGAATGTGGAACTCTCTACCACAGGGAGTGGTTGAAGCCAATAGTATAGATGCATTTAAGGGGAGGCTAGACAAACACATGAGGAGAAGGGAATAGAGGGTTATGCAACTAGATTTAGATGAGGAAAGACGGGAGGAGGCTCAAGTGGAGCATAAACACGGGGCATGGACTGGTTGGGCCGAATGGCCTGTTTCTACGCCATGTATCCGATGTAATCCTATGTAAAACTTCTCTGCTTCTCTGCACTTATTTGTCTTCTCAAATTGTAGATTACCTTTTCAAACTCATAGTTTGAATAAAGCTCTCTGTTCATTTTAACAAATTTTTATCCTGCTTTGATATACTTGACAGGTGTACATTAGACTCAACATGAGTAATGACAGGCGTGCAGGTAAAAGTGTGGCAGCAAAAGTTGTTTTTAATGGGCTTTGTGCCATGCTAGAGCCACTAGGCCCTGATGCTAAATTTGCTAAGGTAATTTGAGACGAGGCACAATGGTAAGTGTAGCATACTTGGGAGGAACAGGTGAATTTGGACCGATGGGCTGGAATCTTCCCAGCCCTGCGACTGCAGGTTTGGAGGTGGGCCGTTGTCAAAATGGCCCTGATTGGCAGCGAGGCCGAAGTCCGTTCTGAACCCGCCTCCGTGTCAGTTTCTCAACTGTCGGGTCTGCCTGCGGATCACAGCCCCGAAACCAAGCGGTGGGTCAGTCAATTAAGATGCTTATGAGGTAATTTAAAGATATTTAAAAGGATTTTACCCAGGCACTTACCATTTCACCAAGTTTTCAATGAGTTTGCCATCCCTCGGGTTTCACGCCAGGTAAGTGTGTCAGGTTCTCACTAAATCTCCAGTGGTTTGGCTAGTTGACAGCTGCAGAAGTGGTATAAAAGCTACTATTTCACAGCTGTTCACTTTCCAATGTCAGAAGCTGAAGCCTTCAGGATTTGAAAGAAACTTTTGAGCTGTATGCAGTTTGGAAGTTTTTGCAGTGAATTCTCTATCCACTGTCATCTCCTTGGAGCAACCTCTCTCATCATTAACAGATCGCTTCTCCATTTCACCTGCCATCTATTCCAGCAGCATCGATGCCTTTGAAAAAATCTCCCTTTGGTCCTCAGATTCCCACCACGATCAGCCCCAACACCAACATCACTAAACCCACCAGCATCACCAACAACAACACCAACCTTCTCCGCAAACATCTGATGCTGCACAGGACACAGGGCATCAGCACCTGACCACATTGCTGCTCGGGAAGCCAGGGATGGCCTCACCATGGCCACATTTACTTCACTTGACGCTCTACACCCTGGCTGCCACATGAAACGCCAGGTTGGCACCAGCCAACACCAGCACCATAATACATCCCTTCAATGCCTAAGCCATTCCTTTCACATTCATCGCCATTGTGCGGGGTACCATTATGTCTGACCATTCAGTACAACTCACTAAGCCATTTCCATAGGTGGACACAAATCTGTCCAATAACACAAAGTGTTCAAAATAAAGATTTCAATGTTTGACAACACATTACCAGAAACTCTACATGGATGTTGGCCAAAAGACCCAAGTGCCTACCCTTGTGTGTTGTTAGTTGATATGATTAAACAAGGATGAAGGGAAGTTTGAGGGTTGGCTAGTGAGATGGGGAAGTGATATTGTAGATAGAGAGAGAGGGATGGGTGGAGGTGCAAGGTAAGTTGGTGTGAGTAAGGATGTGTAGGAGTAGGGTAGGGAAGGCAGAGTGATGGGGATGTGATGAGTGGCGCGGCAAGATGAGGTTGAGTGTGGCTTTGCAGTAACGTTTCACGATCTATTGAGATCATTGAAAGGTTTGTGCCACTGGAGCCAGGTCCTCCTGACATCCCTGCTTGTGCCCTCCTGTGCAATGTGCAACCAGGCTGCATTGGTGTCCTTTGGAGGTCTCTTTCTTCCATTGGAAGGTAAGAGAACATCCGTGCGTACTGTGACTCCCTCCATAAGCATCTGGGGGGAGTCATGGGAGAGCCTGGGTGCAGCCATGTAAATTTTTGCAGTGCTTGTCAGTGTTTGCAGCATCTCAATGTTGTAGAACATTGACAGAGCAATTGTCAAAATAAAGTTGGCCATGTTCCCCTTAAGGAAACTGGCTGATGACCCGCTTATGTTAATTGGCTGGGAACCTCACAGGGCCGCGCTTAACAAGCCCAATCAATGTAAAATCTGATTAACAGAGCTCCAGGGAAGCGGGAGCGGGGTCTCAGTCCACCATTTACCTCGACCGCACATAACCCACCTCGGTAAGTAAAATCGCGACCATGGTTTCCAAAGCTCTCCATCATTGAGGTTTTTTCTCAACCCATGTCTGTGTCCATTGTGGGTGAATTGCCATTACTGTTGTATCATGTGACCGTCAGGATGGATAGAAGGTGAACTGGATGGACCTTGGTCTTTTTTTCATCTAGCAATTCCAATGTTCCTATGTCAGGCACTGCTTAAGACTTAGTTTAAGAAAATAAAACAGCTCTTCTTGGTGGCAGACCTCAACAAATTCTCTAAGTATATTTCGGGCTTACCACCAGAACCTTTCCCCCACCCCATCCTGCGTCATGACATCAAGAGCCAACAGTATGAAACCAATACAACAACTAAAAATAAATGTAAATGATTGAAATTCGAAACTTATTGCTGTGAATACTAATAGCAAAATTCCATGTATCTATAATGTGAATGACATCTCAATTCACGACAAGAAACTGGAACATTATTAGCAAACCAAATGCCTTGCTTTTCACTTCAGACCTTATCACCTTCTGAAAAAATGAAAGTTGAGAACCTTGTTTTATAGGATTACCCACAATCGGAGTGTGAAATATCTGGCCACTTGCCCTTTGAATGGCGATGGGCTTTAGCTAGCTTTTATCATTTTAATTTGGCCATCGTCTGCTTGATTAAAAATTAAGTTTTGTACCAAAGGCTCCTTTGTCCAATTAAGACTGCTAATAGGAATCTATAAATAGGACAAGCCCATAAACGCATTAGAAAAGTCAATGCCTCAACTCAGGATATGATGAGGATTACTAATTTTGGCTATGGCATGCAGAGCAGTAAAATGTTCTTTTGAACTCCTCACTGTTCTTTCACCTCTGCTAACTATGAACAGGGATGAAAGACTTTTCCTCTACTGGCTGTTAGTAGCACAAATAAAATAAATTCCTACGGGTTCAATCACCAGTCCCTTGAAGGCTTCATGACAGACTCAAACTGAAGTCCAGTTTCCCTTTGTTTTGTAGCAAATATCTGTCCCATCCCAAATGTTCCATTTGCAGTTGATAGCATGTCTCACATAGACTAACACATAGACGAACAACCAAACTGAGTGTTGATAGAAGCTCATCAGTTGACATGCTACAGTTCAATAATGTATGATCATTGCAATTAATGCCATGGATTGTTCCTAAATTCAAATGTCAAATAGGGATTGGGGGGGATGAGATTTCCTCTGTTGGGCTTTGTATTAATGACATTGCAAGCATAGCAGAAAGATTTATGATGTTTTCTTGAGAAATTGTGATATTTTGCTAACACGTAATGACCAGGAAAAATTCTCCCCAAAGACCTTCAATTATGCAACAGCCAAAAGATACTTCAGTATGTTTTTTTATTTACTTCATGAGTATAATTATTGCATATACAAGCTAAAATGCACATTGAATTAACTCCCTTCTGCATGCCCCCTCCAAAAAGAAGAGACAGCTTTAATCAGGTAATGCACAGAGAAAGCAGAATGTGCAGCCATGAGTTATTAAATTAAGAAACTGTAGCAGAGAATGTGATTGTGACAAACTGACACCTTTATTTGAAGTGCTCCAGAGGGAGAGAACAGAAGTACCAGTACTTATCATATCACTGTCTGATTTCAGAAATAATCCATCTCAAATAACCATTAATATTCAGTCCACACATGCTTTCACATGTCTCATCGCACTCCCTTTTAACATTTAACAGCCGCCTTAGTTTCTAAAATCCCTTGTCACTAAATTTTATTCTCATTTTGTCTTCTACTAAGAAGGTTCAGAACTTGAAAAATATTACATATTCAACTTTTTTTTCTAAATAAATGTATTCCAAGTTCAAATTTGTTTAGTCATGAGCAAAATTTCCATTATATTATTGCTGACAAAAAAAACTAGGGGCTGCGGTTTTAACCCCATCTGCCCAGCAGAAATCATACAGATGGGCCTGGTTAAAATTGCCCAGGTTACGTACGTGCTGGAAAGCTGCCAGGAATTCACCCCTCCGAGTTTTAAGCTGCTCGATTGAGAATGCGGCAAAATTGGCAGTGTCCTTTATGTATGGATTTTAATAGGATGGCCTGATCGGGAAGCTGCTGAGACTTTCTCATCAGGTGAAGACTGTGGGAGGAGGAACCAAGGCCAGAAAAGACCTATACAGGTAAATTGTTTTCCTGTCCTTGCGAGGCCAGGAGGAGCCAGGTGCACACCTCCAGGCCGCACAAGGAAAGCTTTGGCCACCTCCTTTCTGAATGCAAGACCGCCTTGACATGGTCCTTGAAACTGATTCCACTGCCTACTTGGTGTCAGCGAGTAGCCTCACGCTCGTGTGATGTTCCGCCACTTCCCGCTAACATCCCACCCACAATGGTCCAGCAGGATTTAAATTAGGCCTGGGGATTAATATAGATCTGCCTCATTTCTGGAGCAGTGAGTGAGTTTCCAACTCAATTCATTGGGCACCCGGCCAAAATATGCCCGGAGTTAAAATTAGGCTCAAAATGTCTTAACTGTGTACCTTTCATCAGACTAAAGGCTGAGAGGTTTCGTAAGGTCGAAAAATATTTAACTACATTTAAAGACTAATTTACAGCATCATCCATGCAATATGAACAACTCGCAGAAATTGAACTGGATCTTTCTTAATAATTTGCAGTTTGCAGGAGATGGCTGTGGATGAAGCAGCTGAATCCAGTGCCCTAATCCCAACTGCAGAATTATTTACCCACAAAGAATCTGGTTCTATCATTCAAAGACTGGGATAGGGAGCTGGACTTACTGAGGTAAGTGCAGGGAATCAGCTCACCCACAGCACTCCCCAACAATCCCGGCAAAACAAATACCAGTATATAAACAGCTTTCTTTGATTATCTGTGCCGTTTTATTTTAGCCTGCACTATTTTTTTTGGAGTAAATTAAAATCTCCAAGTTTTCCCAAATTTTCTGCGCTAGTGTAATTCACTTAGGCTACAATTTCTTTAGGCTACGATTTTTTTTTACCTCATTAGGGGTGTAACCTGCCATATGTGCCAATTCTGGCCAGTTTGGCCAGTTCCGATTTATTCCAATTTTTTTTAGGACGACGTACATGACCACTCCGGAAAAACCTTCTGGGCAGATAACAAAATCGGCACAGGTAAGAGAATCAGCACAGCAGATGTAGTTCCACGGCCCGGACAACAGCAGCAGAGAGAGGAAGAGAGGAGAGCGGCGGGGGGGAAGGCCTTTTGGCCAGGGTTAGGAGCGGCACTGGGCATCAGGCAACAGGAGGCGGGGGGAGGGGGGATAGACTTTTGGCTAAACACTTTAATAATTTAATGATGGAATGCTGCTGCAATGTGCAAGGTGCTTGTGCAGGTTGCTGTGAGCTGGCCAGAATGTGTTGTATGTTTCACTTTCCAGCCTCAGCCCGCAGTGTGTCCCTCATTACCCTGGAAACCCAATCTTTTTGGCACAGTTATTAGGCTCCACCCCAAAGCTAAAGAACAGTCTAGGCGGCGCCAAAATCAACAATTCAAGCGGGGAATGTTGGATGATTTTTTTTGGCATAGTTGGGCCCCAAAAAAACAGCCGTAACTCTTCAAGTACGCCAAAAAACGGCTTTGGGGAAAATTGAGCCCAAAATGTTGAATAAATTAACTCTTCACTTAAATGAATAGATTACACTAAAGAAGATGGTTAGCCTTCCTGTTCATATATAGGCACAGTACTACGCAACGCCAGGGGTTGCGAACGGTCTGGTTCAGCCCGAGATGGTGGCTGGGGAGAGGTTGGATTTGGGAGCAAAGGTGAGGAGTTTGTGGTGGAGACACTAAGTGCAATCAAGAGAATAATTAACATCGCCCCATGAAATGCAATTATTTTAATTATTTCCATTGTGAGGTTGACTGCATCTTCCTTTACTTTTTGTTCTTGCATTGTCCAGTTCAGTTCAATTGTGCAAGACCGGCACAATGGATATTATGTTATACTTTGCATGAGGTCGGAAAACCTCATGACATATATTTCTCACACGCTTACGTTATGATGGTGACAGTCCATTGTCTTCAGATTCAGACCACCACAGCTTTCAAAATAGCAAAACTGTGCCTATCACGTCTGAACTCAAAGCTAACTTCCTCATTTGCTCCTTTCTCCTTCACTTTTAAGCTCCTAAAAGACAAGCTTGCTAACACCAAATCAATTCATGATTTACTTTGTGTTCTATCTATTGTATTTCAGTGTTGGTGGTGTTGTACGCAGGCTTGTTTAGGTTTCTCGATTTGAATGTGAATAAAGTTGCTATTTTATTCTTTCCCAGTAACAATATCATTCTGAACGTGATGAACATTCACTGGCTGCTGACATCAGTCCCCATATGACTGTTGTATGCCACGTGGCTGTATGAGATGTGATTCTGTCACGGGGAAAGTTGGATGTTTCTTTTGGCGTAGTTGGGCCCCAAAAAAATGGCCGTAACTCTTCAAGTACGCCAAAAAACGACTTTGGTGACAGGTCCCCTCTCTCCATCTCGCACCGCTAGCTGCTCTGCGAATCCTAAGATCTCCAGGGCCACCTCTTCTGCTAGAATCAACGTGGTGAATGATGGATGGCCACCTCCAGTTCTCTCCCTCTTCCTCTTAATGTGGGGTCTCTTCTGCTGCAATGAGGGCAAAATGAGATATTTGAATGAGAGTGATGGCATGAGTGTAAGGAGTGTGGGTTACATCTTTAGAAGATGACTATGAGGGAGTGTGATGCCAATGCCAAAGTGCCAATGCAAAATGGACTTCTTGTGTGGTGTTGGTATGATTGCATTTTGATGAGAGTGAGGGGTGATTAGTCAGATAGGGATGTGAGTATATAGATAGAGAGAGAGGGATGGGTGGGTGTGCAAGGTATATTGGTATGAGGAATGATGTGTAGGAGTAGGCTTGGGAAGGCAGAGTGATGGAGAAGGGATGACAGGTACAGCAGGATTCACTAAGGAGGATACAAACAACCTTCCGGATATAAAAGGGGTCAGAGGGTCTAGTAAGGAAGAGGAACTGAGGGAAATCTTTATTAGTCGGGAAATTGTGTTGGGGAAATTGATGGGATTGAAGGCCGATAAATCCCCAGGGCCTGATGGCCTGCATCCTAGAGTACTTAAGGAGGTGGCCTTGGAAATAGCGGATGCATTGACAGTCATTTTCCAACATTCCATTGACTCTGGATCAGTTCCTATGGAGTGGAGGGTAGCCAATGTAACCCCACTTTTTAAAAAAGGAGGGAGAGAGAAAACAGGGAATTATAGACCGGTCAGCCTGACCTCAGTAGTGGGTAAAATGATGGAATCAATTATTAAGGATGTCATAGCAGTGCATCTGGAAAATGGTGACATGATAGGTCCAAGTCAGCATGGATTTGTGAAAGGGAAATCATGCTTGACAAATCTTCTGGAAATTTTTGAGGATGTTTCCAGTAAAGTGGACAAAGGAGAACCAGTTGATGTGGTATATTTGGACTTTCAGAAGGCTTTCGACAAGGTCCCACACAAGAGATTAATGTGCAAAGTTAAAGCACATGGGATTGGGGGTAGTGTGCTGACGTGGATTGAGAACTGGTTGTCAGACAGGAAGCAAAGAGTAGGAGTAAACGGGTACTTTTCAGAATGGCAGGCAGTGACTAGTGGAGTGCCGCAAGGTTCTGTGCTGGGGCCCCAGCTGTTTACATTGTACATTAATGATTTAGACGAGGGGATTAAATGCAGTATCTCCAAATTTGCGGATGATACTAAGTTGGGTGGCAGTGTGAGCTGCGAGGAGGATGCTATTAGGCTGCAGAGTGACTTGGATAGGTTAGGTGAGTGGGCAAATGCATGGCAGATGAAGTATAATGTGGATAAATGTGAGGTTATCCACTTTGGTGGTAAAAACAGAGAGACAGGCTATTATCTGAATGGTGACAGATTAGGAAAAGGGAAGGTGCAACGAGACCTGGGTGTCATGGTACATCAGTCATTGAAGGTTGGCATGCAGGTACAGCAGGCGGTTAAGAAAGCAAATGGCATGTTGGCCTTCATAGCGAGGGGATTTGAATACAGGGGCAGGGAGGTGTTGCTACAGTTGTACAGGGCCTTGGTGAGGCCACACCTGGAGTATTGTGTACAGTTTTGGTCTCCTAACTTGAGGAAGGACATTCTTGCTATTGAGGGAGTGCAGCGAAGGTTCACCAGACTGATTCCCGGGATGGCGGGACTGACCTATCAAGAAAGATTGGATCAATTGGGCTTGTATTCACTGGAGTTCAGAAGAATGAGAGGGGACCTCATAGAAACGTTTAAAATTCTGACGGGTTTAGACAGGTTAGATGCAGAAAGAATGTTCCCAATGTTGGGGAAGTCCAGAACCAGGGGTCACAGTCTGAGGATAAGGGGTAAGCCATTTAGGACCGAGATGAGGAGAAACTTCTTCACCCAGAGAGTGGTGAACCTGTGGAATTCTCTACCACAGAAAGTAGTTGAGGCCAATTCACTAAATATATTCAAAAGGGAGTTAGATGAAGTCCTTACTACTCGGGGGATCAAGGGTTATGGCGAGAAAGCAGGAAGGGGGTACTGAAGTTTCATGTTCAGCCATGAACTCATTGAATGGCGGTGCAGGCTCGAAGGGCTGAATGGCCTGCTCCTGCACCTATTTTCTATGTTTCTATGTTTCTATGTTTCTATGAAGTTGAGTGTGGCTTTACACTCACCTTTCCTGAACTCATGTGATCATTGAAACATTTCTAGCACTACACCCAGGTCCTGCTCAGAGCATCCCTGCTGTTCACCTACTCTGCTATCTCCAGCCAGGCTCTTTTGGTCTCTTGGGGAGGGCTCCTGCACCCAGCAGAAGAGAAGAGGACTTCCCTGCGTGCTCTGACTCCCTCAACAAGAATATGTAGAGAGCCATCGGAAAACCTGGGTGCAGAACTCTGTCTCTGTGCAGCTATGTGTGCAAGGATGAGCAAGACACAAATGCTAAAATGTACATTCCTAGATAAACCTTCAAATGCAATGTGGTCATGGCTCCTTTAAATATCCAGGCTGGAAATGAGTCTTCGATGATGTCATCAGACCTGCACCATTCAATAGGGCCGGGTAATGCGCAGGCCTGCATGAATAGGCCTCATTAAGGGGAAGTCGCTCTGACAAGCACAATGAAAAGAAGGACGGAGTTGCAACCCGCCATGCCGAGCACCTATAAGTGGTTTTGTCCTTGGTGGTTTCGAATCACACCTCTTACAACAGTTCTAGACATCGGAATTATAGTAGTGAATAGAAATACACAGTTATAGCCAGATCTTTTGGTCTCAACCATCACAATGCTTTTATTCAAGTTAAAGCACACACCTGCACCCAGTAAAACACACCCTGGTGGTGTGAAACAAACAAACACAGTACAACACACAACCCTGGCCTGTCTGAACAAGTCCCTAACGCGAAGTACCCATGACTAAAACACCTCTGCTCGGATTCAAAAGTGCACCACCAAATCTGTCCAATAGAATGTGTGCATGCCTATGATCTGTGCAGAAAACCTCTCCACTATACCCCTAAGGCTTGGTTGGGACACATGATACCCCTTCACACTATCCAGTGGTCTTAAAGATGTGTGGGCTGGGATAATTGCTCACCAATTATCCCTCTGGCTTACTCGCTGCTTCTCTTGATGAGTGAGGCTCTCTTTGCTCGTAGATGGTGTTTCTTCTCTCTGTCCCAGATGGAGTGCCCGGTCTTTGAGTGCGTTGAACAAAGCAAGCAAGCGTAGAAGAGGAGAGAGAGAGAGAGAGATGGCAGCCAAAACTGTCTCTCTTATACCTTCAAAAATTCTTCTGCTAGTCCTTCACATGAGGCAGTCCAACTGAAAGAGCAAAATAAACCCACCTCTTCGGACGGTGTCTTTGTCAACTCTCCTGTTCCTAGGGACAAGGCTCCAACAAGCCTGGGTGGCCGAAAAGCTTCCTTTGTGTCTTGAGCACCAACCAACCTTCTTGATCTTTCACTGATGGGTTCCCATTACATGACAAAGGGCCCTCCATCTTCCTGCCATTTCAGCCATTGATCCATTCTTGCCCACCTGATGTGTATTCCTGTGGGACATGTTTGGACTTGTCCCACGTCATGCTGTCTGCCCTTCTGCAGTAACAGCCAAATTAAAAGCAATATCCAAAACTTAATATCCAAAGGTTTAAGTCCAAAGGTTTATGCTTTTGCTGTCAATGTTTTCACCGACTTCTTACAGCCCGCACCCGATTGCCCAGGTAAAAAAAATTCCGGCTGAACTCTCAGTAGCTTATTACCTGAACACATTTACCTTAACTGTTTGCAAGCACCCAGGAGAGCCTGGACAAACTATCCCAAGACTACCTTGGTGCTCCTTTGAGATGTGAGTCATTGAAGCAACACACCATCCCGAATGTAAATGAGTGGCCAAAAGAGAATACTTAGGACTTTCCCCCTTATCTTGAATTTTTCCCAGAAATGTTAAGCAAAAGTAATGGAGATCTCTCTCCAGCAACTGGTCAAAGGCCTGATATAGTGAATCCTTTATCCTACACAAGGATTGCGTGCAGTTTTCTCGACTGTTTTTACAAGGTGTGACTGCAGCTCCAGCCCTGCGGACATCCTGCTGTGCACGCGCTCCGCCGCGCTGTGAGTGAAGGCCTCAGGACTGGGAATTCTCATGGACGCAGCAGGTTCAGGTAGGTGCGAGAAGTAGCTGACCGGGATTTCTGGGCCATTAGTTCATATTCGAATAAAAATAGTATCTCTGGCAGAGGTAAGGACGGAACGATGTCATCCTGAGAGAGGATATCACGTTCCAACAGGCCCTACATGTTTCCACTCCCCTGCAGCAGAGCCTGAACATCTTGAGCAATTTGAATGAGCACATACTGTTGCCCTGCTTTGGCAACGTTAGGTCCCCATTGAACTGATGGGGCCCCAGACACGATGGCAGTGGTCAGTGTCTGCGTGGCATCAAGTTGGCTCTGCATCAGGGCAGACTGCATCTGCACACCACAAAGCTGATTGATGACATGACAATATGAAAGCATATCACAGTGACAGCCTGGTGCTCAATGGCTACTGCCATGTTAGCCATAGTCCATGCCACTGTGTCTAGGACCCCATGGGCACTTGAAGCATCCAACATCCATTGGTATCTAGCATGGGCTCCATGAGCTGCTGAGTGACATGTGCAACAGTTGAGACAGAGTCCTCCATCCTCAAAGCCAGTGCATCTAGACTCTCAGGCACCCTTGCCAATGCACCCAGCAGATCGCTGTGCATCTGCAATGACTGTCTTGTGACATCCTTTAATTCAGGCTGATCATCACAGTGCTGCTGAGCATCACTCGGGTGTGCACTCACCCTCCGGGGAACTCCATTTTTACGAATCCCCATTATTATCAATGAGAATAAATCCCTAAAACAAGAAACACAACATAATAAATTTAAAAAAAACACCTCACATATTTAAAATTATTTGAAATTAAAGTTAATTTTAAATGTTTTAGAAATAAAAATATTTTGGGGAATTTTTT